>NC_074720.1:4661456-5008956 GCF_947242115.1 Biomphalaria glabrata
TGTTTCTTGTCAACACATATAGGTCATCTCACATGTCAACACACATAGGTCATCTCACATGCCAACACACATAGGTCATCACACATGTTAACACACATAGGTCATCTCACATGTCAAAATACATAGCTCATCTCACATGTAAACTATAGGTCATGTCTCATGCCAACACACATAGGTCATCTCACATGTCAACACACATAGGCCATCTCAAATGCCAACACACATAGGTCATCTCACATGCCAACACACATAGGCCATCTCAAATGCCAGCACACATAGGTCATCTCACATGGAAACTATAGGTCATGTCTCATGCCAAAACACATAGGTCATCACACATGTTAACACACATAGATCAACATACATAGGTCATCTCACGTGTAAACTATAGGCCATGTCTGATGCCAACACACATAGGTCATCTCATATGCCAACACACATAGGTCATCTCACATGTCAACAGACATAGGTCAACATACATGTTAACACACATAGGTCAACACACATAGGTCAACACACATAGGTCAACACACATAGGTCAACACACATAGGTCAACACATATAGGTCAACACACATAGGTCAACACATATAGGTCAACACACATAGGTCAACACATATAGGTCAACACACATAGGTCAACACACATAGGTCAACACACATAGGTCAACACATATAGGTCAACACACATAGGTCAACACACATAGGTCAACACATATAGGTCAACACACATAGGTCAACACATATAGGTCAACACACATAGGTCAACACACATAGGTCAACACACATAGGTCAACACATATGGGTTAGGGGCTAGAAAGAACCAGCTCGACAGGTTCGGACGGAAAGGTCTGGCTTGATTCACATGTTCTTTGTATTGTGTTACTCCGAACTGTTGGTGGTCCCGGTTCGAAACCTGCTAGTCGTCATCCCGTGTCGTTTGGCTTTGGCTAGGACGTAATTATCCTTATTTCTGGTAGTTGCCTGGTCTAGCTGTAAGCTCTCTGGACTTTCGTCTCTGTGGTGCCAGACTCCCAGCTTACAAAGTTTATATCAACTCAATCTCGGACCAAGCTGAAATTTTGCGCAATTATTTCTTTTACCTGACAACCCAAGTATCAATAAAAAAAAATAAACAATTAGTTTATTAACTATTGGTAATTAATTATTGTGTTTGGTATCTTGAACTAGGGAAAGAAATTGTACTTGACCAAAGGGGTGGTATAAGCTGAATTACTAGCTGAGTGGTTAGCACGTCAGCCCATGCAGCCTGGAGCCACGAGTTCGAATTCAGATCGATACCTCCTCCCCCCCCCCTTCTTTTTGGTAATGCTTTTAAAAACCAGTGTTATGAACATAATGATAACAAAAGTCGAAACTCATGTCCACTTAGTATGGCTTTAATACACTGAATGACTACACAACACACATTTCGTGAACACATTCTTACGGACGAGTTACAAGCACATGTAAACACAAGAACGACAACCGCATATAATATTCATAACAACCAGTTACTGTAAAATCCACCCAGGTATCCCTTTCTCTCTCTCTCTCTCTCTCTCCCCCCCCCCCCCCCCCCCAATTTTCCAACTGCTCTAGATAAATGAAAGGATCATAATGAAAGCTAAAAGCATGAAATTGCGCTAAACAAAAAGAATTGGTAAAAATATTTTTATAATCGCACAGATGTATTATTGTTGATCTAGATCTATTACAAATTTAATTACATGACTGTTTCATGTTCAGTAATAGAAATCCACCTCATATAAGCTTTGTTGTTGTTTTTTTGTTTTATAGCAATTTTTAAGGTTTTTCTTCTTTCCATCTGAAAACGTCTGAATTAAAATTACAACAGCACATAAAACAAAAAGAAGATAAATATAAAATATCAGTAATGTAATGTATTATCAACCTATTTTTTTTTAAAATTTAAACTTAGATTAGGAAATGGTGTAGGCAAATAATTTAGATGGTCTAGGTCTAGGTCTAATTCCAGAAAGTTTTATGGCTATCGGCTTACGGGTTATGAGGTAAGGGAGCTAACCCGTTCAAAATCAAACTCGGACATTTCAAGTTCAATGATAGCAAGGCGTGTACATTTAGAAGAGTGGGACACACCAAAAGGGCGGCACCACCTCACGTTAAGTCTCTACTTACAACGGGCGCTACAGTGTGCGCTTACATTTTACATTTTTTAAAAAACTGGTTTTGATCTGTGTGTGTGTGTGTATATTTGTGTGTGCATGTGAAGAAAGATAGAAAGAGAGAGAAAGAGAGAGAGAAAGAAAGAGAGAGAAAGAGAGAGAAAGAAAGAGAGAGCGAGAAGGAGACAAAGAGAGAGAGAAAGAGACAGAGAGAAAGAGACAGAGAGAAAGAGACAGAGAGAAAGAGACAGAGAGAAAGAGACAGAGAGAAAGAGACAGAGAGAAAGAGAGAGAGATAAAGAGAGAGAGAGAGAGAAAAAGAGAGAGAGACAAAGAGAAAGAGACAGAGAGAAAGAGACAGAGAGAAAGAGACAGAGAGAAAGAGAGAGAGAGAGAAAGAGACAGAGAGAAAGAGACAGAGAGAAAGAGAGAGAGAGAAAGAGAGAGAGAGAAAGAGAGAGAGAGAAAGAGAGAGAGAGAGACAAAGAGAAAGAGACAGAGAGAAAGAGACAGAGAGAAAGAGAGAGAGAGAAAGAGAGAGAGAGAAAGAGACAGAGAGAAAGTGATAGAAAGAAAATGAATAGTTCTACGACGATCATGCTCTAAGACCTATTTGCACACCTATTTGCACACCTGTTTGCACACCTGTTGCACACATACTAGCTTAATTTGGACGTAGGCTACAACCAGTCGCAGAGTACACTATACAGATCACGAAAGACATAACTCAAACGACAGACAACAACCACAAACACAATCTCAGTTGACATGCAACAATACCAAAGAGTTACACAGAGTATCCTGTATAATATAGTAAAAAAATAAAACAAATAAAGTTTTACTATATAGAACTTAATAGTGTATAGTGCAGATTATGTTAAGGTCATCTGTTTCTGTGGCCTACGGTTAACGAAGGTGTCATATGGCCAACACAACGACCAGCCGCCTTTACTTTTCCCCAACTAATGTTAGATACCCATTATAGTTGGGTGGACTCAGAGACGTCCGAATATCCCGAGTTTAAAAATCCCAGTCACCAGGATTCGAGCCCCAGACCTAGGTTCGGAAGCCAAGCGCTTTACCGCTCAGTCACAGCGCCTCCTCCTGTATATAATAAGTAAAATTCTCCTTTTAGACCATGACATCTCTAGGGCGGATGCTTTGAAGGTCATCTCTTTCTGTGGCCCACGTTTAACGAGGGTGTCATGTGGCCAGCACATCCTTTATATAAATTTAATATATCCAGAGTCAGCCTGGGCGAGTGTCATATCAGGGCTACACATATTTCTACAATGGGCTGAAGGCATAAGGCATGGGGCGGTTGCCCCACTCGTCACCACCTAAGGCCAACTCTGATATCTAATATATAAAGTAGAATGTGAGGCGTATGTATGTATGTATGTATATCCCCGTATAGAAATCAAAACCGTTTCACCGATCTTGATAAAACTTGGCAGAAATGTTCCTTGGGTACTAACTTAGAACGTAGTGTATGTATTGTAGCCCTAAACAAAATTAAGACCCTCAAAAAAACAAATTGTCCGACTCTAATAAAGCTATAGTATTTATGGATCTAGGCCATGGTTAACAATGTTGACATGAGAAAGGATCGAAAGAATTTAGATCTAGATCTAATTTTAGAAATACACTTTGCGCAGATAATTTTTTACTTTGACACATGAAAATACAACTGAAGGTCCATTGATTTCATTAGGCCTATATATTAAAATGAACCTTCAAATTTTAGTTTCAAAAGCATTTTTTACATAAATTAGTTCCTTATATCTGTGACTACAGATTTCCTGAGTAACATTCTTTCATTAGACAATACCGTAATGTTACACAAAAATGTTACCAAAAATTATTTCGTTTAATTGTTTACAAAACACTCTCAGTGACTATATCGACAGTAATACGCAAATAAAGACCAGCGGTTCGCGGGTAACATATGTCTAGTATCTATACATATCTTTTTCTTTTATCTAGAGTCATAGACAGATCTAGAAAGTTTAAATGAGCTTTAATTAGTCATCAAGTCAACAATGTACCTTGTTTGTAAGGTCTTAACTCTTCACAATAATACATATCAAAAAGGGAAATAACACAGGATAAGATTACGTGAAAAATAAAGGGACATAATAAATGATTGCATGAACTTCACGAAGAAACATATGGATATAACAGATAGATAGATAGATAGATAGAAACATAGATAGATAAATAAAAATATAAATAAATAAATAGATAGATAGACATATAGATAAATAGATAGATAGATAGATGGATAGATAAATAGATAAATAGATAAATAGATAAATAGATAAATAGATAAATAGATAAATAGATAAATAGATAAATAGATAAATAGATAGATAGATAGATAGATAGATAAAAAGATAAATAGATAGATAGATAGATAGATAGATAAATAGAGATATAGATAGATAAATAGATAGATAGATAGATAGATAAATAGATAGATAGATAGATAAATAGATAGATAGATAGATAGATAGATAGATAGATAGATAGATAGATAGATAAATAGATAGATAGATAGAAAGATAGATAGATAGATAGATAGATAGATCGATGAAGGTAGATTGATAGATGGATCATGGATAGATTGATAAATTTTATTAAATTATTTTGATTTAACAGACCAGCATTCTAAAATTCTTTACATTTCTCATTCTTTCTGATGACAGACAATCAAAAGTAACAATATACATATAGGCCTACATCTATACAGTACCACAGCTTTGTCTGCTCGAGATACGAAAAAATATCCAGGTCACAACTGGGCTCGCGTCGTCATGTGAAACACTGCACTCATCATTAATCTTCGGAATCGAAGACAATGCCATTATTATTATTACTATTACCAAACGAATCTTATCAAGAAACAAGCAGTTAAAGCTATAGTCGTTTCGGATCGTCCGTAAATCACAATTCCTCTCATTTTTTTGTAAAATTAAACGAACAAAATGTTTGAATATTTAACAAACTTACAAACTGAGAATATAAAACGATCTTCCATCCATTAAGTCCCAGTGATATTGAATTCTGATGTATTGCTAATGCCATTTTCATATCCGACGTTTCATACTCATCCCCGAAATCCTAGATTTCCACTTCATGTGAATGCGCATTCAATACTCTGTTTTCCACTAATCCTTCCCTAGGACGAAGAAATTATAGTTTATAAATCTGTTTAATCTCGGGGTGCTGGCCGGGACAACGAAAACATTGAATAGTTCGGCTCTTCTAAGATTAGTTTGAAATTAAACTTTTTGTTTTGTTTATTTTTCATATTGCAAGGAAATAATATAAAATAAGAGATGGGACTACAGTTGTAAAAAAAAAAAATAAAAAAATAAATAATGAATAATAATTTGACATAGTTAAGTATTGAATATTTCGGGGGAAAAAATATGTGTTGCACTAGATAGACGATTTGAATTTGCTGCTGGATTCTATTTGCATCAGTTTTTAAACTGTCGCGTAGTTTAGACACGTGTCTTTTGCTTTGTCCAAACTCTGGTTTGTTTTTATCTCTACTCGTATTACTTGTACGAGGCGAGAGTGCCTTGTAGTTTTATTTTGAATTGTTTTTGCTATGTCACAAAGTCCGGTGTCATTTATTGGTCATTCGTTGTCCTGAGACAGTTCACCCTCTAAATTTGGTTGAAACGGACGGTGTGTTAGTCCGTAAAAAGATTATTAATCTGTACTAGTTTTTTGGACTTATATTATTCACTAGGATTGTTGGACTCCTGTTTATGGGTGATAGTGTTGGAGTTTTATGTACTGAGCTCGAGTCTATGCCAGTGTGGGCATCGCTTGTCGTCTCAGAAATATATATATATATATTACAGTCTTCAGTGTCATTGTCAGATCGGCGATCATCGACGGCGTTGAGTGTCAGCGCAGTTACACATCAGTTGGGATCAGCTGAGGTCTAACTTTATTATTGCCGAGGTTGGCAGTTTTTGTGACGCCAGTCGGTCAGCGTCTGGTGGACTATGAAACCAGTGTGACAAGTTGATAGCAGTATCAAGGTGCTTATGTGAATTATTGAATAATATCTATCTATATATGTTATATATATATATATATATATATATATATATATATATATATATATATATATATATATATTATCCATTCATCATTCTATCATTCTCATTGTACATATACATCTATCAGTATCATACTATTAAATTAATTGTTTTTGTTATTTAAACCATCCGCATAGTTGGTTACTCTATGTACGACTGTATGTGAATGATGTTCTTGCCAGGGTGAACCTCGGGACCTTAACTGTGTACAGCTATTTAACAACACGAATAATCCCTGAACCTGACACTAACCAATTTAAGAACATTTTATCTTAAGACTTAAGTAGAAATACGAATATCAAGATCCACAGTATTCACGATTGCATGTACATATATGAAGTAATAATACCAATTTAGTATCTATTTATCGCGAATACCATATAAAAGCAGAAATACCATTTTGAGGAATAAATTTAATAGAATATACTATATATATATATATATATATATATAAGAAAATTAACAAACTAATAGTAATTAATTAATTAATTAATTAAATTATATTATTAGGTCACTTAATGAATAATTGCGCGAAGTTTCCCCTTTATCCGAGAATAGGAAGTGGGAGAAAACAACCTTGTGAAAGAATCCTGCCAAACCGATATACAGACTGGCATACAGAGTGAGTTCATGTTAGCTTTGTAAAAAAAAAAAAATACTACTTTATGTTCATATCATATTTTATTTTGGCATTAGGATAGAAAAAATAAGGATACAAAGACAGTTTGTGTGGAAACACAAACTCTTAATCGGCCCCCAAAGTGGTCCACCCAGGCAGGTAAAAAGGCAGGTTTCAATATTTTCAGAAAGAATATCAGAATGAAATTCTATCAGAAGTGGTCTACCTAGGCAGGTGTGACGATCCGTTTTAGCTCACTCAAGATATCACTCAGGTCTAAGCATTTAATTAATTTATTTACTCGCTATTAATCATCAATTTTATTAATTTAGCCAATCAAGCGCTAAAAACACAGCCACAACCCCTCCAATCCAACCCCACCCCATTGGCAGCGATGTCACATTTTACTATCCCCACCTTGACACGTGCCACACTAGACTCTTGACAAGAGTACGCTCCCCTTTTCCTATCTTGGCAAACATCCGTTGACCCCCCCCCCTTGTTGGGAGCGGCTGGTCACTTCAAAGTGCCCATTCAACTCAACGCCTCGGGCAACGCTGTTCGTCTAGCACTAGCCATTATCATAATATAATCTCCCTTGATGTGCCGAGCTCTGATAATCTCCCCTTCATAATCCACCTGACCACCTGGGATGATTTCCTGGACTTTCAACTCGCGTCTTCGCGCAATGTCTATCTACCGGAAACGCCGTCACGGTCAAGCGATGATCTCTTCGTCAAAGACGCCAGGTAGTCTAGACCACCTTTGCACTTGTCTCCCGCCACTCACCCCCCCCCCTTTCTATCCACGTGTATATGGACAAACTTCGTCGTCCGATCTCATTCACGCTGGAGAGCCCACAGGGAGCACATCTATCTCTTGCTTGAGCTCTAGACTATTTTCATTCCCTTATTTCACTTTGGATTGGTGGTATGTAGCTTAGTAAAGTGCTTGAGAACCATTTTACTTAGAAATGTATATATATTTTTGTGCATTTATTACTACATTATTTGTGTACCTATTTGTGCATTCTTATCATGGATGATGTAAGTAGATTACTGTATACTTATATTTTATATCATGACCTTTATGGCTAAATGTTCAAGCCATTTGGACTAGAATTTATTACCAATTCTTACCAGATGTATTTAGCTCTTTAACTATTATTGTTTTAACTCTGATATATTAGCGCTCAGCACGAGCCTTCAATATAGTATCATTGATTAATTCCTTGGCAGGGAATTATCCAAACATTTATGTAAACATGTCTTATTACTGAGTATGTATTTACTTATGCTCTATGTTTACTTATGTGAGAGCACGGGCGAGTATCAGACGTTGATCTCCCCTTCCCCTGTCATCTCATTTATCTAAGAGATGTATGTACTTGCTACTCACCGTGATTGGTGAACGTCACCTGTATTACTTATCATATGTCACTTACTACTGTTTGTTATTTCCCTTTATGGGGGTCCCCATTATTATTGTTATCTCCCTTGATGGGACACTTTATTCATTTGTTAGTTCCCTTTGATAAATATGAAACTAGCTTATGGTTTCTATACATCAGTCTGAAGATGTCCTTCACGGAAAGGCATCTACCTCCCAGTGTTATCATTATGGCTAAACCGACGCATACATCATATCGTTGCAGCTTTTATCTATAGGCTACACACGCCTGAAATCTTAGAAACCTAAAGCTGATAACAGATTTGCTGGCACCAGATCTGTAGACATCAGTCCTACTCATCCTTCAAGAGTCCAAGTAACAACGCTAGCCACAGACTCGTCACTGGCTTGACTGATTGGTAGACGCAGCTTAGCTCTGCAACCATACAAGTTGGACTGCAACCGGAGCCTGGATCCACTACGCCAGCCCACCAGCAGACAGCATCAGTACCAGCCACACCCGTCTCACCAGTGCAGCACAGGACCAAAAGCTAAGCAACCAGCCTAATGACACTCAGACCACTTGGTTCTAATATCTGATGATGATAGTCTCCTAATGTAAATACGCTAGATCCCATTCTAGCATCTGTACAGCATTTTACCTTTTAATTATCCTTTGTATAATAAACTGTACATAATTTTACATCTAAAATATAGTATTTGTTGCCTGCATTATAACGCTGTGCTTGTAGTTTATATGTGCAAGTAAGGATTCTCAAACCATAAAAATCCCCTAGACACCCAAAACGGCCAATATCATAATCCGACTTGTCACAGCAGGTAAAATGGAAAGTTTCAATATTTTCAGAAAGAATATCATAATGAAATTCTATCAAAGGCAAATGACAGAGAATAATGTAGAAAGAAGGTTGACAGATCCTGTGTGGTGCCACAACGGTCCATCAGACCAAGGGATAGGTGAAAGTGAAGATGAAGCTAGATGTCAACCTGACCTAACTGATGTCATATAATGATTATCTAATTGATCTAATTGTTTTGTAAAGGGTCAATCTCTTATTCAAAGTCTCAAGATAAAACAACATTTCCTTTAAAAAAAATATTAAAAAATCCGTTAGTTAAATTTCCTAGGATTATGTCGCGCATCTGCAGTTAACGCTATAATATGAAAAACTACTTATAAATTGTTGTTTTAAATTATGTTCTACTTATATGTACATAAAATTTATTTTTTCTCTTTCAAAAAAATAGTAACCATTTTTTTTGGTAAATCTAGTAGTTAGTATGACATAACTTACATAACTTAGCAATACATTTATTTAAAAAAAAATTTTTGTCAAAAAATCTAAAACCGTTTGCATAAATGTGTAAAAAATATGGTATATGCTTATCTTCTTTACTAAACAGCCTCCTGGGTTTGTGACTATTAATAGTGAATAGTTTCAAAACAGAAAAAAGTAGCCGTTGCATCAAAACTTTGAAAGGTCTAAAATATCATGATGTCGGATTTTCTAGTTTACGAGATCTAAACGGGACGGACGGACAGGAGAACAGACATTCCACACAAAACTAATAGCGTCTTTTTCCTTTCGGGGGCCGCTAAAAATTGCAAGAGAAAGGCGACCATAGTTGTTGCTTAGTGAAAAAAAGTTTTGACATATATATTCAATGACTAGATGTAGAACTTGCTAGAAGGAAAAATTTAATCATTACAAGCGAGTGAAGCCTGGCTCGTCCTGGTCAGAGGTTATCTCTGTTTGGGAACCCCTCAACTCAAGAAAACATTAAGAAAAAACTGGAGCAGACACAAAAAAGAGCAATGAGATTCATAACAAACGAATATTCACATTTGACTAGAGTAACACCTTTAGTAAAATCTCTAAATTTAGAAAGCCTTCAGGACAGAAGGCTCAAAAGTAAAGTAGCAATTATGCATAAAACACTGAACCATAATCTTCAAATACAAAAACAAAATTTAATAAAACACTCTGAAAGACACAAAGATAAAGGCACGTGATTTAGAACAAATCTGTACAAATTGCTCCTTCTTCCATAGTGCTATTAGAGTAATAGTAAACGCGACTTTTTGCTAATGTAGAAGTTAGTATGACAGGAATTACTTAACTTAGATATAGAACGGACAGACAAACAACACAAAACTAATAGCGTCTTTTCCCCTTTTTGGGGGCCGCTAAAAATGGTTAGGGCATGTATGGGAATCGAACTCATGACCAACGTGATATTAGCGAGACGCTTTATAATCTGGGCTAACAGGTTGTTACTGTTTTTGAACGAAATTGTATTTTGAATTAAATCCTTCAATTTTTTTATTCCAACTTCCTTAGTCTTTGTGGACAAAGGGAGCTAACAGTAAGCATAAAAAAAGATCTCTTAATTAAGTTCTCTTACAATTGGTCTCTAAACGCTCTCTCTTACCCTCTTCTTCTTCTTCTCTCTCTCTCTCTCTCTCTCTCACTCTCTTTCTTTTCCTCTTTTCCTTTCTCTCACTCTCTCCCCCCTCTTCTCTCTCTCTCCAACTCTAACCGCACATTAGTTATAATAATATTAATAATAATAATAATAGTAACGGCAATGTCTTACACTAGCACGTGAACGCAGACTGATTTATAGCCTGCTTGTAACCAATACTCTTCTAAGTCACGTGATATATTACTGTTATTAATTAGCCATTGTATCTCAGTTATCAAACGATAATTATTTTGATTTAAAGTCGCCATAAAAAAACATAGATTTATAGCCAAATGTTCAATCTGTTTCTGTTTCTTTAACCATTTATCTTCCAAAGTCTCTTCTGGTTTCATTTTCTTTCTTTCTTTCTTTTTTTTTTTTTTGCCCTTAGAGAAAAATAGTACAGGCCTACTTATTTACAAAACAGGTTCAAATTGTTATGTGTTACGCATAACGAAATCAACTTAGAGAATATAGACGCAGGCGTCATTAGTAGAACCGGAGCCCAAGGCGAGTGCCATATGCTCGGTCGACAGAATTTTGTTATGTGTAACCTAACCCTACCCCTAATAAATGCTCCTTATACCTTACGTGCTATTAAACAAAATAAATGGGTTGCCTGAATCAGTCTAGAAAAACAATGATTTATTAGAGTCTTTAATTATCATGCATATTTACATTGACACGTGGATACGGCGTAATTATCTTTTTCTTTGAAGAAATGTCTGTAATTTATAAGATAAGATAAGATAATCCTAACGTTATTTGGTGACTTACCAATTATAAACGCCGACAGAAACGACTAATTATCACGCAGTGGCGTAGCTAGAATATATATATAAAATATGCAGTCTCGCAGCACGAGATTGTTTGTGTGCGAGATTACACCTCAACTGGAAAAGGAACAGCTGTCAAAAAAATATTTTTTTTAATTTGACGAAAGTGTTAGTCAATAGTATGTTATCTACAGACGTAACTTTAAGTCAATCTAGCTATGCATGTTAATCAATGACTTAAACTCTGCTAAGTCGTTGATTTTTATGACTGATACGCGCAACCCATTCTGACTTAGTTGCACTAGGGAAAAAGGGTTATTTGTACAAATTCTTCCTAGCATATGGGACAAGATATTAGCCTTTATCTTCAATAGGGATTGAAAATCAGTTTAAAACAGAGAGAAAAAAACCCACTATAATTCAAGAAAACATTAAGAAACTGGAACAGACACAAAATAGAGCAGTGAGATTCATAACAAACGAATATTCACATTTGACTAGAGTAACACCTTAAGTAAAATCACTAAATTTGGAAAGCCTTAATGAGAGAAGACTCAAAAGTAATATAGAAAAAATACATAAACACTGAACCATAATCTACAAATACAAAAACAAAATTTAATAAAATACTTAAAGACACAAAGATAAAGACAAAACCTGGTTCCATATGCTAGGACAACTTTGTACAAATACTCCTTCTTCCCTAGTGCTATTAGAGCATGGAATGGGTTGCCTGAGCTAGCCAGGAAAACCAGTGACTTGGCAGAATTCAAGTCATTGGTTAGTATGCATGACTAGATGCATGACGCGTAGGACTTAATCATCTTCATTTTTGAAGTAACGTCTGTATCATATAAGATAAGATAAGACAACTACATATCCAATTGTGTTTTCTGTGAAATGAGAACCTGTCTGGCCTGGACATGGAAAGAGTCTAGAGATCACAGCAGACGGTATGAACTGTTATTCAACAGCATCTCTCACGGCCGAGCGGGATTCCCTCACAAGTGGGGGGAAATAAAAAAAAAAACGGTGTCATGCCGAGAATTCATTTACTGCTCGATGCCAGATCTTGAGCAGACGTTGAAACTGCACCACGTGATATAATAAGAAAAAACACAATTCTTTTCAGCGTCGAGTCTGGTCAGACATTTTTTGGGATCAACAAAAAAAGAAAAGATATAAATCTGGTTTTTTTTTTCCTGTCTTATTTCTACGCTGGTTTATAACACTGAAGATAAAATATTTAAATAGTAATACATATAAATTACTTGATTGTAGATCTATTAGATCTAGATCTGATTTAGTGCATACTCAGGTTTATATCAGTAGTGGCCTTAAGGGGTGGCAAGTGGGGTAACCGATCCAGGCCCCGCGTCTAAGAGGGGCCCCGCGATTGGGGATTCCTAGCTAGTGTCATCTTCGAAAACCAGATCAGTTCTCATAAACTAGGATTTGTTAAATTTGGTACACGTTTTATTGCAAATCTTAGGCCTCCTTATATCGTTGTCCATCACTATTATTTACATGTTTATGTTCCTATAACTTTTAGGCGGGGTGATTGTAGCGTAACTGAGTTGATTTTTCTGCGTGCGTCCAGTGTGTCGGAAGGTCATGTCCAGTGTGTGTGTTTCATGTCCAGTGTGTGTGTATAGTACTTCATCAGTGCTATGCGAGACGTGCTGGTTTCATTCATTGTATCTTTTAGTTTGGTTTTGTCGAATAAAGCCATGCTATTGGTATAATAGTATTTGCTGTTTCATTACAGTGGTACGATATGTATAGTCTTCCCTTACTGCTCAGGGCCCCCCATAGGACACTCGCCCAGGGTTCCGAGCACTGCTAAGGTCGCCTCTGGTTTAAATTATTCGGGTTGATATAAGACTCTGCAAAGTAGACATTTTGAGGTCTATTGAAATGGATTATAACATTGTATTGGTTCGTTTAAATGTCTATGGCTTCAAACCTTTTGTTAAAAATGGTGACTAGGGAATTCTATACAAGGGAAAACTCTGGTTTTACCGTTATAAATTTTGAAAATATAACTTTCTTAAATTTGGTCTGGGGATCTAGTCATTCTATATATTTCACTATAAATACTGATTATATCAGTAAAA
Organism: Biomphalaria glabrata; assembly: GCF_947242115.1. Taxonomy (NCBI): domain Eukaryota; kingdom Metazoa; phylum Mollusca; class Gastropoda; family Planorbidae; genus Biomphalaria; species Biomphalaria glabrata. The sequence goes on from NC_074720.1 coordinate 4,675,111, forward strand.
AAGGACAGCAAAGATTACGATTACTGAGAAAACTGTCCTCGTTTAATGTTATTGAAAGAAAATGCCTTGGTTATGTTTTATCACGCTCATATCTTCAATATTTTAAGTTTTAATATGACTGACTGGTGTGGCAATATGAACATTAAAAATAAATATAAACTTCATAGAATACTAAATGCTGCTGGTAAAGTCATAGGCAATAAAACAAACCCCATTTGGGCAGCTGTTTCACAAAAACATTCATAAAAAGCTAAAAAGATTCTAGCAATTAAACAAATCACCCTTTGTGTCAGGTTTTTATTATTTTACCATCACAAAAGAGATACAAGACACCGATAGCAAAGACAGACACAAACACTCTTTTGTTCCTCTGACAATCAAATCATTAAATAAAAACAATCTGGTATAAACTTTGTCACATGTAAATTATGAGTGAGTCTGGTGTGAATATAATTACAATGTTTTGTTTGGTGTAATGCACTAATTGTGAGACAAATTTCCTTATGGACAATAAAGATTATTATTATTATTATTATTATATCTTGAACACACGTTGTCAGCGAGTATTTCCGCTTGTCTTTAAGAGTTCCCTAGTGCTATTACCTGAGCCAGCCTGGAAAACCAGTAACTTGGCAGAATTTAAGCTATAGGTTAACATGCATGACTAGATGCATGACGCGTAGGATGTAATCATCTTCTTTTTTGGAAGTAACGTCTGTATTATATAAGATAAGATAAGAGTTAAATAAATAAATAGAAGTAGAGAAACAGTTTGCGCACTAACTTATAAGTCCGGATCTATAGCCTTATTCTTAGAATTGTTTGTATACTTTGTGTCTATGTATACATTCGCTGGCCAGGATTTTTTCGAGAGGGAGGGGAAAAAATTGAGACAGTTACCAAAAAAAGCCTTCATTTTAATCTACTAGTTTTGACATCTTCAAAGCAAAGTATTCGCTCTTACAAAAAACTAAATTTTATAAAGGAGAAATGGTCCTTTTAAAAAGTACTTTAAAAATTTTACTAATTAAAAAAAAAATGTCTTTGACAGAAATGTACATTGATAGAAACTAAATAAGTGCAATAATAGCATTGATAATTTTTGAATACTCCAAGATGAAACAAAGTGGAACATATAGGCTATATGAAAAGACTTTATAAATTAAATCCGATCATCGCCCTTAGTGCACTTTGGTGTCAAAAAAATCTTTTGGGAAAAACAAAAAACATATCTAAGGGGAAAAAACTCCGCACTTACAAATATATCGATCAAGAATGTAGACGTTATTAGCGAGTAAAGAGCTTGGCTTACGAATCGACGTCGCGGGTTCGAATCCTGGTGAAGACTGGGAATTATGTTTGGATCTTTTGGTGCCTCTAAACCTACCCAGCTCTAATTGTTACCTGACATTAGTTGGAGAAGTAAAAGCGGTTGGTGGTTGTGCTGGCCACATGACACCCTCGTTAACCGTAGGCCACAGAAACAGATGACCTTTACATTATCTAACCTAGAGACAACAAGGTCTGAAAGGGGAAATTTTTTACTTTTTTTTTTGTTTTCCTTTTTCGTCATCAAACAAAATAATCAATGACCAAAAATTGATTGGCTAATTTGTTAATTATATTTTATTGATTTTCGTTTTGTAATCTACAAATAGATAACATCTTATGTCATAAAATACAGACATTATTTCAAAAAAGAAGATGATTACGTCCTACGCGTCATGCATGTTAACCAACGGGTTAAATTCTGCCAGTAATTGGTTTTCCTGGCTTACTCAGGTAGCCCACTCCATGCTCAAATAGCACTAGGGAAGCGGAAGCAATTTTACAAATTTGTCCTAGCATATGGAACGAGGAATGTGCCTTTATTTTTCTGTCTTTCTGAAGATTTTATTAGATTTTGTTTTTGTATTTGAAGATTATGGTTCAGTGTTTTATGTATAATTGCTACTTTACATTTGAGTCTTCTCTCTTGAAAGCTTTCTAAATTTAGTGATTTTACTAAAGATGTTACTCTAGTCTAATGTGAATATTCGTTTGTTATGAATCTCACTGCTCTATTTTGTGTCTGTTCCAGTTTCTTAATGTTTTCTTGAGTTGAGGGGTCCCAAACAGAGGATGCATATTCTATTATTCGCCTAAGCAAGGTTAAATAAAATTTTAGTTTTATGTTCTTATCTGATTTGTAGACATTTCTTTTTAATAAACCCTAATGCTTTGTTTGATTTGTTGATAGTTTCATCAATATATGGATTTTTAGTTTTTAGTCTGTCTTACTGGTTTACCATGAATAAGATAAGTGAAATTAATTTGTTTTAGTTTGTTTGTTACTCTCAGTAACTGACATTATTCTAGGTGAAAGGCATGTTCCAATTTGATTCCCATTTCTGTAATTCATCTAATTCTCTTTGTAAAATTTCTGTATCTTGTGTTGTTTTTATTGTTCTATATATTATGCAATCGTCTGCAAATAATCTGACTTTTGTTCCTGACATATGCAATTCGGTAAATCATTTATGTAAATTAGTTGACCTGTTGACCTAAGACTGTTCCTAAGGTGTTGATTTAGAACCATTTATTATTACAGTTTGTTCCCTCCCTATCAGAAAATCATTAAACCACTGATGCAATATTTCAACGTTATGAAAGAATGGCTGTGGGAGAAATAATGTTTACAATTATTTAAGGTGACAAAACCCGACACATTTAGTCATATCTGTAAAACTGTAAGATTAATTTCCTTTCTTGGTACCAAACAAAATAAGTAATTACCAATAATTAATTGACTTATTGTTTAAATTTTTTTTATTATTCATTCATGTATTGTCTACACCAATTAATAATTTTGTAAGGTTTCAACTTGATCCGAGAACGGTTGTGGGAGAAATAATGTGTGCAAACATTTTACCAGACAGACAGACAGAATGTGTTGATAAAAACTTTGTAATAATTCTTGTTTTCATAGCTTTTTTTTTTCCTTCCATGATCATTTTATGTAAAGGAGACTTGATCCACAGCCTTTTCAACCCGCGTCTCCAGTCAACCGTGACCGAGAGCAGTTCGCGCCGGGCTCGAATGATAAAACTTGTCGACCCCCTTCCCCACCCCTAAGACTGCGACGCACCAGACTTGCTAGGGGGGATCGTGTGTGGTCCACTTGGGGAGGTAAGGCGAGGTACGCAGCGCCCAGCAAGGTTCAAATACGGCATGTTCTGAAATAAACTTCTAAAATCATTTAACCCGGCGTTCTCTCATTGCCCCCCCCCCCCTGCCCCACCAACACCCACCGCCCCCCTCCAAACCAGAGAAACGTAAGAAGGTAAACAAAGTCACGTGATAATGACGTGTATCTCATGTTCACCAGCTCGAGCACAAGTTGAACATTGCCTCAGCAGGACTGATGACAAAAACATATGTCGGGAATTTCGTTCCGTTTCTTCCCCCTTTTGTCTTCGGCAGTTTTTTTGAAAAATTGTCTGTCAAGCTTTGTTAAGACACCAGGACTACACAACTATGGAGTCTCCCACGTAGACGCGTAGAGGGGGGGGGGGCGGTGGCATGATGCCCCCAAGTGGACGTTTTGCTAACTGCGCCTCTGCTCTCACGATTTATCTTTTGACAATTTTTTGTAGTCTGAATCAATCTAAATCCTTATTTTTAGCAGCCCCTAAAAAAGGGAAAAAAAGACGCTATTAGTTTTGTGTGGTTTGTCCGTCCGTGGGTTCGTCCGCCACACATGGAAGTGTCAAAAAACTAGGAAAGCGATTGAAAATATTATTTCCATATCTTGTAGAAAAGAACGTCCCATTGAATCAGCTATGACCTTCTTCTGACGACACACCGTTTCGCTTTTCTAAGTTAAATATGCAATACAATTTGTAAATATAGAAACAGACCTTAAAAAAAAAAAAAAAAAACAATATATGAAAGACATAGCATTTTTTATTGACAGCAGTAAAAGAAGATCATAGAGATCATAGAGGTGTTTTTTTTTAAAGGTAATAATTTATTTAGTTCTTCTTATAAAATACAGACGTTAAGAAGATGGTTACGTCCTACGCGTCATGCATCTAGTCATGCATGTTAACTAATGACTTAAGTTCCGCCAAGTCATTGGTTTTCCTGGCTGGCTCAGGCAACCCATTCCATGCTCTAATAACACTAGGGAAGAAGGAGCATTAGTACAAAAAAAGCTACCTAAATGCATATTATTTAAGTAACAAATGTAAAAACAACAACATATAATAACAAAACATTTTTTGAAGGGTGTTTATTGAGATAATAATTTTTGTTTGAAAATAAAATGTCAAAATCGGAATGATTTGGATATGGTTGATGAAGGTTTTAAGAGTGTGTTCATGCCCGTTACAACGAGTACCAATATCGAGTCGATTTCTTTGATTTGGGATGAGGTTCATTAACTTCATGACGGAAATGACCAAGTTAACTACAAAATCACAAATAGTAATAATAACCAATAATATGGTCATAATGCAGGATGTATGCAAACGCGACATATGTTTAAGCTACTCGTTTGTGGATATTTCCTGAAGCTGGTCCTGCGTAAGTATGAATTCATCTCCCATTTGGGATTGAGCTCGTCCACGCGCAAAAGGGTTCAATACCTATTAAGGAATATCCAAGTGAAGAATGTTTTTGAATCTTTGATTTAGGTCGTCATAGAAAAGTACCTAATAGACATGTTAAACAGTAGCGAGAGTAAAGTTGATTTTTATTCAACTTATCATATCGGATAAACTGGCGACGTTATTTTAGCTGTATACAATTTTTTTTTATTTCTGCGGACCCCCCTTGAGTCGACTCGCGCTGGGGTACCCAGACCACAGTGTCAAAGGTCTCACCAATTACTATTAACGAAACATGATATAGGATTAACATACATGCAAAGCAACTTTGAATTATTGGATCATCCGCTGCATGTAGTGACTTTCATATATTTCAGGAATTTCTATTCTTTAGTTAGGCTTAAATTAATCTATTTTATTTATTTATCACACATTAATTAATTTTTATTTTTTAAATTTATTTTTCATAGGGCTTTTTATTTGTGTGACAGTAAGTAACGCTACGGCAAAAGCACTGTATATATGTATATAAGTCATAGACCAGTCAGTCACCTACTAGTACCATGCCATTCACATTTGGATATATTTTAATTATAGAGAAAAAATATTTGTGTACAAAATTAAAACCAAACATTTGAAAAGGTGATTTATCCATGTAAACATCAGGTCATTTTGTAATGTATGTACTGAAACAACAAATACTAGTCTACCAATACCATGGCTTTATTCGACAAAATTAGACTACAGTAGACAGTGAATGAAACCAGCACGTCTCGCATAATACTGATGCAGTACTATACACACACACACACACTGGACATGAAACACACACACTGGACATGAAACACACACACTGGACATGAAACACACACACTGGACATGAAACACACACACTGGACATGAAACACACACACTGGACATGACCTTCTGACACGCTGGACGCACGCAGAAAATCAACTCAGTTACACTAAAATGTAGTAATGTAATTTAGTGGCATGTGTGGCTTCGGCTTGGCTTCCCAGCAAGGGTGCACGAGTTCAAATCCTGAGCAAAGTTGTGTTTGCTGAGCGCCTAAAAGTAGCAGGAAAAAAACTTCCTCCAGATGCTTCCCTCCTCCAGCTGCTCCACAAAAGAGATTGGACCCACAGCTCACCGAGCAGCTATAAGCATGAAAAATTGTGCGACATAGTCGCAATTAAATAGTAAAATAAGAATGTAATTTTGTAGCGCTGTGATAACGTGGTGTAATATATGTCATAGTAATATCTTGTACTGATGTAATGATTTATCGATGTAAGGGTGCAATACTGTGATGATGTATCGCTGTACTGATAATGATATTATTTTGTTATTCTATTTATTCATTTGTAACAGAGCATATATAGTAGACCACAGACGATGGGCGACATTGTTTACGCTGGTATTCTGGGCTTGACTTTTTTCTTCTCCTGTACTGAAAGCAGTGTGTCCACTTTGTCAGAGATTTAATTCTTATGCCAAGGCTTGAGCATTAATATATCAAAATAAGGCGGAATAGTGTCCGCCTGTTAATGCGGTATTGTTTACGATGTCAGAACTTTCTAACGGTCTTCAGTTACGAAGGATCCTCTGTCGTCTGCTACGTTTCAAACCACACCAGTCTCTCCCCAACCCTTCAATAATAAATCATGGTCATCCTACGCCCTAAGTCAGCTTCTGGGTTGTCAACGCGGAAACAAGGAAAGGCCACAAGAAGTCAATCTGTTTTAATGGTAGGGGCTCCGATTTCTTTTTGTGACAAGTGATTTCATTTCAAGTCGGACCCGGGATGTCACTTTCAAATGGTATAGGACAAATGACTGTTTTTCCGATCACATGAAGCCACAAACATAAAAAAAAGACATACACCATTAATTTAAAGCCAACAAGTAATTTCAGGCAACCAAACCAGAAGAGAAATAGATCTATATCAATGTTTTAACTCTTTCTCTCTGTAATTATTTACCACATTCTGGTGGAATCAACGCTGGTATTGTCAGTTAGGAGAGAAAGAGTTAATGTATACAGAAAAATGAATGTGTTACGACATCTTACAAAAAACAAACAAACACAAAAACATTATAATAAATAAGATAAAGAGATAAAAGAGAGAGATAAGAGAGTTGTTTGTGTGTGTATGAGAGAGAGAATAAAGAAAACAAAACGATAGAGAGAAAGAGATGGGACGAGCACTTGAGAAGTCTTAGGTCAACTACTGTTTCTATAAATAGCCTACCTAAATACATACGTTAAGTAAAAAAAAAAAAAAAAGCTAGATTACCTACTGTTGTGGTGTTTAAGTAATAAATGTAGATACTTGATATAACTATTATACTTTATTAGATCAAATCACTCACAGTCTGGATTGCGGTTCATTCACCCAACATATATTCAAGTACAGAACTACTTGATAACTCTTGTTCAACATGAAAATAGAATTTAATCCATAACATGAAGGGGCACACTCCATATGTCAACAGTACTACTGAGTTGTTGTCTTGCATACGCCATAAAAGAGTGAGTCGTTACTAACTGTAAATTATCCCATCATTCCTTATCCGGTTAATATCCCATAATTCACTAGTTGCGTCTAAAATAGTCTATTTATAGTCTCGTCAAATTCCAGATTAAACTAAACCTATAACTCTACAGATATTTGTACAATATATAAAAAAAACAAGATACAGACATGCTACAAACTGAATTACATGAAATAAACATATGGGTTTCGAATTTACGCTAAGAAAAAAATTATAATTATCAAGAAAAAAAATGATTTAAATTAAGTTGTTTGTTTTCAAATATTTTTGTTCTTATTTTGTAAATCATTCGATATTTAAATTGTACATTTTCTATTCGTTTTTTTTATTGCGCTCTGGAGAAGAGATTCAAACTACATTCTTATCTTCTTATCTTATATAATACAGACGTTACTTCAAAAAAGAAGATGATTACGTCCTACGCGTCATGCATTTAGTCATGCATATTAACCAATGACTTAAATTCTGCCAAGTCACTGGTTTTCCTGGCTAGCTCAGGCAACCCATTCCATGCTCTAATAGCACTAGGGAAGAAGGAGCATTTGTACAAATTCGTCCTAGCATATGGGACGAGGAATGTGCCTTTATCTTTGTGTCTTTCAGAGTATTTTATTAAATTTTGTTTTTGTATTTGAAGATTATGGTTCAGTGTTTTATGTATTATTGCTACTTTACTTTTGAGTCTTCTGTCCTGAAGGCTTTCTAAATTTAGTGATTTTACTAAAGGTGTTACTCTAGTCAAATGTGAATATTCGTTTGTTATGAATCGCACTGCTCTATTTTGTGTCTGTTCTAGTTTCTTAATGTTTTCTTGAGTTGAGGGGTCCCAAACAGAGGATGCATATTCTATTATAACATTTTAGTTTTATGTTCTTATTTGATTTATAGAAATTTCTTTTAATAAATCCTAATGCTTTGTTTGATTTTTTTGTAGTTTCATCAATATGTGGATTCCATGACAGTTTTTCATTTATTATAACACCTAGGTATTTTGCGTTTTTAGTCTGTGTTACTGGTTTGCCATGAATAAGATAAGTGGAATTAATTTGTTTTAGTTTTTTTGTTACTCTTAACAACTGAAAATTTTCTGGGTGGAAAGACATGCTCCAATTTGATTCCCATTTCTGTAATTCATCTAATTCTCTTTGTAAAATATCTGTGTCTTGTGTTGTTTTTATTGTTCTATATATTATGCAATCGTCTGCAAATAATCTGACTTTTGTTCCTGAACTAATGCAATTTGGTAAATCATTTATGTAAATTAAAAATAGTAGTGGACCCAAGACTGTTCCTTGAGGTACACCTGAGTTTACTGTTATCGGTGTTGATTTAGAGCCATTTATTATTACAGTTTGTTCTCTCCCTATCAGAAAGTCTTTAATCCACTGATGCAGTGGACCATTAATGCCGAAATATTTTAATTTTTTAAGCAAACTATGGTGGTGAACTTTGTCAAAAGCCTTAGAAAAATCTAGTAAGATAGCATCTATTTGTTCACTATTATCTAAACCTTTTGAAAAATCATCAATTAGTCCTATTAGTTGTGTTTCACATGATCTATATTTCCTAAAGCCATGTTGGTATGGTGTGAGGACATTATGTTTGTCTAAGTGGTTTATGATGTTGCTACATATTATGTGTTCTAGGATTTTACATGTGATGCTGGTAAGTGATACTGGTCTGTAGTTTCCTGGGTCAGATTTTTCTCCTTTTTTAAATAGGGGGGTGACATTAGCTTCTTTCCAGTCCTTTGGTACTCTGCCCTGGTTAAGTGAAGCCTGAAAGAGTATTTTGAACACTGGGGCTAGCTCATTACTTAGTTCTTTGAGTAATCTAGCTGGAATACCATCAGGTCCAGAAGCTTTATTTGGTTTGGTGTTGGCTAATAGTTTTTGAATTCCATTTTCTTGTACTACTATATCTTCTATGTTGTCTACTTGGTTCAAATTCAGTAATATGTCTTTGTCTCCTGGGGCTGAGAATGCTGATGCAAAGTATTTGTTTAGAATGTTTGCTTTAGTTTCATTATCATTATGTATTATGTTATGTTCATCTTTTAATGGCGCTACGCCTGTTGTTTCCATTTTCTTAGACTTAATGTATGACCATAGGTTTTTGTTGTTATCTTTAGATATTACATTGTTTATGTATTCACTCTGCAGCTGTCTGCTTACTTTTTGGGTTAAGTGTTTAATTTTTATATACTTTTTGTAAACTCTTTCTGCATTAGTTTCTTTAAATTTTCTATAGAGGTTTTCCTTCTGTTTACAAAGCTTCTTTAGTCTATTATTAAACCAGCATTTATTTATTTTGTTTGATGTGTATTTAGTTGGTATATGATTTTCTATAATGCTTTTAAGATGGTTTTTAATGAAATTCCAGAGGTCATCGACTGGTTGGTTAATGTCTTTTTCTAATAAGAATGTTTGTTGAAAGTTTAATGCAGCTTGGTGTAGTTGTGTTAGGTTACATTTATTCCAGAGTAAGATTTTTCTTTTGGGTTTTCATCGCATGCCGACTGTGAGAACTATAAGAGACAGTTTTAAAAATAAAACTAATGCACAAATTGTAGATCTAAGACAAATTTCCTTATGGATAATAAAGATTACGATCCGACCCGCGGCGTTACATACGCCCCCCTTTTTTTTTTCTGAGCCTCACTCTCTGTCATCGCGAAGGTTACGTGGGAAAACTCTAGTCCGACTTGCAGGAATAAAAGAGTTATCTTTCCATGACTTTTTCATCATGGTGTCCCGAATGGTTGGGCCACGAAGAGAATTATATGTATAGATTATTATTATTATTATTATTATCATTATTATTAACTTCTAATACTGGCTAGAAAAGAAATCCTGCTTTCAATAATTAAAAGTTTTGACAAGTGTGTTTGCTTTATGCTTTACTGTTCATTTTCTATTTGGGGAAAAATTGATTAACTATGTAACATACTACGAGGCCAGATAGCTGAGTGATAAAGCGCTTAGCTTCCGATCAGTAGGTTCACGGGTTTGAATCCTGGTGAAGACTGGGATATTTTATTTTGAGTTTAATAGGAGAAAAATAAATGCGGCGGTTGGTCTTTGTGCTGGCATTATGACACTCTCGTTAACTTTGGGCCACAGAAACAGATGGCACATAGATGGCAAGGTCTGAAAGGGCAACTTTACTTTACTGTATATAAACCGTATCATATCCAGAGAGGCCAAGAAATATACAATTCATAAGTTTTAATATGTGAAACAAGTAAGATTCTTGGTAATTTCACATTTATTTACCAAAAAATTTTGAATTAGTAGTTATTAATTGTTATAAATTAATAATTTTAAACTGATAGCTATAAACTAAAATCTATAAACTAATATTTATAAATATCTGGTTAAGAAAGTATATCTACAAACAAACAAAAAACACTGTATATTCTGGTCTGTATTTAGTGAGCGATTCCAATTAAACATAACACCACATTTAGGAAGCCAAGGGGATACAACTCAGTTTATATCAGAATTTTGTCAAGTGCCTATCTGCCAGTGAGTCCTCCTCTGTCTACTTTTGTGTGTGTGATTTCTACTGTGGTGGAGACAGTGTTATCATGCTCATGAAATACTTCAAACTTTTTAATCTGGCACTAAAACATCTTGCTCGGAAGTCTACGTATCTAACGGTATCATTCAGTTCAAATAGATAATCCTCCTCAAATATTGTATAATGCAAAAATAATAAATTAACAAAAAGGTGATAAGAGATAGTATTTCGGTGTATCTGGTGTACGGAATTATGGGAGATTCGAGAAGTAATCAATACATACAGATCTATGTTTCTCGTGCACAATCAGATTTTATATGTTATATTCTCAGGTAGCCTGAAGGCAATAGACGTTTATTTTAGCGTCCTGAACATAAATTAGTTTACCGCGATGATCCCAACATATTCACTTCTTTAATGATGTTAATACTATATCGATATGTTGAATAGATAAATGGTCATTTTAAGCATTACACATAAGGATAAAAAAACAAAACAAAAGGCCGAACAATCACTAGAAGGTAGTCGACGCTGATACTGAATTTCGAGCAAGTTTAAAAACAATGAAGGGAACCATCGAATGTCAGCTAACGTCTATAAAAATGCGACTTATTTCTACGTTGTCCTGGAAGTACATGTAATTCCGTTTACGACGACTTCTATTTTGTTCTCTCTAAAACCCGATCCTAGTTTTTACTAGTCACGTCAGTGTCACTAAGTCAAAACTTCCCCCTATTTCCGAAACAAATCATAAATTCCTAATCGTGCCATGACAATATATAAGGACTTCTTTATTTCACTTTCAGTCAAGGTGTTTCAATGGCATCTGTCGTCACAGAGATGTACACAGAAGCCTCTTTTATACGGCGCTGATTGTGTGTGTGTGTGTGTATGTTTATGTGTATGTGTGTGTGTGTGTATCTATGTGTGTGAGTCTTGTTCGTGTTTGTATCAATATTGTTGTAGCCTAGTTGTTGAAGACAACTGAAGTCAAACTGAATTTCCATTTGTTTGAACCAATAAAATTATTTTATGTTATCTTAATAATAATATCAATTTAGAAATATTTATATAAAAAAAACGCTATGTGCAAAAAAAATAAATATTTTGTGACATACAACTTATTACATATTAAATTAAATAATTAACATTATTATTATTATTAATAGCTTTGTTTAAAAAAATATGCAAAATGTTATTTAAAATATATATGCATCTATTCTTTTTAATGATACAATATGCTATAAAAATTGCAAGTAGATAACAACAGAAAATATTGTCAACTTCTATTCTCAGTATTTGTAAGGACTTAAATATTAGTATATCATAATTTTATTTCAATTTTGGAAAAACCGTATGGGGAGAAAAAAATAAAAGTCTCGGTAATTTTTTTCTTCGACATAAATAGTTTTTGGACAAGGTGAAACCTCAGTTATGCAAATATAATGCTCACTATGAAAAGAAAAAAACAACATTTTGAAAGTATCATATACTATAATTACAAAATATTAAAATTACAGTATAAAAAAAGCAACAAAGAAACTACAACTAAGAAAAAATACAGTATTCCTTATATGAACATGAGGCGAGGTGGTTGAGCGTTTTACTTTCCGAACCGGGGTCCGAATCCTGGGATTTTTATTTTCGGGATCTTCGGGCGCCTCTGAGTCCACCCAGCTCTAATGGGTACCTGACATTCGTTGGTTGTAAAGGCGGTTGGTCGTTGTGCTGGCCACATGACACCCTCATTAACACCGTAGGTAAATTAAGATATTTTATAGATAATAAAAAGAATACCTTTTGTTACATTTTATGTAAGAAAAAAAAACTAGACTTTTGTGTCGTCTTTGAAAGTAGATATCAATAAGTAGAAAACATTGTACAGGTTTAATTTACATTTACATCTAATTTACATTTACATCTAATTTACATTTACATCTAATTTACATTTACATCTATTTTACATTTACATCTAATTTACATTTACATCTAATTTACATTTACATCTAATTTACATTTAGTGTGGGTCTTATAACGGCAGTGAACAAAACTGGACCTAGACTGACTAGTGTAGTATTTTACGAGCCCTCACTTAATTATGTAGAATTTGAAATTTTAGTTCTATCTAAATTAATTCAACACTACCAAAGTTTTATCAAGTAAAAAAATCGCAAAAATTATATATATATTAATATATCAATAATATAATAAATAAGTTGGCAATAATTAATAATTAATTATAACAGAATTAATGTTTGCTTTTTAAGTCTATTTTTTATAAGTCTATGGTCTATTTCACATCTAGGGTCCATAAGTTAGTGACAAATATGATTTTCGGATACATAGAGGGTTACTGAAATATATTTTAAAGTATATAGATATTCAAATAATACATCTTTTAATTAAAAATATTTATTAGTATTAATAACAAACTCGAGCTAATGTTTAGGAGGTCTCCAGAAAAGTTTGATCCAAAAGCTATAAATTGTGTAGATTCTCTACTAGCTGTGAATATCTTTTAACAATTATTTGAACCAAGTTGCTATTTTTCAACAATGCCAAAATAACTTTTTAAAAATTTGCAACCCCATTTATAAATGTTAAATTAATCAGTAGTTACCCGCAGTTTTAATTCAGAAAATTTTGTTTGGTAATTGTAATATAAACACAGGCGGATAGCTATAGCTATAGAACATAGAAAAACCGTATGGCGAGAAAAAAATTTTTTTTTCTTCTACATAAATAGTTTTTGTACAAGGTGAAACCTCAATTATGCAAATATTATGTTCACTATGAAAAAAAAACATTTTGAAAGTATCATATAATTACAAAATATTAAAATTACAGTATAAAAAATTTAATTGTAAAAAGAAATAAATATATGTAAATTAATAGTAATAATATTATTCATTTTGTAGTAGTTAGATTTTTTGCAACATTTAATAGCAAATGGCATTTTATAAAAAAAACTTCTAATTGATTCAGTATACCCAGTAATGTGAACACAATCTGGCTTTACGGGTTTATTTTAAATTGGCAATACTAAACCATAGGGCATCACACCATAAAAACTTTAACAACGAACGTGAACTTGTCATTTAGGTGACACAACGAGGCGCCCCCCCCCCCCCACTACACACACACACACAGATATTATACATTTGTGAGAAAAGGGTTAAAAGGACAACATCAACAGAAATGTCTGTCTACCAGCCTACACGTTTACATGTCAATGAAGCACAAGGATAGCGATATATCTAATACATCGAATTATTTAAACTAAAATTTGAAAACAGAACGGATTTAAAAATATTAATAACTCAATTTCATTTTATAATCTGTATAAAATTTCATATATTTATATATTATTTATTTATATTATATTTGATTGACTTTTGATAATAAAATACGGTCTTTAATAGAAAATGTATAGTCATTTATATTAGAAAACATTTCTTTATAAAGTAATTTAGAATAACATGTAAAGACCAAAACATCATCTCCTCATAATTTATATATGTAAATTACTAATTAGAATAAAAAAAAATACGTGACATATTTTAATTTGTATAGATATCTTTCGAATTGCTGGAATGTTTATTATATTCTTCGATAAAAGTGTAAAGAAGCAAACTAAAAGTATAAGTATAAGATTATAAGACTATAAGAGTTTTGTTGTAATGATTCGAGTACTATCATCCTAATTTAGACCCTAGTTAGTCCATACAGTGTTCCTCTTGTAGCATCCCTCTTTCTTTTTAGTCAAAATGTCGTTAATCATCGCGTCATAGTTTTATTATGAAAATGCAATTACAATTAGTGCATTAAAGAAAAGCTTTTTTACAACAACAATTACTATCTAGATAAAATATTGTTATATGTCATAATGAGGTGGCCGGAAAATAGATCTAGATATTATCTGCAACTATTGATATTCCCTTGTAAAAGTGGTTTAGTTTATTGCCATAATTTTAAAAAGCTGCTTATGAGCTGTTATTTTATATCATCGTAATGTAGGGTTGTCGTTACTTTACTTTGTAACGTAGTCCGGTGGAGATTATTATTTATTAAATGTTTCTATGCTTATAAAGAAATACAAACTTGAAAGTATCTAGGTTGAGTACAAGTAGAATATGAACATTTGATATTAAATTAGGTCAAGATAGTTTAGGAATGATGTGCAATTGTGAAAGTATTTTTCCTGTTAGTCTCCAGATGACACAGTAAATAGACTAGTAACACAACTAGTCATGTCAGTGTTACAATTGTGTCTAGATGACACAGTAACTAGACTAGTAACAAAACTAGTCATGTCAGTGTTACAATTGTGTCTAGATGACACAGTAACTAGACTAGTAACAAAACTAGTCATGTCAGTGTTACAATTGTGTCTAGATGACACAGTAACTAGACTAGTAACAAAACTAGTCATGTCAGTGTTACAATTGTGTCTAGATGACACAGTAACTAGACTAGTAACAAAACTAGTCATGTCAGTGTTACAATTGTGTCTAGATGACACAGTAACTAGACTAGTAACAAAACTAGTCATGTCAGTGTTACAATTGTGTCTAGATGACACAGTAACTTGACTAGTAGCACAACTCAATTGAGACACATTAACACTATTTAAGAATTCACCATAACATTACTTAACTTTCTATCACAATTCTTATACACGGCCATAATTATCATGCAATAAATGTCAAGATTTCCTACAATAGATCTAAATCTAGAAGATCCTGTTTGTTTTGCATTTCTTTCTAATATTCCTTCAGAATTAAAGATGATCACATCCTAGCCAACACCACCCGAAGGACGGGGGAGGGGGGGATGGCAGAGGGCAGGGTTTGAAAACGTAACCGTGGAGAAAACATTCCAAAGCGCATACCACAAGACAGTGCAGCCTTCAATGCTTAATATTTTAATAAATAAGTAGCTACTTTTAGTCATAGTTGATGTTTCTGTCAGCTACGTTTATTATTTCAAGTTATTATTTTCGCAAAGCAAAATGTTTCTGACACAGACAGGTCATTTCTGTGCAATTATTATTGCAGTTATCACCGTGTATGACATGGTTGTTTAGAAATATCCTGTTTTAAAATTGAAGTGATTGTGAGGATGGATGCCTGGTCGAGCAGTATGCGCGCTAGACTGTCGTTTGGTCGTCTTGATGGCTCCGGGTTCATACCCACCCCCCGTCGTCCAGCGGGAGGTTTGGACTAGTAGATTATCGTAAAACTCTGGATGAACAACCAAAACATGTAAATCATTTCACAAACGATTTGATGCTGTCCAAAACACACTGAGCTAACACACTCAACTAGCACAATCAACTAGCACACTGAACTAACACACTGACCTAGCACACTCGACTAACACACCTTCATAAACACCTACATTCACATCTAAAGGCATGTTTAATTGTATTCACTAAATCTAGTTAGTGCGCAATGAAAAATAGTTCATTCGTTCCGGTGTCAAACTGCATAGCTCTAACCATCCAGGAAAACCAATGGCTAAGCAGTGCGAACGTGCCCAATTAACACAAACGACTATATGACTAGATTAACGACATAATTATCTTATCATTTGAAGGAATGTCTGTAATTTATAAGAAAAGATACAAATAGGCCTACACGAGTAGACTCTTCATTTAATTAGAAATGTATATTATTAATTGTATTACATTAGGCATCTTTCCAATATAATAATGTAATAATTAGTTCAACATAATCAATTAACAAACCTTAATTTGGCCTTGAATTAATTATCGATTCTTTCGATTCTATGTATTTCCACTTTGAGATTAATCCAAGCTAGAATAGTCCGGTCTCGGGGGGGTATCTCGGAGCTATCCAACACTCAGGAGTGTCTATTAAGTGGCTAAGCATCGAATGTACTATGTCCTCTTTGGGTATCGATTCCAAGTCTACTGCACCAATCTGGTTCTCGTGTTTAAATTTTTCTCTCCTCATTTACATAATCCAGCCTTTCGCCGCATCAATCAGGTAGCGAAACCATTGCTGTGAACTGGCGTTGATGCCTCCCCCTGGTGGAAGAAAAAGGGGGGCGACGGAAGGTGGGTGGTAGATGTACGCGAGTGTGTGCGTGATAGAGTGTCTGTGTGTGTGTGTTGCTCGCACCAAGTCCTGTTTCCCTTCCCGCCCCCCTCCCCTCTCCGCCACACACCCGTATCGTTTCGCGTGCGCGACGAGGCGGTGCGCGATGGTCCCTCTTTTTGTGTGTGTGTGTCCGCATGGATGAGGGCGCCAAAGAAAGGGGGAGGTGTCAGCAGGTAGAAGAAACGAATGTACCGGGTGGTCGCCATCATTACAAGCGGCCCCGCGTTGAACTCCTATTGCAAGATTTACTTGATTGAACCTAGCAAACCCGAACCGCTCACTCCCTGGTCAGGTTGTGTAACAATTTCTTCCATTTTTTTTTAAATCGTTTCCAATTCATCAAAATATACAATTTTAAATTACTGATTATTCTAAATTGGAAGTAGATACAATCAATCTTATCACACATATAGATTATTAGAGATCTATACATCATTGGAGCTTTCTCATAAATAGCGGAAATCTTATAAATAGCTAGCTTCTTGGTGTATTCGGTGTATAAAATATATGAAGCGTTGATAAGTTAGTTTCATATTCAAGGTATTTAAAAATTTTATGCACTTTTTACGGAATAAAATATTCTGACCTCTTCCGTTTATAGCATAAAGAAAATTTCAAATTATTAAAGGAAAGAAATTACTTTAAAAATTCAATTAAAACAAATGGACAACTAAATAGCGATTATATTGAGCTCTAATATGAGGAGGAAGTTCAACGTATTGAAATATTGTTAAAATAATAGCTAAGCCCTTTTTTAGTGGCCCTCGAAAGGCGCTTAAACGCTATTAGTTTTGTGTGGTCTGTCTGTCCATCCGTCCCGTTTAGATCTTGTAAACTAGAAAAGATAGTGAAAATCCGACATTAATAGTAACAAACACGGAAGGCTATTTAGAAAGGGAGACAACAATTTACCATATTTTCAGAACATTTATGCAAACTGTTTTTAGACTTTTTTGTCAAAAAATTTTTTTTTCTACAATTGTATTGCTATGTTAAGTAAGATTTTCATACAAAGTCATAGCTTACAAAAAATGTTTACTTTTTTTAAAGAGAAAAATCTATTTAGTATGCATTTAATAGTAGGCTTTACATTTAAAAACAACAATTAATAAGTAGTTTTTCATATTATCGCGTAAATTGCTATTACACGCATTGTACACTTAACTAAAAGAAATTAAGAAAATTTTATTTTATTTTTTCTGAATTTTTTTTTTTTTTTTTTTTTTTGTGGCTTTGAATAAGAGATTGACTTTTTACTAAGCAATTAGATCATTTAGATAATCATTAAAATACATCAGTTAGGTCAGGTTCACATCTAACTTCACCTTCACGTTCACCTATCAGTTGGTCTGCTGGACCGTTGGGGCACCACACAAGATCTGTAAACCTTCTTTCTTCATTCTTCTTTGTCATTTGCTTTTGATAGAATTTCATTCTGATATTCTTTCTAAAAATATTGAAAGTTGCCTTTTTACCTGCCTGGGTGGACCACTTTTGATAGAATTTCATTCTGATATTCTTTCTGAAAATATTGAAACCTACCTTTGTAACCTTAATTTTAAATGTATTTAGTTTGGAACTGTGACGTTCCATTGATATTGTTTAGTTTATTGAGAGAATCTATAATAGAGTATTTTTTTTCTTAAGATACTTGTTGCAGTGTGGCAAACAGTCTCAAGAGAAAATGTTCAAGTGATGGCTGCCTGGTCGAGTGGTATGTGCTCCGGATGGTCGTCACAATGGTCCTTGGTTCGAATCCTTCCCAAACCAGCAAGAGGTTTCTGCTAGGATGTACCGATCTCCGTTTTTAAAGGAACCACCGAGTCATAACACAGAAAACTTCAGGATGGTTTTGCCTAGCCTACTACCCGCGGGCCGGATTCAGCCCGTGACAAGGCTCTATCCGGCACCAGGGAATTCTGCTAACAGTATAAAATGAAGCTGCTAAGGCCTTGGTTTTCATTGTAGTAAAGTAGAAATAAAATCCCCCTTTCAGACCTTGCGATCTATAGGGAAGCTGACGTAAAGGTCATCTGTTTCTGTGGCCCACGTTTAACGAGGGAGTCATGTGGCCAGCACAACGACCGACCGCCTTTACTTTTTCCCAAACTAATGCCAGGTACGTTAGAGTCCCTGGTTTCGCTGCCATTGCCCTCATCGTGGCGCCCAGGTGGAAACGGTCGTATTGAGGGGACGACTAGGCCCAATGGGCGGCGACCAAAAAGGCTCCCGCGCGAGTGCCTAAGAGGATACGAAAGTAAACTCATTGCACTGGCGGGGATGTAACAAAGCTCCTGCAAAGACCTGTCGATATCCAGGCGCCGCTTGACCAATTAATAAACTACTTTAACGTTGTAAAAAAAGAGCAAGCAATATGAGAAATGTAGTTACGGTAAAATGGCGCCTAGAAAAAGATAGGAATCGAAAAAGAGGAAGGCTGGAAGACATTTGAAATAAATAGACACAATAAACAAAGGCAAGGACACCATAAAGAAAGTTCACTTTTACCAAGTAAATAGTAAAAAAAAAAATATTAGTGTTTCTGGCAAAGCACAAAATATATGTAATTCTAGAGTGCTCAAATGTGCTTGCCTACATGTATGAAAATAATTTTAGAGTGCTCAAATGTGCTTGCCTACGTGTATGAAAATAATTTTAGAGTGCTAAAATGTCCTTGCCTACATGTATGAAAATAATTTTAGATTGCTAAAATGTGCTTGCCTACATGTATGAATATAATTTTAGAGTGCTCAAATGTGCTTGCCTACATGTATGAAAATAATTTTAGAGTGCTAAAATGTGCTTGCCTACATGTATGAAAATAATTTTAGAGTGCTCAAATGTGCTTGCCTACGTGTATGAAAATAATTCTAGAGGGATTAACGTGTTTACCTACATATAGATATGAATCATTCTATAGTGCTTTATCTTGTTAGGTTTTGTTTTTGTTTTTGTATTTGAAGATCATGATTCAGTGTTTTATGTATGATTGCTACTTTACTTTTGAGCCTTCTGTCCTGAAGGCTTTCTAAATTTAGTGATTTTACTAAAGGTGTTCCTCTAGTCAAATGTGAATATTCGTTTGTTATGAATCTCACTGCTCTATTTTGTGTCTTTTGCAGTTTCTTAATGTTTTCTTGAGTTGAGGGGTTCCCAAACGGAGATAACCTCAGACCAGGACGAGCAGGGCTTTACTCGTTTTTAATGAATACTTCTTCTTCTTCTTCTAGCCAGCTTTATTGCTGCTGAGCTGTCAGCTCTTTTGCAGACTGTGCCAAGGAAAAAAAGTGTGCTGTTTTCTTCAGTTGTTCAGCACTGCCGTACAGGGTGTTGGTTATGTTGGGCTGTAGTGGAAGTAGGGTCTGCCTAAGGTGGATTAGGTGGATTCGAAGAGGATATGGTTTACTGTTTCATAAGGGTGGGAGCAGTAGCAGTGTCTGCAAAGGGGAAGTTGTGTGGAGTTTATTTTGTTAAGATGGTAATTTAATAGAGTTGTGTGTCCTGTTCTTAGATGAAAAATTGTAGATTGTTCTTTGCGGGGGAGGAAGTTAATACTGTCCAGTTTGTTAAGCGTAGTCATTTCTTTGTACAAGGCTCTGCCTGTGTTTCCTGATGCCCATTGGTTGAGCCACTCCTCTTTGTGATTGTTGACTAACATTGACCTTAGGGTGAGGTAGCTTACTGGTCTGTCTGATTGTTCCATAGATGAACCTGCCTTTGATAGCTTATCTGCCTTTTCATTTCCCATGATGCCAATGTGTCTAGGGATCCACTGTAGTGTGATATTGATATTTAATTTTGATATCATCTGGTGAATGATCACAATTAGTGTTGTCAACTCTCTTAGGTTGTTTGAGGTGTTGCTGTAAAGACAACAATATCTGATGGTGATTGCACTCCCTCATATAATTTGTTTTCCACTGTCTGTAGTGCGTAATAATTACATTTTCCCTTCTGGCGAGTCCTACATCTAGTCTTTGAATATCTGTGTCAAAATTTCACTAAGCAACAACCTCGCCTTCCATTTTTTTTTTTAAATTTACAATTTCTCTGAACATTTAAAAGTGAAATAGGATCGCATCTTCTTTGATACTTGCTATTGAATCCGACTGGATTAATGTCTCTACCATCAAATGCAATAGTTTAATCCCCAGGGATCATAAATTTCTCATCTCACATAGACTACCAAAGAAATGCCCCGACGAACGACAAATCTGTGACCAAACTCCTTCCACTTGAACCCTTAGTCGCTAGCATTAAAATCTCTTTCAAAATACTTTTTCATCTAATCGCTCATGGTATCAATAGATGAAGGACCTCCCAATAGCCTGGCTTCGTTCCTGGGTTTTGTGACCGGTAATCCAATCAATGGGCTATTCCCCGCTGCAGTGTATTCATATTTTTACTATATAGCTAACTCCGCCAATTCAGATTTTTTTTTTTTTTTTATGTATCGCCAAAATGCGAATGAATAGAAGCGGGAAGTTCCAAAAACCGAAATAAGAAACAAAAATTCTAACGATGCTTCGGCATTTTATTTTTAATTCGCACTTTTATTGGCCTTTTTTTTTTTTTAATGGACGAGAAATTTTTGAAAAGGAGAAACTGGTGGCGGGCTTTCTGTCACTTAACCCCCAACCCTCTCAACCGCCCTCACCAACCTCCTTGACATGCATTGTTGGGACAGGGATGAATACCCACGATCGTACGACATGGGGGGATACCCCTTCCCACAAACAACATGCGCCTTGGTCGTCGCTAGCAGTTTATCGTTTGAACAACAGACGCCGAAGTTAAAGATGTTGACACTGCTTCGCGTTGAGGTGTCCGCGCGCTGGAAGAAAGTGTTGGAAGACGGTCAACACCTGGAAGTTTCATACCTGTCTCAAAAGTGTGTGTGTGTGAATATCTGTGAAAAGATCGTGTGGTTAACTATCTATCTATCTATCTATCTATCTATCTATCTATCTATCTATCTATCTATCTATCTATCTATCTGTCTGTCTGTCTGTCTGTCTGTCTGTCTGTCTGTCTGTCTGTCTGTCTGTCTATCTATCTATCTATCTATCTATCTATCTATCTATCTATCTATCTATCTATCTATCTATCTATCTATCTATCTGTATATTGGTTATGTTATGTAAATACATCATCAATCATTACAGTCACAGATCGATGCATGAAAGATACTAGATAAAATACAAGAGATAAAAACGTGGTTAACCTTGACCTCTGAGGTCATGACCAAACTGTGGACAATCTGGGACAGTACCATTAGCCTCCTAGTCAAATTAAAACTGTATTCTTTTCGCTAGTAGACTCTACACTACTAAATGGTTGTGAAAGTTGGACACTGAACGCCGAGGCTAAAAAGAATCCAAGCTTCTGAGAGTAAATGCTACAGAAATATGCTGGGTAACAGATACCAGAAAAAGAACACAAATGAGTTTGTACTTTTACAAGTCAAACAATGTGGCTGGTAGGTGCAAGCACCATATATAAAGAGACAAAAGCTGACCTAGTTTGGTGATTCACTATACAAAGTCATTCTTCAAAGTACAGTGAAGGAAGCACAAAGAAAGGGTCATCCAAAGAAAACCTGGCTGGACAACGTAAAAGAATGGACCGGCCTCTGTACTGATATCCTGCTAAGCACAGCTGCTGACCGGGAAAAGTGGAGGGATTTGGTTACGCAAACTGTCACTGCACCCCTACAACAAAAGCCAAGAAGCAGTCGAGATGAAATACATCAACATTATATCAATAGCCCATTAATACAAGTTTATGAAGCTGATGGCGGTCTTTAATTTCACATTTTATTTAAATCAGTAGTTCCTCAATAGTGTAAGGAGTCCTTCTAGTGATCCTTGAGCAATCTATTTCTGCTATCCAATCCTGCGAACTGCTACGTAAGATGGTGAGATATTGAGTGCAGGAACGTTCAATTGATTCAACTCTTTACTAAACACAAAGAAACATTTGAAGGGAGTGCGGGAATTCCCATTGAATTGTGTTTCTAAAAATAGACCTAATTTAATTTTAAGGTGATTGTATGTTGAAAAATTATAACGGTCAAACCAGAGCCTTTACCGTGAGAATAATTGGGCGTTTTTGTTTTTTTTCAAAAAAGATATCCAAAAAAACAGTTACATTTCTCGGAAAATCATTAGTGCCATTTTCGAAATTCGTGTCCACACAGTGTTCGTCCTCCCATTAAGAGTTCGTAAGCTTATAAGAGGTATTGTAAACAAAACAAAAAAATACTTTCAATGTATAAAAAAAGCATATCAAAGCGGAAGAACTCTACATTTACAACCATATGTGTCTAAGTACTGTAAGATAATGTTTTTTGTACACTAGTGGTTTGATAGAGTACACACAATAATAAATCCAGTGAATAGAATGGTGCCGGTATTTGAAAATAAATCCAACTTGTATTAACTTGTAATAGGCTACATTTCTAATTGATTTATGTTTTATGTATCGCTGTTTTTTTTTATGTTAGGTACAACAAATAATTGTGGAAACTTTCAACTTGTTCCGAGAATGAGTAGTGGGAGAAATAACGTGTTCAAACTTTATACCGGACACACCGAGTGAGTTGATATAAGATTTGTAAAAATAGGTAAGTACCGGGAATCAGGTTGCACAACAAACGATCTTAATCTAAGCGTCCTCTACAAAAAAAAATAAATAAAAATGGCGTAGTTGTGAGTTTGTGTAAGTACAGTCCCAGGCACGTCCGGTCTGTGTCAGGGCTATGACCTTAACCCCAGTGTCCAAGTTAATGGAGAGCGGGTGACGGGTCGGTTACAAATAATTGCAAAACCGCGAAGACAGAGATCCTCAATTAGTTGATCATTAGTGTCTACACTCAGACTGGACGCTGACACTACAGTATCAGTCATTTGAGGACCAGGTCATTAAATACACAGACAGTCACGTTGTAACAGAATATAAAAAAACATAAGAAAAAACCCAGACATAAATCTAGATATAGATAGACACATTCAATTATAAAGCTTCTCTTCAAGTCCGAATAATGGACTTACTTCGCAGTCCCAGCTGTGATCCATATATTTTGTAACATTTAGCGCATCTAAACAGATTCAGAAAATGAGACAAGACTAAATGTGGCTCAACAAAGATGACAGAATGATTTTAGGAATCAATTATAGAGAACGGATCTCAAACAAGGAAATCCTATGGCGAACTGGGAGTCGACCACTTAGTGAGGTTGTGAAACAGAATATCGCATGAGGTTTGCGGGACATGTTCTCCGACAAAATGAACAACGCATACCAAGAGTTGCGATATGGAGGCCAAAAGGGACGCCCTCGTATA
Organism: Biomphalaria glabrata; assembly: GCF_947242115.1. NCBI lineage: Eukaryota > Metazoa > Mollusca > Gastropoda > Planorbidae > Biomphalaria > Biomphalaria glabrata. Next base: position 4,699,249 of record NC_074720.1, read on the forward strand.
GCTTGGCGCCACACTCCCATGTAAGACCTCAGACAGTGGACACCAGGTGAAAAGAAGCTTCAGACATTGCCAGAGATTGCCACCTAATGCGCCGAACAGCGAAAGAGGATCTAAGTCCTAAGTAACTAATCAGATATTTTTTTCTTTACTTGTTTTTGTTTTTTCAAAAAAAGTTGTGGTACAACAAAAACAAAAAAAAAATTTTCTGGCTCATTCATTTAAAAATTGACAATGACAACCCTGCGCTAGGATATAAGACTGTAAAGTAAGTGTACAGTTGTCCCACCATCCGTCCTTTTTTTTTTTAACGCGCATGTAGAGAGCTGTGTTTGTCGACACACACAGGGCCGGCCTTAGGAATAGGCAAACTAGGCAGCCGCCTAGGGCTCCCATATCATGTCACAAAATAATGCAAATATTTAAAGAAGTGGAAAAGTTTCTTTCTTGAGTCCCTTTGCAAAAGCATCACTTAAATGATTATTCAATAACGTAAGGTCAGGCTCACACTGAACCATATCTTAATAACAATCAGTTTATTGAATATAAACAATGTTGTTAGTTAAGTTAGTTAAGTAGGCTACATTAAGTCTAATGCTTAAAATGATGCTTTTTGTTTGAGTAGTCTCTCTTTAGTTTTATAGTTTATTATGATTCCATGCAATATGGAGGCAGCCAGGAATGCAACTTGTTGACTATTAAACTACCTGTCGTTTTAGTTGATCACTCAAAGTGTTTGTTGAGTCTTTGATCATCTGGCTATTAACAAATGTAATCATAACAAAAATAAATCTCGGCATCCTGCGGTATCATATCGTCAGTCGGCCTAAAAAAATAAGTCAAGTTCCCCTTTCAGACCTATGGGGCAGATAATGTAAAAGTCACCTGTTTCTGTTCGCCAAGTGGCTCCTAACAAAATAATAATATCGGCAACCCTTTCGAAATTTGCACGTCTCTTCTGTTTGTATTAGCAGAGAAAGGGTTGTGATTGTTGATAGTTTGAAGTTCATAGCTTCTGGTTATCATGCTGAAAATATTGAAACCTGCCTTTTTACCTGCCTGAGTGGACCACTTCGGGGGCCGATTCGGAGTTTGTGTTTCCACGCAAACTCCCTCTGCAACCTTGCTTAAAGAAAACGAAATAGGAACGGACGCCTTCTTAAGCCACTCGTAGTAAAGGAAAGTAGAGCAAAGTGTGTGTTTGCCCGTTGGTGTTGTTACATGAAGGGGGGAAATGTTAATTAAGTGATATACATCTTGACATGATTTTGTAATATATTTTCTTGAGTTTGTTTAGCTATTCGATGATTACATGCATCTATCTTTTGCTGAGTTTGACCTACTTCAGCAGACGAACAAGACGTACAGGTAGTTAGATGAATGTCAAATAAAGGAGTGAAACTCATTGGAAGAATCCAACAAAGATTTAATGCAGAACGGTGACTAAGACTACGACTTCGACTAAGACTAAGACTGCTTTATTGATCCTTATGGATATTTGTTGTGATTACAAAGACGCTTTTCTATATAAAGTCAACCATACAGAAACAAACATATAAATATAACAGACACAACATGAAGAGTTCATTCAGTGACTACTTACAGGCAGTGGCGTAGCAAGATAGCCTACCCGTGGGCCTGGGTTCAAAAATATATTGGTTTGCCCCTTCCCCCAATAAGATGTATGACAAAACTATTGAGTGATTTGAATGTATCGTTACATTTACAGTTCCACGTCCATTGTTTTACAGTAAATAGATGGAATATTTATTTACCAACATTTCTCTGGCCTTCTATATATATTTCTAAATGCGCGAGTGGCTTCTTCTGAAAAAACAAAGCCCGAAGGTTATTCTAGTATCCAGTCATATTGGAAGCACCATCATAGCTTTAGCCTCGCTGTTTATTTAAGGATAAATGGGGATTTTTTTTAATTACTTGGAACATTTGTTCAGCCAATTCTGCTGATGTCTGATTCTCATAAATATGAAAACCTATGAATGACTTTCTAATTGCTAATTCTTTGGATGTTCCGTCATCGGAGATCCCTAAATAGTATGAAAAAAAGTATACTTATTCGATCAACCTTTTATGTCTTAAGTGCTGCAACCACTGAAAGAAAACAAATGGCACAGAATGGATGTCCTAAAGTATCGATATTTTTCCCAGCACTGCATTGCCAAACAAGCCTATTATCTCGTTTTGAATCTGAGGGGCTTTGATTTCCTGTCAAATTTGAACATTCATAGCAATATTCTCAGGTATTTGTATAAATATATGGTGTAAAATTTCTTTAAGAGCTATGAACCAAGTTTTAACAAAATACCAAGCATTGCTCAGAGAAAGACACTATTCCATGATCGATTTAGTAATCTCTTTCTTCTAGGTCTTTGTTATAAACCTGCTCCCCATTTCGGTTTCCTCATTAATTGCAATAGCACAAAGCTATTCAACTTGAACGATTCCTATGTAACATTCTGATGTTTCTTTGGCTTGCTAAATATTGAATATTATTTTTGTATTTGTCTTTGTTTACATTTCTTCTCCTTTTGATTCTGTTCTAATGCTTACATTTACATTGTGTACTCAATACAGAAGACAATAAAACAATGTGGTGAAGACTTTCGAGGAAGTATCGTCCCGACCGAATGTTTCTTATCTTCTTATCTTATATAACACAGACGTTACTTCAAAAAAGAAGATGATTACGTCCTACGCGTCATGCATATTAACCAATGACTTAAATTCTGCCAAGTCACTGGTTTTCCTGGCTAACTCAAGCTATTTCACAATAGCAACCTCATCGGACTCAATAGTTTTAGAAAAAAAAACAACAGTAGAGACAGTTCAATGTCTACAAACATTACAAATCCAGTTGAAATCATCAGAATGAGATAAGATGGAGAGACAATTTTAAAAGCAAACTAAAAGGTTTTGATTTTAATATTTTAAATACAAAACAAAATAAAAACATATTAAGCTTAGAAAAAAATGAATAATTAGCAGCTGTATCGAAATTTTAATTGGTGACAATCAAGACTATCCTTATTTAATAATAATAATAATAATAATAATAATAATAATTTTATTTAAAAAAGCGCTGTTAACAAACAAAATGTAGGCTCAAGGCGCTGTATTTCTTAACCAAACTCTCCCCAGTCCGTACATTCACACCGCATTCCGGTAATGCTCCCAATAGTTTTATGAACAGACAAGGGAAACAAAAAAGAATGGGACAATGTGGAAACGATTGTCACCTCAAGCGCACGCACGATTAGGGCTAGTGTGAAGAATTAGTGTGAAGCATTATAGAAAATCATATACCAACTAAATACACATCAAACAAAATAAATAAATGCTGGTTTAATAATAGACTAAAGAAGCTTTGTAAACAGAAGGAAAACCTCTATAGAAAATTTAAAGAAACTAATGCAGAAAGAGTTTACAAAAAGTATATAAAAATTAAACACTTAACCCAAAAAGTAAGCAGACAGCTGCAGAGTGAATACATAAACAATGTAATATCTAAAGATAACAACAAAAACCTATGGTCTTACATTAAGTCTAAGAAAATGGAAACAACAGGCGTAGCGCCATTAAAAGATTAACCTAACATAATACATAATGATAATGAAACTAAAGCAAACATTCTAAACAAATACTTTGCATCAGCATTCTCAGCCCCAGGAGACAAAGACATATTACTGAATTTGAACCAAGTAGACAACATAGAAGATATAGTAGTACAAGAAAATGGAATTCAAAAACTATTAGCCAACACAAAACCAAATAAAGCTTCTGGACCTGATGGTATTCCAGCTAGATTACTCAAAGAACTAAGTAATGAGCTAGCCCCAGTGTTCAAAATACTCTTTCAGGCTTCACTTAACCAGGGCAGAGTACCAAAGGACTGGAAAGAAGCTAATGTCACCCCCCTATTTAAAAAAGGAGAAAAATCTGACCCAGGAAACTACAGACCAGTATCACTTACCAGCATCACATGTAAAATCCTAGAACACATAATATGTAGCAACATCATAAACCACTTAGACAAACATAATGTCCTCACACCATACCAACATGGCTTTAGGAAATATAGATCATGTGAAACACAACTAATAGGACTAATTGATGATTTTTCAAAAGGTTTAGATAATAGTGAACAAATAGATGCTATCTTACTAGATTTTTCTAAGGCTTTTGACAAAGTTCACCACCATAGTTTGCTTAAAAAATTAAAATATTTCGGCATTAATGGTCCACTGCATCAGTGGATTAAAGACTTTCTGATAGGGAGAGAACAAACTGTAATAATAAATGGCTCTAAATCAACACCGATAACAGTAAACTCAGGTGTACCTCAAGGTACAGTCTTGGGTCCACTACTATTTTTAATTTACATAAATGATTTACCAAATTGCATTAGTTCAGGAACAAAAGTCAGATTATTTGCAGACGATTGCATAATATATAGAACAATAAAAACAACACAAGACACAGATATTTTACAAAGAGAATTAGATGAATTACAGAAATGGGAATCAAATTGGAGCATGTCTTTCCACCCAGAAAAATGTCAGTTGTTAAGAGTAACAAAAAAACTAAAACAAATTAATTCCACTTATCTTATTCATGGCAAACCAGTATCACAGACTAAAAACGCAAAATACCTAGGTGTTATAATAAATGAAAAACTATCATGGAATCCACATATTGATGAAACTACAAAAAAATCAAACAAAGCATTAGGATTTATTAAAAGAAATTTCTATAAATCAAATAAGAACATAAAACTAAAATGTTACTTAACCTTGGTTAGGCCAATAATAGAATATGCATCCTCCGTTTGGGACCCCTCAACTCAAGAAAACATTAAGAAACTGGAACAGACACAAAATAGAGCAGTGAGATTCATAACAAACGAATATTCACATTTGACTAGAGTAACACCTTTAGTAAAATCACTAAATTTAGAAAGCCTTCAGGACAGAAGGCTCAAAAGTAAAGTAGCAATCATACATAAAACACTGAACCATAATCTTCAAATACAAAAACAAAATTTAATAAAATACTCTGAAAGACACAAAGATAAAGGCACATTCCTCGTCCCATATGCTAGGACAAATTTGTACAAATACTCCTTCTTCCCTAGTGCTATTAGAGCATGGAATGGGTTGCCTGAGCTAGCCAGGAAAACCAGTGACTTGGCAGAATTTAAGTCATTGGTTAATATGCATGACTAAATGCATGACGCGTAGGACGTAATCATCTTCTTTTTTGAAGTAACGTCTGTATTATATAAGATAAGAAGATAAGAAACAAGTCCTTTTACGCTTACAGTGCCTTTTAATTGTGGAACATTTTTAACAAAACATATATACACGGCAACGTTATATACAGATACCCAGCTTCACTCGCTGACTTCCTCTCTTCTTGTTTACACACTCGTCACTTCCCCTAAGTCCCCTAACTCTCCGATACCCAACACTTGACCGTGTGTCACGGTTGACCACACAGTAACCGTGTCACAACAGTCCTCCCAGGGCAGAGAAAGATTTTGATCGTATCAAAATTTCATGAACCCACTAGTTTGGGTGTACATTAATAATGTTTTACATCGACAAGAAAAAAACAACAACAATGACATGTAATACCATGACAATTTACAAAACCTGATGGAATTAAAACACTGATTTTGAATTTAATATACACATTATCATAAGGTTCAGGATATTTTGAGAGAGCTGTTTAAATTCTAATTTGTATCGGTTTTTACAAAAAGTGCATTTATTTTTTTTTTCACACCAGTGTCATCCTAAAGTATTCATGTGGGCCCCAACGCTGTGGGCCCGGGTTCATTGAACCCCTTTGCGCCAAAGATGCTACGCCACTGCACACATGCATCTTGGTCCTTTTCTCTGTCTCTGTCACTACAAAGTCCAGATCGCGGACAACGAATTTGCTCACGCTGCCACCTCTTTCGGTTTATCTATAAACTTTGGGAAAACAGAAGTCATGTTCCAGAAGTCACCCAATAAAACCCACACAGCCCCAAAATATCCCCACTTCACATATCTAGGAAGAAAAGTTATCTCCAGATTACAGTCTATGTTTCGTTTTGTGTCGTCATCATGTCGCGTTCTGAGTCGGTCTCACAAAGTGAGTCGTCACAATATACAGTCCTACACCATGATCTGACTTCATGGTTGAATTATCCAGCACTAAACATATAACACAATGATATCACAACTTCTGGGATTCCCAAGTGAGATGAAAGGTTTAGGGGAAGGAAGTAGGAACAACCATCTTATCCTTAAATAATGGCATCCTAACGGGGAAGGAAGTACTAACAACCATCTTATCCTTAAATAATGGCATCCTAACGGCTAGAATTTAGATTACATCCGAAATGCTGTACACAGACTTATGGACTAAAATGCATTCTCCACTTAACCAAAACAGACTAACTTTTATATACCCTTTTATTGTTATTGTATATAAGCTTTACATTTTGAATCCAGGCATGCATAAAAAACCAAGACCAAACAATATTTTTTATTCATATAGTGCGATAAAAAAAAAACGTCAAAGTTCGGAACAGGGTGGCTGCCTGGTCGTGCGGTATGATCGTTGAACTGTCGTTCGGACTTGTCGATGGTCCCGGGTTCATTTCCTGCCCACTGCCATCCCCCGTCGTCCTGCGGGAGGTTTGGGCTAGGAAGCATTATCTTCAACTCTGAAGGAACATCCGCAACATGTAAAACATTTTATAAACAAACATAGAGCAGAAACTAAAAAGGGTAAGTAATCTAAATTACTTAGTTTGAAATGGTAGAGCTAGATCTTACTGTTCCCTTTGCCTGAATAAGCCAGGAAAACCAACAACTTAGCCTCGTAAACCGCAGGCCACAGAAACAGATGACCTTTACATCATCTGCCTTATAGGTTTGAAAGTGGAACTTTGCTTATCTAGATCAGGGGTTCTCAACCTGTGGATCGCGACCCCTTGGGTGGGGGGTCGATTGACGATTTGCCAGGGGTCGCCTAAAACCATCGAAAATATGGATTATATTTTGCCTATTCTTCTATTGCTGTATGTGTGTGTGTGGGGGGGGGGGGATCGCAGCACAGTGGGGGCTTATAAAAAGGGGTCGCCGAGTCTAAAAGGTTGAGAACCGCTGATCTAGATTGACACGTGAAACGTGTAGGCCGTAATTATCTTCTTTTTTGAAGTAACGTCTGTGATATATAAGATAAGATACTGTAATGAAGCAGCCAGCCATCTCCCATATATTAGGCTACTCTCATTTGGTTAGTGGTTGCTGTTACTAAAATGTGCTACAAATCTAAATATGTCCCTAACTTATCTTATATAATATATAATACAGAAGTTACTTTAAAAAAGAAGATGGTTACGTCCTACGCGTCATGCATTTAGTCATGCATATTAACCAATGACTTAAATTCTGCCAAGTCACTGGTTCTCCTGGCTAGCTCAGGCAACCCATTCCATGCCCTAATAGCACTAGGGAAGAAGGAGTATTTGTACAAATTTGTCCTAGCATATGGGATGAGAAATGTGCCTTTATCTTTGTGTCTTTCAGAGTATTTTATTAAATTTTGTTTTTGTATTTGAAGATTATGGTTCAGTGTTTTATGTATAGTTGCTACTTTACTTTTGAGTCTTCTGTCCTGAAGGTTTTCTAAATTTAGTGATTTTACCAAAGGTGTAACTCTAGTCAAATGTGAATATTCGTTTGTTAATAATCTCACTGCTCTATTTTGTGTCTGTTCCGGTTTCTTAATGTTTTCTTGAGTTGAGGACAATGCAACAGCAGCATCCTAAATAATTTACTACAACGTGAGAATTCTAGAAATACTAAAGGGCCCTTAACTCTATATTACTATGTAGTTTTTACAAAATGGAAAGCAGACGACATTTGTGAACAAGTTTTATTAAATAAACTTTTTTCAGAGAACAGACATTCCTTCCCCAGATGACCTCTTTTGTTCTGACGGCAGACAGTTACGTAGTACTTGTCAAGCCTTGTTAAGTGCACAGTCCGTCAAACGACACCTCGTCCCCCATTCCACCCCCAGAGAAGGGAATTCTATCATTTCATAGTCGTAGACTACAGGGTCATAGGGCCAAGATCTAGATTTAGTTAGACAAAGACGCAGTAAATTCAATATGGCACTGTCTATAAGTAGTTACGTTCAAACCAACTAGCTTATTTGCTCTGCTATTCGTAATCTCAGTTGCCACCCTTTTCTTTCTTTTATACATTTTTTTTTAAACCTGACTAGTTCAAAGTGTGGCATACGCCAGATGGTCACCGTATAGGTGGCAGGACGCGCGATTTCCATTTTTACGTCACAAAAGGAACAATTTATGTACATTTTAATCTCTAAGATGCGTCTCTGGGTCCACATGTGCTAATAATTATTTTGGTTTTGATTTCGCGCGTATAGCATGCTCACTGCGCTATGGTCCAATATCGTTTGTGGACAAGGAAAGGGGCGGGGGCTAATATGAAAGAATATTTCCATGCTGCCTTGAGGCGCTCAGCAAACTCAGCTCGAGCTAGGATTCGAATCCGAACCCATTGATAGATAGCTAAGCGGTGGGTTTTTTTTTTTTTTTGCCACTAAGATACATATCCCATGCTAACCTACACAAAATAGAGCAGTGACATTCATAACAAACGAATATTCACATTTGACTAGAGTAACACCTTTACTAGAATCACTAAAGCTAGAAAGCCTTCAGGAAAGAAGACTCAAAAGTAAAGTAGCAATTATACATAAAACACTGAACCATAATCTTTAAATTCAAAAACAAAATCTAATAAAATACTCAGAAAGACACAAAGATAAAGGCACATTCCTCGTCCCATATGCTAGGAAAAATGTGTACAAATACTCCTTCTTCCCTAGTGCTATTAGAGCTGGAAAACCAGTGATTTGGCAGAATTAAGTCATTGGTTAATATGCATGACTAGATGCATGACGCGTAGGACGTAATCATCTTCTTTTTTTGAAGCAACGTCTGTACTTTATAAGATAAGATAAGATAACCTTTCGAAAAATGAGCTTACCAACAAAAATATGTGTGCTTTATTCTTTTAGTTGAAACATAATGTCAAGTACTAATTACTAATGAAAGAAGCACTATACAAAAGCATAAGATTCTTTGTGTTAAACTCATTGCTTGGTACATAAGTACATAAGTATAAATTGTGTGCAATATTTTTTAAGCCATTTTTTGCCATTTTATTCTTTTAGAATTCCTACCTGATGACATTCACCCAGTGCGGTCTGCAACCTCTTAGCATTCGGCAGGGCCGGCCTTGAATAAAAGGAGGCCCTAGGCTAAATAAATATGAAGGCTCTAAATGAAAAAAAAAAAAAGAAAAAATAAAATTACCCAGTTTATTGAAAAACTGCCTGTGTCTATATTTAAATTAGTTTAAAAAATATATATCGCGATTTCCGTAGTATAGACAGATGTAGACTAGTAAATATGGAGTCATAGTGTTCTACTATCTTTGAAAATTTAGAGAAAAGATTCGCATTTTTTTATCCATTTTTTTTAGTCTTGTGCGAAGCCCTCGCTTTTTTTAAGGCCCTAGGCGGCTGCCTCGTTTGCCTATGCCTAATGCCGGTCCTGCTTTTGGGCTACTCTTAGTTTTCTTTTGCAGATGGCTGTCCTCTTTGCCTCTTATCTTGTAGCTCCACGTCCGATCATTACAACATCAGCTTTTTTAAATTCTATCGAATATTACAATTTATTCTGCAGGATTATATCTCCATATAACATTTCCTATTCAATACGCTAGAACAAATATTTGAACGATATTTGTTTGTAAAATATTGTTGCCTGGTCATGTGGTATGCGCGCTGGACTGTCTTTGGGACTTCGATGGTCTCGGCTTCATACCCTGCCTGTTTCTATCCCCCGTCGTCCTGAGGGGGGTTTGGACTAGTAAATTATCTTCAACTCTGTAAGTAGCCAGGAAAACCAACGACTTAGCAGAGTTTAACCCATTAACCCCCAAAACCTTATTACTGCATTAAATATATATTTTGTATTAGATATCAATTTCTATGGGTCAAACTAAGACATTGCAAAAATAATTTTTGAAAAATTCCATATAGCGAAGATTCTGTGAGATGTACACTGGCAGTGTACGCTAGCAGGAAGTGACCCCGTGAGGAAAACTATATTATTTTTTTTCTTACTATATATAAGTTAGTTTAGTTATAACAATGAAAAACACAAAATTAAGCATTTTTACGCTAAATAGTACATGTTTTAATATTTTGTTTTACTATAAAATTATAACAATATAGTAAAAGAAAAGCATGAATTGTAAAACATTATCTGGTACTACCCAGTAGGCCCTACTATCCAGGTATATTTTTTCAAAAACAAATAATAACCTGCACCAATTAAACCACTGTTACATAAGATCTGAACGAAGTGGTCGTCTCCTTTCCATTAAGACTAAAACAGAAAGATTTAAAAACTCCTTTATCCCACTTTCGGTCAGAGTGTTACAAGATCAGCTGTCATCATCGAGAAGTACATAGAAGTCTTATTCATAAAGCGCTGGTTGTGAGTGTGTATGTGTTTCGTGTGTGAATGTTGTTCGAATTTTTCATCTATAATATTATTGTACAGTAGTTACGCTGATGTTGTCAATTGTCAAACTAAATTTCCATTTGATTGGATCAATAAAATTATCTTATCTTATCTTATCTTAATAGTGTAGTGAGATATTCAAAGATCATGTCCATAAACAAATATTTGAATATTTGAAATGCGGTTGAACCAAACGCACTGAGCATCCACTGTATATTCATATGCTTATCTGTTATGTAATAATCATAAATTCCACTTTTTTTTCAAATTCTTTTCATTAGGTCGCAGTCATCATTTGACTAATTTCAAGTTTGTTAGCTTTGGTAAAGTTTATAGATTTATACATAAAACACTGAACCATAATCTTCAAATACAAAAACAAAATTTAATAAAATACTCTGAAAGACACAAAGTTAAAGGCAAATTCCTCATCCCATATGCTAGGACAAATTTGTACAAAAGCTCCTTCTTCCGTAGCGCCTTTAGAGCCAAATAAAGCTTCTGGACCTGATGGTATTTTAGCTAGATTACTCAAAGAACTAAGTAATGAGCTAGCCCCAGTGTTCAAAATACTCTTTCAGGCTTCACTTAACCAGGGCAGAGTACCAAAGGACTGGAAAGAAGCTAATGTCACCCCCCCTATTTAAAAAAGGAGAAAAATCTGACCCAGGAAACTACAGACCAGTATCACTTACCAGCATCACATGTAAAATCCTAGAACACATAATATGTAGCAACATCATAAACCACTTAGACAAACATAATGTCCTCACACCATACCAACATGGCTTTAGGAAATATAGATCATGTGAAACACAACTAATAGGACTAATTGATGATTTTTCAAAAGGTTTAGATAATAGTGAACAAATAGATGCTATCTTACTAGATTTTTCTAAGGCTTTTGACAAAGTTCACCACCATAGTTTGCTTAAAAAATTAAAATATTTCGGCATTAATGGTCCACTGCATCAGTGGATTAAAGACTTTCTGATAGGGAGAGAACAAACTGTAATAATAAATGGCTCTAAATCAACACCGATAACAGTAAACTCAGGTGTACCTCAAGGAACAGTCTTGGGTCCCTTACTATTTTTAATTTACATAAATGATTTACCAAATTGCATTACTTCAGGAACAAAAGTCAGATTATTTGCAGACGATTGCATAATATATAGAACAATAAAAACAACACAAGACACAGATATTTTACAAAGAGAATTAGATGAATTACAGAAATGGGAATCAAATTGGAGCATGTCTTTCCACCCAGAAAAATGTCAGTTGTTAAGAGTAACAAAAAAACTAAAACAAATTAATTCCACTTATCTTATTCATGGCAAACCAGTAACACAGACTAAAAACGCAAAATACCTAGGTGTTATAATAAATGAAAAACTGTCATGGAATCCACATATTGATGAAACTACAAAAAAAATCAAACAAAGCATTAGGATTTATTAAAAGAAATTTCTATAAATCAAATAAGAACATAAAACTAAAATGTTATTTAACCTTGGTTAGGCCAATAATAGAATATGCATCCTCTGTTTGGGACCCCTCAACTCAAGAAAACATTAAGAAACTAGAACAGACACAAAATAGAGCAGTGCGATTCATAACAAACGAATATTCACATGTGACTAGAGTAACACCTTTAGTAAAATCACTAAATTTAGAAAGCCTTCAGGACAGAAGGCTCAAAAGTCAAGTAGCAATCATACATAAAACACTGAACCATAATCTTCAAATACTAAAACAAAAATTAATAAAATACTCTGAAAGACACAAAGATAAAGGCACATTCCTCGTCCCATATGCTAGGACAAATTTGTACAAATACTCCTTCTTCCCTAGTGCTATTAGAGCATGGAATGGGTTGCCTGAGCTAGCCAGGAAAACCAGTGACTTGGCAGAATTTAAGTCATTGGTTAATATGCATGACTAAATGCATGACGCGTAGGACGTAATCATCTTCTTTTTTGAAGTAACGTCTGTATTATATAAGATAAGATAAGAAGATAACTCCCAAATAATAGATTTTAAAATCTGCTTTGTCATAAAGTAATAATTGTTGAAATAAATTTGGTATATAATGAGTTTATTATAACTAGTAAAAAGAAAAGGGAATTATAAAAATTGATTTATCAAATAATGGTTAGGCAAAGTATGAAAAATAATTAAAACTACAATTTAAAAAGATTTCAGCATTTCAATATTTAATCAGAAGATTAAGAAAACTATTTAACATATTTCACTGAAAATATCTGGCCACTTTGAAGACGTTACGCAAGAGATAGAATTGCCAGGAGAGAGAAAAAAACAAACTCAGACTATGTTTAAACAGAAAATTAATATTAGCAGGAGATTGTGATATGAAGAGGCGAAAAAATAAATAGGCTGGGGAGGGACACATGGGAGCGATGCCCACCTCTTTCCAGATTTCTCTTTGTGCTGTTCAGAATCAATCTGCGGGAGGTAACCCTTCCTATGTTTACTTGGTGTCAAAAGTGTGAATAGCCTCCTCTAGGCCAAATTTCGTTTTTCGCTGAGCCTTGAAAACATTTCTTTCTTGATAGGAAAAAAAAAGTGTGTGTGTTGGGGGGGGGGGGGAGGGGGGAAGAAAAGCGGGTAGGGAAAAAAGATCGAAAAGCAAATAAAAAAAAAAGTGCAATGGATTCGATATCAAGATTTCTTTTCCATCTAATGGTGTAAAATAGTGGAAATTTTGGGTACAAAAAGGGGATGTCCATTTAATTATCTCACGAGGATGGTCTTTTCCCTCGGTAAACTACTTAGCGGAAGTATACACAGACTTTGAAATGGACTCTTCTATAAGCGCATACTCAGCAGTGACTGATCGCAAACAGAAAAATAATTTCCAACTGTTTTCAAGACAGGGAACGATTTTTAAAAAGTCTTTGATTGGTTTGTATGGTGAAAAGAAATTACTTTGGCACAATTTCAAGCATACTTTTATGTTGACATACTAGACTATGATCAACGAAGTGGAAATGAAGCATACATCATTGAAGACAGTATTACCAAGGGATTAGGGCGATAGTAAATATTGAAATAATTCTTTTGAATGCCATATAGAAAAAAAGTAATTGATTAAACAAAAATGATCAGTAGAATGACTCCTACTCTCTGATTCACAATAAGTTTGCATATAAAATATTCAATTTAAGCGTGTGCACATCCTATATATAAATTACAGGAGATCTTTTTAGCAGACGATAATGACGTCCTACGAATATTTCATTAGAAACTTAAACTCTGCAAATTCATTGGTTTTCCTTGTTCATTTGCATAACCTGTCTCGCGCTCTTACAGGAAGAAGAAGCACTTGTGCCAATTTAACATAACATATGGCAATAATGGCATAAGGAATGTAAAATTATCTTTATGTATTCAGAATATTTTAATAGGTTGTGTTTTTTGTATTTGTAAATTATGGTTTTGGTGTTTTATATATTATTGTTTCTTCACTTTTTAGTCTTTAGTCCTGAAGTGTCTCTAAGTTCAGTGATTTTACTAACGATATAGCAGGGACTCTATTGTCAAATTGTGCCCCTCTCGTAAGACAGTTAGCATTAAATTATTTTTTTTCCTAGTATCCTAAATATTGAGACAGTTAAAAAGAAAATGCTTCAAAATGAGGACAAAGTTGTGTTTCCGAAGCTGATATCAACTCACTCTGTCTGATAAAAAGTTTGTAAGAGTTATTTCTCAGACACCCAATCTCAGATCAAGCCGAAATTTCTCAAAAAATATTTTGTTCTGTCTGACAACACGAGAATCTTTACTGAGGTTAATAATTAGTTCAAAATAAAGTGGTTTTTTTTTTTTGTTTCATGCTGAGGAGGTTCGCGTCCATTCACAATAAAGGCATTTAGGCTATGCTATATGTAGGGCCTATTTTTAAACAGCTTTATTGCCACTTGTACTTTGATATTCAACACTGCACAACATTTAAATCACTAACTTAATTAGTTCATCAGTTTGTCAACAAGGGACTACATTCACAGCTGACTTGTCATTGCTGTCAGGATACACACATAAACATACAGGTCTCTTTAAACTTCACATTAACCGAGGTCAGACTTTCCATAATTTTCATCAATTTTACCTTCACATATCTCTTAGACGGCTGGGGCCCAACACAAGATCTATTGGCCGTCTTTCTCCATCCCCCCCTCTCTCTCTTTTGCCTTTGATAGAATCTCTTTCAATGACAGGCTTGTCCATTCTTTGATTTTATCTTCCCATCGCTTTCTCTGTCTGCCTCTTCTTATTTTTTCCTGGTACTGTTCCCTGAAGGAAGGTCTTTGCGAGCCCTGAGGATCTAGTGATATGGTCATAGAGTTTAATTTTGAGTTATTTTGACAGACTTGTTAGCAGGTCATCGTGAAGTCCTATTCGCTGTAGTCACCCTGTCTCTAATCTCTTGGTTTGTGATGCGGTGTTTGTATATGAACTACTGACTTATTATTTTGGCCTAACACTATTCGTAACTCTAATTGCCTGTATGTTGGCACGTTCCAAGCTCGAGTTCGTTGAGATGACAGTCCGAAGCGAGTTTGACATGACCACCTATCCAAATAAACAACTATATTGGAAGACGGGTCAAAAATAACATTAACTCTTTCTCTCTGATACCAGCGTTGATTCCACCAGAATGTGGTAAATAATTACGGAGAGGAAGAGTTAAAAAGATGAACAATAAAATAAATAAAAAAAAGAACTTATTTTCAAACGCATTGCTTTGTTGCATATACTTTAAAGAAATAAATAAAATAGCAGCACAAGAAAGTGTTTTTTTTCAAGTGATTAAAATTTCTCAACTCTTAATCGATCTATTTTATAAAACAAGTTTTCAGCATCGCCTTATAGAGCTAACATCGATTTTATGAAAAAAGAAGGGGGAACAACTCACAAAATGTTTAATAGTAATTTTTAAAAAGTAATTTTAACCTCCCTTGTCTCTGACACAGCTCCTCGGATTTCTCTACAGTCGCAGACATTTAAAATTGTCTCATTACTTTTTAGCTACTAGTATTTAAAAAAAATATATTGTTATTATTTGTTAGTAAAAATTGAAATCTTTAACCGATTAAGATCGAGAAAAAAAAAGGCTTCACCACCATTGCACTGGCTGGTAGCTCTTGACTATTAACTAGCCTTCAAGTAACATTTTTCTATTTATATATAACTGTTAGAAAAATATATCATCTATTGTTCAAATTATATAAATATTACTAGACTTCAAATTTTCAAGTTAAAAGTTTTACAATAAGGAACTTATAAAAGGCTTTTGAGAAAACATTGACATAGCCATTGCCTATATCGATTATTCGAATATCAAGTAGAGTTAACAGAGAGGCTGTGATGAGACCCATTCGACCTTGGAAGAATTCCTTGATAACAAGCTCTCAGCAATAATAAGCTTCAAAATGTCGGGGGGGGGGGGGGTAAACCACGGCTGCATACAATTGAGGAACAATACATAAATCCCTAGTCTACCATACCTCTGTGTTGAGCACTCTACTATATGGTAGCGAAACATGGTCCACCTACCGTACTCTTAGTAAGAAAAAAAGCTGAATAAAATGTCTTAAAAGAAGGTGACAATATAAATAAGCTGACGAGAAAATCCCGTGAAGTGGAAGTGCTATCAGCAGTAAACGTCTTCGCTGGTTCGCATGTTGAAAGAAAGCCACAAGATCGACTTCCATAAGACATATTGTATAGTGATTTAATAGAAAATAGGCGGAATAACTTGGAAGGTAGACTATATTGAATCTAGAGAAAGGCTGCTGTACTTTTACATGCTACATAGGCCTACCATATGCTTATTGATCGTATGTTTATGTTTAACAAACATCAGAAGTTGACAGACATCTTCCTTTTTAAGCATTAATTTACCTCCTAGACTACATATGGATCTAGATCAAGACCTATTTATCTGATATTTTCAGACAATTATCTTCTTTTTTTTTTTTTGAAGTAACGTCTGTAACGTGATATAGATCTACAAGATACGATAAACAAACTTCTTTATCGATATATATATATGTTTTGTGGGTCAGTGAGAGACAGGAGCTTGAGCTCTTCAATTCATAAGCTTAATAAACTACATCTAATATTATTGAGAATCGGATTGGTTATTTTTTCTCGACTCATTCACCGGCTTGTGTTGTGTTGTCTTCAAAGTATACTGTCACTAACTTAGCACAGAAGTGTAGGTAAGCTAGACCTCGATGTTACACATTGTAAATTAGACATAAAGCTCAGTTATTATTATAGGGATCTATATCTATTGTTAATCTATACTCTTTTGTCTTTAGAATCTAGATCTAGATTATTCTATCTGGTTTGATTCACTTTGAACTCTACTAGATCCTAGATCTAGATCTAGATTCTATCTAGATCTAGATCTAGTAACTTAGTTAGACTAAGTAGACTTAACTCTTTGATTACTTTGAAAATTTGAAGACGTTGATTTGTTGAATTATTCCTAGCGTAGCCTACGCCGTAGGCGTAGTCTCTACTACAGACTCTACTACTTACTACTAGATTCTAGTCTACTCTTATACTCTTAATAGTCTTAACTCTACTCTTAGTAATAGTAGTCTTACTTAGATAATAGATTCAGATTTAGATTAGTTAGAACTAGATGTAGTCTAGCCCTAGCTCTAGTCTACCTAGATTCAGATTACTAGATCTAGATGAGATCTAGAATCTAGACATTCTAGAACTAGTCTAACTAGATCTACTGATTTAGATTATAATTAGATCTAAATTTCTAGCTGGCATGATTATTATTATTATTATATCTACTAGATTAGATGACTAGATATAGTATCATATAGGTCTATCTAGATTTAGTACTAGTCTAGATTCTAGATATTAAGTAAGCCTCCTGTATCTGTAAGTTAGTAACTGTAAGCCTGGTGACTTAAAATCTCTAGATTATAGATCTAGATTCTAGATTAGTCTGATTAGATCTACTAGAACTAGATTGACTAGGGACTAGACCTAAATCTAGTTAGATTTATAAATAGATCTGGGAGCGCGGTGGCTGAGTGGTTAAGCGCTCGGCTTCCGAACCTGGGGTCTTGCGTTTGAATCTCGGTGAAGACTAGGATTTTGAATTTCGGGGGTTTTAAGGCGCCCCTGAGTCCACCCAACTCAAAGTGGTTTGAGTTTGAGTGCTGGGACAAGTCTGGGAGCGCATGAGGCGCCCTGACCGCACTTCCCCATGGTGGAGGCTGTCCAGGCCTGAGCAAGCTAT
Organism: Biomphalaria glabrata; assembly: GCF_947242115.1. NCBI lineage: Eukaryota > Metazoa > Mollusca > Gastropoda > Planorbidae > Biomphalaria > Biomphalaria glabrata. The sequence continues at coordinate 4,717,188 of NC_074720.1, forward strand.
TATAGCACAGTGCAGGACAGGCCATTGTCTTGTTGACTCATATTTCTCATGGCTATGGCCAAATTTCGATTCACGGTGCCCCTGCTGCAGGGAAGAAGAGGAAACCGTGCCTCATATTCTGTTTGTCTGCCCCAGACTTGCTGATCTCCATCTTGACAGGTCTGGGAAACCAAAAATTCTCGAACTGTATGGCGACATTTATGCACTATGCAAGACAGCAGGGTTTCTGTCCAGGGCTTTTACAACCGAGGATTTGAGCCTCTCAAGCCCTCACTCAAATAGAGTTTGATGATGATGAATGGGTACCTCACTTAAGTTGGGGGAAAGTAAAGGCGGTTGGTCGTTGTGCTGGCCACATAACACCCTGCTAGTTAACTGTTGGCCATAGAAACAGATGACCTTAACATCATCTGCCCCATAGATCGCAAGGTCTGAAAGGGAAACTTTACTTTTTTTTACTTTTTATAAATAGATCTACCATTTTGCCTATATTTATCTAGAGTGAATCTAGCTAGATTCTACATTGTATTTAACCAGTGACAATATTGCATTTGCATTGTGGATTGTGTCAAGCTTCTGTTGTTCAGCAGTGCCATACACAGAATTATTTTATGAGAATTTTTACTCTTGACCAAATTCCTCTTCAAATTAGGCTCACCTTTAATTGCAACTGCGTAAAAAAATATATTTGGGCATTTTTAATCTAGTCTTTTAAGAACATACTATGAAAGTTTGTTTCTTTTGCATGAATTGGATGTAGATTTTATAAATTGTATAATATAAAAGAATAAACCCTTACTTTTTCTTTTCAAAATGCTGAAAGCTGATTGAATTGTGAATAAGTTGGATGGTTTGAAATTTCACATATTTGTGTTTTAAAATAATTCCTATTAAGTATTGTTTAAAAAATAATTCCTATTAAGTATTGTTATAGATCTAAATTTCGTCCAGGTTTTTTTTTTCGGCCATGTATCAATTTTCTAACTCGGTCTCTCTCTTTTTTTTTTTATCAATAATTCTCAATAAATTGTTAATATCTTGGGAGTGGGTGGGGTGGGGGTGTGTGTGTGAAAAAACAACAACATGCTGATGTTATAGCTGAAAGTATAGATTTTGCAGTTGATATTAAGGATGGTGTAAGGTTTTTAATAGTTTGTTTGAGTTTCAAACAAAATTATATGTAAAAACATTAAACATGCATGTTTGGCTATCTAAGTCCAGCTACTGTTGCTAATAGTTCAAGGCTATTGCAGAATAATTCTAGATCTATGTTTTAATGTGACAAGCTTAAGCTGTTACTAGAGATGTTTAAATTATCATCAAATTGTGGCAAATACACATTATTTGAAATGGTCATTCCTGCACAATTCACCTTAACCTATCCCATTAGACTGTTGTGAAACCACACATTATCTGTCAATTGTCTTTTGCCTTGCAATAAATCTCTTTCAGTGCTCATTCTTTTATGTTGTCTTCCCATCGCTTTCTCTGTCTGCTTCTTCTTCTTTTTCCTGGTTCTGTTCCCTTGAGGAAAATCTTTGCAAGCCCTGAGGTCCTTGTGATATGGTAAAATGTTTTAGATTGCGTTTTTAATAGTGATCGCAGGTACCCAATAGTATAGTGTATTACATCTTAAGATCCTTTTATAGCATCTCAATTCCACTGCTAGGATCTCATCTGTCACTTTCAACAGTTTTCAATGGCGTATTAAACTTTAAAACAATTATGTTGATAGTTTTTCAGATATAAATCCTATTTCTTTAGTTATCATTCACTATTACCATCTTCAGACATGGAAATATTTGTTCACAGATGTTTGAGACTCTGTATAGCATTTTTTATTTTTACTTTAAAAAAATACATTTCAATACTCAATAAAATTGCAATGAAAATAAATAGGTTACAAAAATATTATGCTGTTCTACCAAGCTACGCATGCTGGTGTTGAAAGAAATAAAAGGTGTCTCTGTACGTTTAGTGCAACATCTGTTCCCATCCGTTGTTTTTTATTCACAATCCCACAGACCAAACGAGGTTACCAATGCCCTCCCACCATGTCATGAATGGGAGAATAAAATGTTAACCTTGATTCTAATAATTGAAAAAATAACCCCATTCTGAACAAAATTCTATTGAAAAAAAATTTAAACTGTTTTATGAAATTTTTTTTATTTGATATGAAATAGAGATAATAATATATTGAAATGCTTACGAAATTGTGTCTCTGTAGCTTCTACTTATTTTTCTCCTTTGTATATTTCATTTCACTGCTGTATAGTAAGGATGGACTCATGCAATACAGAATCTAAGAAAATGAAAGTATCAACAGAACTATCTGAGTTTGATGCTATATTTGAGGAACTAGTGGAGAATCTCACAAAGGAAGGTCTACAAGACAAGGAAATTAAAGATGCTTTCACTTGGTTCAAAGAGGTTTGTCAAATCATTAAATTCCTGGAAGGCTGCTTTCATTATTTATTCTTCAATGTTCCTCGTTGAGTTGGCAGTTTTCTGCACAGTAGTTACATATCACCATTTTGTACTTCACATGTTCAGCTATTGATATTATAATAAATATATATATGATGAATAAAAACTAGACTAAAGCTTGAATGTAATAACATTTCAGGTTCTTATCTATAATGTTCCTCATGGCAAGAAAAACCGAGGTATTTCCGTGGTGACTTCTTTCAAGCATTTAGTTCCTGATGCCTCAGAGGACGACATAAAGATTGCTCGAGTGATGGGATGGTGTGTTGAGTTGGTCAGTTTTTGCTTTCTCTGGAAGTTTAGAAGCTTGTGAAATATTGCTGACTCTGAGTTGCTTAATTAATAAAGTTCTGTGTGGAAACGTAGTACAACTTAGATATTCTTTCTACATTTTGCTCCGATAATGTAAATCTAGTTGTTAGTTTGAAGCGACTTATTTATTTATTTTTCCTTTTTTAAAATGGCTCCGTGTGTTTTTACAGTAATGAAGTTATTTACTTGTCTGTAAGTCTATATGTTGATATTAATATAATCATGATGATATTTACTATCTTGTGTTTCTTTTTTTTTTTTTTTTTATTATTTGCTGTAGTTGCAAGGTTTCTTCTTGGTTGCTGATGACATAATGGACAACTCCTTGACACGCAGAGGTCAACCCTGTTGGTATAAGAAGGTGAGGAAATATGCCCTGTTTACAAAGAAAAAAAGTAAAGTTTCCCTTTCGTGATCTATAGGGCAGATGATGTTACGGTCTTTGGCTAACGGTTAACAAGCAGGGTGTCTTGGCCATTACAATGGTCAACCGCTTTTACTTTCCCTAAGTCAGGTACCCATTAGAGTTGGATGGACATGCATATATAATGTTTTAATTTTTCAACTGTATGGCTTTTTTTTTCTTTCTTTAATAGCCAAATTATTTCTGCAATCTAGCTTCATTCACTTGTAATTAGGAAAACAATGCAATAGCACTTCTGTCGGCTGAATTCTGGGATTAAAAGTATGCTTCCTGCTTAACGTGTAGTTGGATTCATCCATTGTCTTGTTTTCACAGAATTGGTTTATAAAAACTTTGTAGCTTTATAGTAACAGTCTGGTCTTTTTGTTTTTCTCTATAGGAAGGTGTTGGCATGATTGCAATCAATGACAGTTACTTCTTGGAGAGCTGTATATACAAGTTAATCAAACGCTACGCTGCAAGCAAGCCATACTATGTTCATTTATTAGAACTTTTTTTAGAGGTGAGATTTTAAATACATATATTTATATATTCAATATATTGCCTGTCCAGTGTAGAAGTACTATTAACCATGGGGGATGACCGCATGCCATATGTGATCTTTTTTGGTGAGCTTAAAGGAGGACAGCATTATAGAGTTGCCTCCAGAAGCACTTTAAAGATCAACTTAGCCATTTTGCTCCTGTTGGCTTAGAGGAAAGTAGCTGGCAGCAGTTGGCCTCTGAATGAGACAGTTGGAGAGCTCTTGTGAAGGCCTGGGACACACATTTGATGCCCTAAAGATAAAAGCCCTTGAAGAAGACGAAATATATATACCCCTGGTGGACAACCGGTTTGGTTTGCAATAGATGTGACAAAATGTGCAGTTCGCATCTGGGTTTGCATGGTATGTGAAACATGACACTGAGCCTAAATCCTGGTAATCGAAGATATTGCCATTAATTAATTAATTTTGCCTAAGTTAGCACTGCGTGAATAAAATTTAAAAAAAGTGGTCTTAGTTATTTTTTACAAAAGCAATAAGGTGGACCAAGAGTACATTTTAATTTTTTATATTTCTTGACATAGATCTAGAATACCAAAAAAAATACAACTGGAAAAAAGAATTAAAATATTGGCACTGGAGTGTAGACCTATCTGAAAAACAATATTTCTTGGTATTCTTGGTACTAGATTTTGAAATATATTTCATAGCATTTAATAGTAATTTTAATAAAACATGTTTCTCTCTTTTGATAGACCACTCTCCAGACTGTTATTGGTCAGTGTATGGACCTAATCACTGTCCCTGTGGAAGGCAAGCTGGACTTGTCTAAGTTTGACATGGAAAGATACAGTACTATAGTCAAATGGAAAACTGCCTTTTACTCATTCTATCTCCCTGTTGCTATTGCTATGTACATGGTGAGTCCTCTAGTCAGCTGACATCTTTAAATAACAAAAATGTATCGTTAAATTTAAAAGTAAAGTTTCCCTCTTGCACCTTGTGATTTATATGGCTGAGGATGTAAAGGTCATTTGTTTCTGTCTGATTGAATGCATTGTTAAATTTCAAATGGTAGCTTTTTTCAGTACTTAAAGAAAACTACCCAAAATATCTTAATTGGCCCTTAGTATTTATTTTTATAGCATTTAATGTTTTAAATATTCAATTGAGCAACTTTCTACATTGTACCAGAAAAAGGTCCCTAATTACGCACGTTTTAGAATCACTTTAATAAGATTAAATGAAAGTAAAAATATTAAATAACTGTAATACGATTAAAATCTTCTGTCCTATTACAAGATTCTTAACATTATTGAAAAAATGTATTTTTTTGTTTGTCTGTTTACAGTCTGGTATAACGGATGAAGTAGTTCTTGCTAAAGCCAAGGAAATTTTACTAGAAATGGGACATTTCTTTCAAGTACAGGTAAGTTGTTAAATGCCTTATAATTTTGCTTAAGGTGTAAACAGTTCTTTTTAGATATTCATAAATTATATAACAGGTAATTTCTGCTAGTTAAAAGAAAAAAGAAATGATCGATGTCCTGTTATTTTAACTGCAGGATGATTATTTGGATTGCTATGGAGACCCAGAAGTCATTGGCAAGATAGGCACTGATATACAGGACTGTAAGTGTGGCTGGCTTGTCGTCCGAGCCTTAGAGGTAGCTAGCGAAGAGCAGAAGGACAAATTAAAGGTACAAGCTATGAGTTTATTGTATAAAGTTATGTCTAGTGTGTGTACTTTACTAGAGCAGAGTTTTTTTAAATGCCAAAAAGGTTTTCTTTCTATACATTCTGTTACATTGGAATACGAAAAGTGGGCTCTTTCTTTGATGTTTACACTAAAATTACTAGTCATCCCATTTTAAGACATGCATATAATGAAAGCAATAGGTTTTATTTTTAGTTCATGTAATTTACTTGACCCCCTGATTCATCAAAGTGGAGTTGCCTATTATTGGTTGCGTACCTAACTGGCATAAAGCAGCTTCTATTTCTTATTTACAGTTCTTATTTTTTAAAAATATAACTGTAAACGTCCTATGTGCGTTGAACGTATATTTTAATATTTCTATTACACATGAGACTGGTCACAACTAATGTGTCACGACTGCCGTAGAATGCTGGGTTCGTGCTTGACATGTGACAAACATAGATACTACAGATTGACTTAAGTCCATTTCAGCAGACAAAATATAAAGTTTATTTGATAACAATAATAATACTGCACTCCTTGTCGGTTACATAATCCAATAAGAAACAAAGTCACATCCGCATAACAGCGGTATCAAATATATCCTACATGTCAAATTCTCCAAAATAGACTTCAAGTAACGTCGCATCACAGCGGGTAACAAATGCTTAATAATAATAATAGTACAGAATAATAACTACTAGAAATACATGTCTCAAGTGACCACTGGCTTTGACTGCCTAAAAGATACTTCTTAACTCAAAATTACTACTTGACTCTCTAAGTCACTACTGTCCGTACTGGACCAGAAGATACTACTCGACTGACTGGTCCAAAGGATACCACTTGACTGACTGACTGACTGACTGAACTAAAAAGTCAATTTTAGTCATTTTACTTCCTGTTTCTATATCAGGAGTTTCATATGTCTTATTACCGTCTTAACCCGAGGTGAACATTTAACAGGCGATGTCAACCGAGACTGTGACAATAACTAGCTGGTTATCCCATTTCTGGAAACCTTTTTGCCTGCGAGTTTAGTTAACACTTTAAATGAGGCTCAAATAAGTGAGACCCTGAGGTTAAAGCAATAGTTTGTTGTTGTTTTTTTCAGTCGATTCAGGAGGTAATATACTTCACTCCGAATCACCAAAGAGGAGTTACCTATTATAGGTTGTGCTCCTTAAATCTACTGGTTAAAGGTTAAAAAATAATGTTTTAAAATGGTGGTTTTCATTCCCAGAAGGCATCTTCACTGTTTCACATCTGTTATAATCTGAAAAGAATGTTGACTTGCAGGAAATCTGATATCCTGGCTAAAAGCAATATATGAAATCTGATATCCTAGCTAAAGCTAATATAGGAAATCTGATATCCTAGTTAAAACCTATATAGGAAATCTAATATCCTAGCTAAAACCAATATAGGAAATCTGATATCCTAGCTAAAGCTAATATAGGAAATGTCCAGCTTTTATAAATTGCTGTTGAAAAAACAACTGCTTTAACCGAATGATGATGCTAAACCCTGCATAATTTCCCCATTTCCAAATCAAAACAGGAAGTGCTTGTGCATAGTTTAAGACTACAAATTACTTTATTCTTAATAAATATCATCAGATGTAAAATAATTTCTGTTGACTGCCAAAAAATAGTTTTAAAGGAAAGTCTAATCATAACAATTCTTTCAAACTTGATAAAGAGAAAAAGCTCCCACCATTTTTCCCCCCCATGTTTCTTACTTGATGGGGAAGGGAGAAGGTATACATTGGCTCTCTTTATTGGTAACACCCTGACCCAAATAAATTCAGTCTAAAACCATATTCTTGACATAATGTCCACTCCACTCAGCACATTTAACACTTTTTAAGACTTTTTCTAAAGTTTGACTGGCATATCTAAAAAAAATCTATACAGTAAAAGTAGAGTTTCTAGTGTAAATACAAACACAACTAAAACTGTTTTCTTCAAAAAAAATGGGCACCGTAGCCGATTTAGTTTAAGCACTTGGCTTCTGAGCCTGGGTTCGAATCTCTAGGAAAACTGGGATTTTGAATTTCAGGATTTTTAGGGCACCCTTGAGTCCAGCCAACTCTAATGGGTACCTGACTTTAGTTGGGGAAGTAAAGGGGCTTGGTCATTGTGCTGGCTACAAGACACACTGCTCATTGACCAAAGAAACAGATTACCTTAAACATATCTACATCATCTGCCACTATAGATTGCAAGGTCTGAAAGGGAAACTTTACTTTTTTTTTTACTCGAGTATTTTATATTTTTAAATAACATTTTGGGGACTGCCAGTGGAGACTGGGCAATGACGCATTGCAATGTTTGATTCCTTCTTGAACCTTTTCAGGAGTACTATGGAAAGTGGGACGATGAAGCTGTGCAGAAAGTGAAAAACATTTACAAAGAGTTGAAAGTTGAAAGCTTGTATCTTCAGTTTGAGGAGGAGAGCTACACCAAGATCACCCACATGATCAACACGCTCGATGTCAAACTACCAAAGAGCATATTCCACGACTTTGTGAACAAAATCTATAAGAGACAAAAATAACTGTTCTCATTTAGTCTCAACTAGTAAGGGTAGATAAATAAATATATTGGTGCATATTTTTTGAAGGTATGTCCATAATCTTGTATAAAAAGTGGACATGCAAGGTTGGATCGCAGAAGAACCACATATCACTGTGGCTGATGAACACCATACTATTGCATATGACTCAAACGTTGAACTCATTCTATTCATAACCAGCATTTTTAGTTGTATAGCAAATAACAATTCTTATGTATTAGAAGAGAGGCAAAAATACTGAATTTAAAAACAAAAAGGTGGGGGGGGGGTTACATAATCTGAAATATATAGCGACTATTGCAGTCATTTGGATTTGTTATGACTGTGTCATTATGGTGTTTACATTGACAGACTTAGTCTTGTCCTAATCAGATCTGTTAGCAGGTAATATCATTCATTTCTATCATTAACTGATGCTTCGTCTGTTCGTTGATTTTTAAAGCTGGAGGGTTATCTTGATTAAAATATTGTTCGAATGCACTGTACCTTTTTCTTCCTATCTGCTATGCCCAAGCTTCAAGGAACATGGGAGCCTTGTCCAGATCTTGGAGGCTTAGACATAGTGGTGCTGAAAGCAGAACATTTTTAGGAAGAATGAATTGTGGTAAACACAGCCAAGAAATAATAGATTTTGTATCTGCTCTTTTTTTCTTTTTAGTTTTTAAACTTGTAACAATTCAATATTTTTTTTTATTCTGCATTTTATGTAGGTGTGTTTTACACTGGTTTTAAGTGTATTTCTTTTCACTGCCGCAGTACAAACTATATTATTGTTTAATTTCTATAATTGTCAAAGTGATTGAGTGAATTTGTTGAAATTTTAACTTGTTACAACTAAACATTGTACATTAAATAAATGGATGTATTATTTTTTAAATGTCCATCTCTGCATGTTTGTGAAAGATCTAAATAGTGTTGACTGTAATAGTGTCAAAAAAAATCTAAGTGTTGAATCCAATTTGAACTACAAGTCGGCTGGGGTCGGTGGGGGAAGGAAATGACTTTGGCTTAGGTCCCTTGCTCATCACATGGTTTTTTACCATACAACCAAAAAAAAAACAACTGAATGAGATTTTGCTGTGAGGTAGATTTTACATTGGACAATTTGTTTTATTTATTTCATTTCGAATGGCTAATAACTGCTTTGTTGTGATTGGTTCATCTCTTGTGGCCATAAGATGATTATAATTTAATTATAGTGTGAAGCATACAATTGGTCAAGTAGGTCGCTGATTACTGCCACCCTACTTCACTCCTTCAGCCTTACTTTTTTTTTTTCGCTGAAGAGTGAAAGCCGTGTAATGCACGAGGGACCTTAGTCTTTTATCTTTTTATTTTTATTTTCTGTTTTCTTTATAATTGAGGAATGTCTAGTCTGTATTTATTATCAGCGAAGAGATTTGCAAATGTAATTGTTTATGTTGATTTTTTTTTTTTTTTGTGAACTCCAAATAAATTTTGTAATCATTTTTATATACACGAGTTTCCTTGAGCTAACTTTTGTAATATAACTCAACCGAGACCAATCTCGTAAAAGAACTGCAACATAACATGTGAGCAGTGAAAACCAATAGCTCGTTACCATGTCGTAAAGACCTATGACTTGGCATCGGACTAATGGTTTCCCCTGGTTGTGACATCGCAGGTCAGTGTTGAGGCTTACTATAGTCATTGGTCTCGACTAAACACTAGTACAAACTCTAAATCAAAGTAATAATCTAAAGCTCTGTCAGTTACCATTATTGTGAGAGAACTCTTATGACAACATTAAAAGTTATAAAACAGGTTGAGGGCATGGTGGAATAGTTAAAGAGCAATGGGAATTTCCTCACAATAATACGCCCCCAAAAAACTTATTCAAATGACTTTTATTTTAACAGTTTACCAAACTTGCTAAAATGACTTATATATTAGGTCACAGGCAAGCTGGACTTATCTAAGTTTGACATGGAAAAATACAGTACAATAGTCAAATGGAAAACTGCCTTTTACTCATTCTATCTCCCTGTTGCTATTGCTATGTACATGGTGAGTCCTCTAGCCAGCTGACATCTTTAAATAACAAAAATGTCTCATTAAATTTAAAAGTAAAGTTTCCCTCTTGCACCTTGTGATTTATATGGCTGAGGATGTAAAGGTCATTTGTTTATGTCTGATTAAATACATTGTTGCTAAAATGACTTATACTAAGGCTAGAATAGATTAATTTAAAAATAACTGTAAGAGGTGAATTTGAAGTTTGTTTCAGTCTCAATTTTAGAAGCAAAATATTTTAGATTAAGTAAAGGTCTTTTAAAAAAATATATCAAAATCAAGGGGTTGAGATTTTATCCCTGCCAGACTCTTGTACTGATTTATTATTCCTTCTGATGTTCTATCACCTCACCTTCCCTTAGTCTGGTAAACCATTGGGGCACTACACACGATCGACCGTCATTCTCTATTCCTTTCTGTCTTTTGCCTTAGGTTGAAACCCTTTCAATGACAGCTCCTTCCTTTCTTGTATGTTTTCTTCTGTCTTTCTCTGTCTGCCTCTTTCTTCTCTTCCATAAACTTTGAAAACAAAAGAAAACTTTGTAGAACTGCGAGAGGGATTTGAAATAAAATGAAGAAACAAAGACACTCAATAGATTGGACGAAGTTCCATCAGATATGTGCAGCCCTGTTTTAAATTCAGTTCCCAATAGCTGGCACTTTCTTGTTAGTCAAAACCGCAAGCCAAAAAGTTGTCATTCATTTCCAGCTAAAGTTGTGCACCTAGTAGCTTTCACATTATACAACTTGTATTTCAGCACATAATATTTCTATGAAATAAATAAGTCCTCTTTTTTTATTTAAATTATAGGCCTACTTTATCTACAATCAACTTGTTCTGTTTTTTTTTTAACCGAAGCAATAATTTTGGATTTGATTATGGCATTGAATATTTATCAAAATTACTTAGTAGATTTTGATCCAAGATCTTAAATATAATTGTCAATTATCTACAAATGGAATAGTTGAATTATTTATAAAACTGCAAGTCCCAATTATTCTTTCTTCAAATTTATTAAAATTGTGATTGTAGATTTGGAAAACCTACCCACAATCTACATTATTGTAACATTGTCACTACAGTGTTATATTTGATGATCACTTTTTTTTCGGAAATATTTAGTTAATGTTTAAAAATAAAAAAATAAAGAGCGTAGCTAAAACTTGACAACAATGATGCTAATAACGCCTGGTTGGTTATGGAAACACAAAGGAGGGGTTACTTATGTGGTTTCTTTGGTGTCTATCGACTAACAAGCGCTATCTTATCTTATCTTATACAATACAGACGTTACTTCAAAAAAGAAGATGATTATGTCCTACGCGTCATGCATTTAGTCATGCATATTAACCAATGACTTAAATTCTGCCAAGTCACTGGTTTTCCTGGCTAGCTAGGGAAGAAGGAGTATTTGTACAAATCTGTCCTAGCATATGGGACGAGGAATGTGCCTTTATCTTTGTGTCTTTCAGAGTATTTTATTAAATTTTGTTTTTGTATTTGAAGATTATGGTTCAGTGTTTTATGTATTATTGCTACTTTACTTTTGAGCCTTCTGTCCTGAAGGTTTTCTAAATTTAGTGATTTTACTAAAGGTGTTTCTCTAGTCAAATGTGAATATTCGTTTGTTATGAATCGCACTGCTCTATTTTGTGTCTGTTCTAGTTTCTTAATGTTTTCTTGAGTTGAGGGGTCCCAAACAGAGGATGCATATTCTATTATTGGCCTAACCAAGGTTAAATAACATTTTAGTTTTATGTTCTTATTTGATTTATAGAAATTTCTTTTAATAAATCCTAATGCTTTGTTTGATGTTTTTGTAGTTTCATCAATATGTGGATTCTATAGGGTATCTGACTCAAGTTTTAGAAAGTAAAGACAGTTGTGCTGGACACATCTTACCCTTGTTAACTGCTGAATCACTAAACAAAAGTACATAACACAGCTTGGCCAGGCTGTCTGTTTATCTGCCTGTCTGTCTCTCTCTGCATGTGCACTTTTCATTTTATTACAATGGCCTCCTTTCACTCGTATTACAAGTAGTAGCCGTCTCCCTGCTGATTTCTGATCATATTGATCTGTGTTTTCATAATTAGCTTTATTATTACAACAATAACAACATTATCCTTTGTCTGTTAACATCTCGCACAAACAGCTGACACCAGCTTCTGATGGAGAGAAGACAGAAGTAGCAATAATATTGAAAAAACAATTGGATCTCCTAGCATTCTTTCTAATCTAGACAGTCATTTACCCCTGCAGCAGCAAATCTTTGTTTTTCTAATCAAGTAGCATCCCGATATAGTAGTATTCTGATATAGCAGCAGGCCTATTCTGATCGGTAGTATTCTGATTAAGTAGATTTCTGATTTAATAGAATTCAACTGTTACTTCCTTCGCCACAAACTTCGTGTTAGGTTTCCAGAAATTTGAGACCCTTAATTTTTATTACGCCAAAAATGGAATATCTAAGTTTTGACTTAAAAAACAAATTTTTGGCAGAAATGCAAAAGTTTCACTCAGAATTTGACGAACTGGTCGAGGACGTCACAAATGAAGGTTCCCTCAACAAAGTGGAAACGGAGGCGCTAAGCAGGTTCAAAGAGGTAAGCTGTAGATTCTTTAAGCAAATTTTATAATGAATAAGTGTTCACGACTTAGCCCAACATTGCATGACTTTATACAAATCGATTTGTAATCAAGTGGACCACATCTGTGTCAGTGTTGTAGTGCAGGAATTCCAAAGACTAAGTCTCTGACAGATTGACTCAACCTTTCGCTACAATAGTAGAAATAACAGGAGAGTTTGAACAGAGCAGATGGAGAGAACGGTTGAAAAATGTATATTAAAATGATGGTATATAGAATGAAATGATTGTATATAAAATGAAATGATGGTACATAGAATGAAATGATTTCATATAGAATGAAATGATGGTATATAGAATGAAATGATGGTATATAGAATAAAATGATGGCATATAGAATGAAATGATGGTATATAGAATGAAATGATGCTGGCAAGGAGCATGCAGTGGTAACATCATTCTCTTTACGTATCAATAGCCATGCAAATGATAATAATCAGTAATAAGACTAATCACTCCAAGTCCAAACCTTGCGGTGTCATGCCAACAGCTGGTCTCTTTCACGCTAGCAACAGCTTCGCCCCCACACACCACAGCTATAGAGGACTCAGCTCTATCCTACCAGCGAAAAATACAAATATATCTCTTGAAATTAATAAAATCTTTTGAAAAATCAAGAAATCTCCTGGAATATAGACAAAATTGTCATTTTGGGAAAAACACCAATTATAAGCGCGGTTAAAAAACAAATGGCATTACACAGTACCCGTATTTGTGCCATCTGTTGAAAGAAGCTTCTTGCGCCTCAAACTAATGAAAAATTACTTGAGGTCAACAATTGTGGAAGATAGATTGAAACATTTGGTAATTCTTGCTATTGAGGGTGATCTATGTTGGAAACAAAAATTCGATTGAAGGCCGACACTGTATGACTTCACTACACGCACGGCTCGTAAAGTAATTCTGTACGTAGTAATGTACGTAGGATGGCTGCCTGGTCGTGCGGTTTGCGCGCTGGACTGTCGTTCGGATTTATCGACGGTCGAGGGTTCAAACCCTGCCCGCTCCCATCCCCCGTCGTCCTGCGGGAGGTTTGGACTAGGAAGTAATTATCTTCAACTCTGAAGGAACATCCGAAACATGTAAAACATTTTACAAAACAAACAATGACTTACTTTCTGCCAAGTCACTTGTTTTCCTGGCAGGCTCAGGCAACCCATTCCATGCTCTAATAACATTAGGGAAGAATGAACTTTTGTACAAATTTGTCCTAGCATATGAAACGTATCCCTGCCCAAAACTGGGCGCCGCGCGATCCGTCTCGTATAGGACCCTGCGATTGTTAAGGCCGGCCCTGCGCAGGATATCCACGAAACGAAACTAACATCATTAATAAGCTTGCGCTATACAAAAACACAAAAAAAAACAAACAAAAAAAAAACACAGAAACCTAGACGGCGTGACATAAGAAAGAATACGGACATCATCCGAGACCAAACGTTACAGAAGGCCTGAACACTGACCTGCAACGTCACAACCTGTGGGCAGTTTAGACCAATAGCTCGTTGCCCTGTCGTACAGACCTATGAGATGGCTACGAGCTATTGATGTACACTGCTCTCAGGTTGTGACATTTGCAGGTTAGTGTTGAGGCCTTCTCGAATGGACCTCATTCACCAATCGTAAACAAACAACATTTAATCACGTGATCTTATTGATAAAACAACGGAAAAAACTGTCACGTGACAACCATCATGAATTAAACATGAGATCGTAAATTATATAGAAGATATAGAGCACCACGTGCTTAATGTTGTTTGTTCACGATTGGTGAATGAGGTCCATTACGATCTAATTTTTAATACACAATGGCTATCACGTGACAGTTGTTTTTTTCTTTGTTTTATCAATATAATCACGTGACTAAATGTTTGTTTACGATTGGTGAATGAGGTCCTTTGTGTCGCATCACCGGCCTAACGGAGATAGACCCATCAAATGTAAACTTGGTTGATTTTTTTTATTTTTTTTGTGACAGTGCGGTACACACACACAAAAGTACGTACACCACCAATACTTATTCGTTGTGTACACAATGCCTAATTCACTAGAACGAGCAGTTGGTAACCTGGACTGAACGTGACATTAGCGTACACATTATACAGGTACAGAGGCTATTGATAGAAGAGTTTGAAACCGAACTTTAACATAAATAAGCTCAAACGAGAACCCCAACCACTTATGAAAAAAAAATATTTCAAGTCAGTAGAGTTATCTGGGCCCATACTGTAACTTTCGGGCGATGTGATGTAGATGTTATCTGCAGCGGACGCCTTGACTGGCTTGGCCTCGTGTTCACAGAATGCCAGAAGGTCGACTCCCACAAGATATTCTGTATGATCTAACAGAAGGCAGGAGATCCACTGGTCGTCCACTTTTACGGTATATGATTGTATGCGGACGCGACATGAAGATTTTGAAAGTCGACACTAAAAGCTGGGAAAACGTGACACTGTATAGATCCACATGGAAAGCGAGCATAAAGGAAGGGTCTCGGATTGCAGATTACAAACACAACAGCGGTAGAAAGAAGGGTCAAAATGCAACAGCCCCTGGTGATTACAGATCACCTGTGACGCAGCTGTGTATCAAGGATTGCCCTCTTTAGTCACACAAGAAGTTGCAAAGGGAAAAGATCGTCTCTCGAACCGTAAAATGCCAAAGATGGTCCAATTTGATGTTTGCCTAGTAAGTGATGGTTGTTAATCGGACCTTACGCATTGGCAATCTGGATATGGTCACTTTACTCATAATAAATATTAGGCTTAGTTAATATAAAGTTTCCCTTTCAGACCTTGCGACCTATGAGTCAGACAATGTAAAGGTCATCTGTTTATGTGGCCTAGGTTAACGAGGGTGTCATGTGGCCAGCACATCGACCAACCGCCTTTACTTTTTCCCAACTAATGTCAGGTACCTATTAGAACTGGGGGGACTTAGAGGCGCCCTAAAGATCTCGAAGAAAAAAATCTCAATCTTTTTCATGATTCGAACCCGGGACTCTCGGTTGGGAAGCCAATCGCTTTACAAATCAGTCACCGCACCCTATTTAATTAACGTAAGACGATTAAATTTTAACCCTGGTGCTATTAATGGGACTCCACTGCTGAGTCTTTGCTTATTTCTATTTTAACGAGTTTTTTTTTTTTTTTTATATTCAGATGATCCGTTACACTGTACCCAGAAGCCTCAACAGTAAAGGTTTGATAGTGGTGATCGCGTACAAATACCTGGTTCCAAATGCTGGCGAAGAGGATCTGAAGATAGCGAGAGTGTTAGGATGGTGCGCTGAAATGGTGAGACCATAAAGACATTCCATGCCGTAGAGATTAGTTGAGACAATACCTCGTTGAGAAAGATGTAATAGGAAGTTTACTCCGTCCCCACGCAATTGCAGACTCAGGACTTTTGAGATTTTGAACTTTATATGTTTTGCTTATATATAAGCCAGAGCCCTCCCTGACTGACTCATTCAGTCATCCGTAATTCTCCCACGTAATGGATTTATCTTATCTTATTTTATATAATACAGACGATACTTACAAAAAAAATGAAGATGATTACGTCCTACGCGTCATGCATTCAGCCATGCATATTAACCAATGACTTAAATTCTGCCAAGTCACTGGTTTTCCTGGCTAGCTCAGGCAACCCATTCCATGCTCTAATAACACTAGGGAAGAAGGAGTATTTGTACAAATTTGTCCTAGCATATGGGATGAGGAATGTGCCTATATCTTTGTGTCTTTCAGAGTATTTTATTAAATTTTGTTTTTGTATTTGAAGATTATGGTTCAGTGTTTTATGTATAATTGCTACTTTACTTTTCAGTCTTCTGTCCTGAAGGCTTTCTAAATTTAGTGATTTTACTAAAGGTGTTACTCTAGTCAAATGTGAATATTCGTTTGTTATGAATCTCACTTCTCTATTTTGTGTCTCTTCCAGTTTCTTAATGTTTTCTTGAGTTGAGGGGTCCCAAACAGAGGATGCATATTCTATTATTGGCCTAACCAAGATTTGTGACTTTTGGCACGCCAGCCAATGCCCTCACAGGTTATGGACGATATTCCTTAAAAAGTACTTGGAATAACTAAGCAATTAAAAAAAATTCCGTTATGCATTATGAATGACCTCAAGTGTCAAGTGTCGTTCCTTTTTTAAAAAATGCTTTTAAAAACCTATTACGGTAACATTCACCCAGATATCCATTTTTCCCACCCCTGCCCAACTAATAACTGATATAATTACGCTTCGTATAAGCTTTTTTATTTTAAAAATATTGTTTTTATAATGTTTCTCTTCCTTTTTTTTTTTACTCGGTCAGCCGCGATGCGTGCGGTCAAGCGTGACACCATGTGGTAATCTTATAAACCAGGACCAGGTTTAGACTTAATATGATTCTTAGCTATTTGAGACGTGAAAACTTTTTTAATCAACATACAACCCTATAGCTTTGCTATTTGTTATTCAAATAATAGAAAATATCATAGAACTTTTTTTTTTTTTCTGTAGACCCCCGGTTTAACTTGCACACTTTTGCAAATTCATCAACTTTTTTTTTAAACAAATTTCTAACTGTAGTTAGTTTAAGAGTGAAAAAGTAATTTAAAACTACATAGTACGTTATGGAGATCCTATCTTTTTTATTGATAACATTTAAATTTAAACCAATGAAAATAACAATGAATATGTATTACTGGAATCACCAACAAACACACTGGAAATGTTTATTTGTTTAAATGTTGTTGTTTTTTTTTGCAGGTTTGTCATAAGTTGCTACGGATATTCTGTTTCATATAGAAATGTGTTGTTCTATGAAGTATCTTTCAAACATTAAATATTGATTAAATTAATTAATTTGCCTTATGTACTGAGCGCCTAAAGGCAGCACGGAAAACCAACTCCTAGATACCCCCTCCCCCCCACTGGTCCACAAAATAGATTGGACCAAAAGCGCTCTGAGCATGCTATAAGCAAGAAAGTAGTGCTATATAAAAGCTGTAATAATAATGTATTATTGTAAAAGTTTTCGGAAAAAGTTTCTCGTGTATTTCTTGCTCTTTCACGTCTGGCTCAAATGTTGAGTCCGCGTAAGTAACTGTTTTCATTAACAGGAGAAGGGGCAAAGGTGAGTAACTGGCGCCGTAACCAGTAAGCTTCGAGCAGGATGGGCTTATTAGCCTTGGCTACCCACCTAGCAGAAGGAAAACTGAATTCAAATCTCTGCTGCTTTGCAACTTTACCCAAACATGGGAAAGGTTTCGTGGGTCAAACTTGTGGAAAAATAAGGAGACGGCGACCATTAGGTGCCACACCTTGTCAGACCTGTGACGCCGCTGATCCCAAACTGTATATATGTCGTTTGCAAAGAATCACTTAAGAAGTTTTTAATTGTATAACTCATGCCATCGATGTGTCCTTGAATTGGTTGCTTAAAGAAATTCTTTTAATAGTAACAGATGTAGGTTTGTGTAAAACGGCTGGTAAATTCAATGTTTGACCTTTGCCGTTTTCCTCATTTTGCTATAAGTAAAGAAATCTTGTAAGACGCTCACAAAGTATCATCCTCTCTATATGATGTCGAAGAGAGATTTTGTGGGTCTATTCTAAACTTAATCTTTGAGTGTTCGAAAGTATTATCAGTGTTACATTGTCTCAGATGATCCTCCAGCGTAATTGGTTTCATTTTGTCATAAAAAGGCACTTAGGTAAACGCTTGTTTGAGAAGAAAGGAATGAATTCCAATTTTAAATAATCGAAGATGTTCAGTCTACATTTCTTTTTTAAAACATTAGTTACACGTAGACAAAATTAAGCTTTTTAAATAGGTATTGGAATTAAATACAACAATTTTTCGTTTCAATAGCAGGATAAATATTGAAAGAATTAACTTGGGTACAAATCATATATATTAGTGTAGGAAATAATTACATTAATGGAATGTAAAATAGAGTCACGACCTACTTAAATGAAATCTATTATCGTAGACCCCCGGTGACATCTCACAGACCCCCAATTTATTTTTTTTCACTTTCGTAGACCCCTTGGAAGTCTTCGTAGACCCCTGGGGGTGTATATAGACCCCTTTGGGAATCACTGCTGTAGACTTTAACAAAACTTAACGATTTATTAAGTGCTACTAAAAGTGTAAAAAAAAAAAAAAAAGATAACTAACTACTTCTTTGTTTTAGCTTTTCCAACAATGTTAAATATTAATGCGCCATAACTTTTTTTTTGTTTTCAATGCAGTTACAATCTTCTTTTATCGTATCAGACGATATGATGGATAACTCTGAACTACGAGACGGAAAGATGTGCTGGTACAGAAAGGTGACGCTTTTAACTTTTCACAATCTAAAACATGTAACAGGTCAAGTTGGTGACCTATTTTTTTGGTTTCCGAACCTGGGTCCTGGGTTTGAATGTCAGTAAAGACTGAGATTTTGAATTTCTTGATTTTTAGGGGGTCCCCGAGTCCACCCAACTCCAATGGGTACTTGGCTTTAGTTGGGGAAAGTAAAGATGGTTGGTCGTTGTTCTTGCCGCATGACTTCCTGATTGTTAACAGTTGGCCAGATAAATAGATGACCTTAACATCATCTGCCCTATAGATCGCAATGTCTGAAATGGGAACTTTTTTTTTTACTCGACACCTATCAAACATTTAGTGGTCCGGTTAAGTTATGAGCCCTGGCAGTTGTCTGAGTGGCCCGGGTTTAAGGCATTTGACAACCTGCTCGCCGCCATCCCCAGTCGACCAGCGGGAGGTTTAATCTAGGATGTAGTCATCTTAAAATCGGAAGTAACACCCGAAACAAGATTAAACAAAACCAAACAACCAACTTAAAAAAAAAAATCCTCCAAAGTAAAAGTTCCCATTTCAGACCTTGCAATCTATTGGGCAAATGATGTAAAGGTCATCTGTGGCCCACGGTTAACGAGGGTGTCATATGGCCAGCGCAACGACCAACTGCCTTTACTTTCCCTCCACTGATCTCAGATACCCATTAGAGCTGGGTGGACTTAAAGGTGCCCATAGATACCGAAATTAAAAATTTAAGTTTTCATCAGGATTCGAACCCGGGACCCCCTGGTCGGAAGCTAACCGCTTTACCACACAGCCACTCTGCCTCCAAAAGGCACCTTCCAATCAATGAGGTTACTCTCCAATCCACCACAGAGTTGTCGTTATGTCCTAATGTCTGTCAAGGGATTTCACTTAATATCCAAAACATAGCCAATGAACCAAGTGGGAAAGTCGGAACTTCCATCATGGCAGGCATTCAATTGTTGTCTTTTTGTGTTTTTCAGAACAAGTTAGGCAATAAGGCTCTCAACGATTGCTTTCTGTTAGAGTCTTATGTCTACAAACTCATCAGACGATTTACGTCACGGAAACAGTATTACGTCCATCTTGTGGAGCTATTTTTAGAAGTGAGTAGTATTGTACTAGATTGTATAATAATAATAATAATAATAATAATAACAATAATATTATAAATACTCACCACAAGAGGTTCTCGAGTCTACGGATCATCTACTATACTGGGATAGGCCTATTTTGACTGACAAAACGGTAGATTTTAATCGCCCAGAACTGCTGCTCATCGATAAAAAAGAAAAGGCCGCTACCATTATTGACATCGCCGTACCACTATCTCATAATTAAAAAAAAAACTGAGCTGGAAAAACAACGCAAAATATGGGAACCTTTGCTTGGAGATAAAGCGTTTATGGAAATTATCTAAAATAACAATATACCCCATTGTCATATCAACCTAGGGGATAATAACAACTGACCTCACAGATACCTTCAAGGCCCTTGGCATTCCCAAGAACATTCTCGTTGCCTGCCAGGACTGCTGCAGACCTACCACATCACCAGAAAATTCCTCGGTGGAAACTGATAAAGGGACTGCGATGAATTTTGTTTCCCTTTAACGAAACTCGACCCTTGCTTCGCCAGAGAATGACTACTCGCTCTTTTATAATAATAATTTTATTTATAAAGCGCTGTTAACAAACAAAATGTAGGCTCAAGGCGCTTTGATAACATTACAAACACAAACACGACAACAGTAATCAAAAACTAATCTAAAAAAGTTTTAAACAAGTAGGTCTTAATGTTCTTCTTAAAAGTGGTATAGCATGTTGTCTGTCTGAGATCAATGTAGAGTGAGTTCCAAACCTTTGGTCCATGCACTGAAAAAGCCTGCAGACCGTGGCTTTTGAGGGAGAAACGTGGCACCACTAAAAGCGTTGCGTCCATTGAGCACAGGGCTCTCTGTGGGACATATGGAGTAATCGGTTCTCTAAGGTAGAGGGGCATCTCATTGTTATATATACACTGATGACAATAACATAACAGATATAAACACAAGAGTTAAAATGACAAACTAATCTAAGAAAGTTTTGAAAAGGTAGGTCTTTATGTTTTTTCTAGAATCTAGTGACGGAGGTTGTTTGTCTGAGATGAATGGGGAGTGAGTTCCAAGCCTTTAGTTCATGCACTAAAAAAAGCCCGCAAACCGAAACTAGGCGTAATCAGAAGCGTTGAGTCCATGGAGCGCAGTGATCTACAAGGGACATATGTGGTGATCAGTTCACTAAGGTACAAGGTCATTTTTTTTTGTGGTGGTAGATGCAGTGTTGACAAAGTGTGGCCACCTTATGGTTACTTCTTGCATTCACAGGAAGCCAATGGAGTGAACGCAGGAGAGCTGTAACAGAATCACGTCTTGTTTTTTCGTAGGACTATTTGTGCAGCGTCGTTTTACATTTGCACTCTAAGAACGAGTTCAGAATCAATGAAATTGATCATAAAAAGAATCAACTTAAAATAGGTAGAGAAACTGTAAGGCATCCATTCTTACCATTCCACAGCTCCGCTCCGCCGGGTCGGACACTTATTTAGCTCGAGGGACGACCGCATACCAAAGGCAATCTTTTTTTATGTTTGCGAGCTTAAAGAAAGTCGGCGTGACCTAGGTGCCCTGGAAGTTCCATAAAGATCAACCAGGTGCCATTCCGCTCTCACTTAGAGGAAAGAAGCTCGCAGCTGATGGATTCTGAAAGAGTCAGTTGGAGAGCTTATTATTATTTTTCTCTTAGTATAATTACTTTAAATACAACGTGTTATTTTAATTTTGTTATAAAGGTAACGGATAAAGTAGTGATAGGTCAGTGCATAGACGTCATCACATGTCCAAAAGAGGGCAGCCTCGATTTCACCAAGTTCAACATGGATAGATACTGTGAAGTAGCCAGATTGAAATGTGGGTTCTCTCTGCCACTGACTATCGCCATGCGTATGGTAGGTTTCAGGATTTTATCTCTTACTAGCATCTAGAAGATAATGCTTTTTTAAAAATCTAGTTGTATGAGCCATGAATTAAAATGAAATGGTTTCACCCTTTATGAATGGATTTGTTGTCGATGCTCTAAAGTCTATAAGATGAATCGTACTCATTCTAGTACTTTTTTTGCGGCCTTCTTCAGTTGAGAAGCGACAATGGATAAACTCATAGAAATGAGATGATTCCTGGGCGTTAGCTATGGTCAGAATGATGTCGCACTCACAGGTGTTCCCCCCACTCTCCAAGCTGCTGATGTTTCCAAAGAAACAGCAAGTGCCGATACAGTTTGAGGTCTTCGCGTCGCAGGTTCTGCCAGGGTTTACCTTCTCCTAGGGGGGTGGCTAGCCATGGCTAACGAGTCTGTACTGAATTAGGCACAAGCTACCCGCCTTCACCCTTTCTCATGGTTCCTCAAGGTTGTCCTTGTCGGAAGTTGTAATGGATATAAGCACTCCACTACCTACAAAATGCTTCCTGATAAAATGTGCTTCAAATAGGCTCTGATAGCCAGTCCAACAAGTGTGGCCCAGATATTGAGTCCGGCGGAACCTTTTTCACTTAGCTTTCTCATACCAAAATGCTCAACACACACACACACACAAACAAACATACACGCACATATTCAAATATAGATAAACAAAAAAAAAGATGAAAGCTAAAAGTAAAGCACTTTCATGTTGAAAGAGCATGCTCAGAGCGCTGTGGTCTAATCTCTCTTGGGAATGAGGACAGATTAAGAAGCTTAACCGGGTTTCGAACTCGAGACACCTTGATAAGTACCCCACATCCCATTTCTCCACACTTTTCTCCGTATAATATTGCTATATTCAAAACTGTTTCTAAATTGTCGAAGTATCGCTAAATAGTCGAAGTATCGCTAAATTGTCGAAGTATCGCTAAATAGTCGAAGTATCGCTAAATAGTCGAAGTATCGCTAAATAGTCGAAGTACCGCTAAAAAGTCGAAGTATCGCTAAATAGTCAAAGTATCGCTAAATAGTCGAAGTACCGCTAAAAAGTCGAAGTATCGCTAAATAGTCGAAGTATCGCTAAATAGTCGAAGTACCGCTAAATATTCGAAGTATCGCTAAATAGTCGAAGTATCGCTAAATAGTCGAAGTACCGCTAAAAAGTCGAAGTATCGCTAAATAGTAGAATTATCGCTAAATAGCAGAAGTATCGCTAAATAGTACAAGTATCGCTAAATTGTTGAAGTATCGCTAAATAGTCGAAGTATCGCTAAAAAGTCGAAGTATCGCTAAATAGTAGAATTATCGCTAAATAGCAGAAGTATCGCTAAATAGTACAAGTATCACTAAATAGTACAAGTATCGCTAAATAGTACAAGTATCGCTAAAAGCGTTTTTAATCGGCAAGTATATATGTAAAATAGCAGGCATACAAAAAAAGTGTTTGTGCATAGCGACCTAAAAAAAAACCCAGATCTACTGAAAGGTAATGCAAAGCTTGTTTTTTTTTTGTTTTTCTTCCAGGCAGGAATTTCTGAGACAAACTTCTATACCATAGCAGATAACATCATGCTGGAGATGGGACTCTTCTCCCAAGTAGAGGTAATTCTGTTGGTAGTATTCTGCAGACTAGTGTCAACAATAATGCTTAACAAAAATATTATACAAAGCACGTCTCAACTCACTCTGTCTGTTTGACTGTCTGGTAAAAGTTTGTACACGTTATTTCTCCCACACCCAATCTCGGATCAAGCTGAAACCTTGCACAATTATTTCTTTAACATGACAACACAAGAATCAATTTAAAAAAAAAAATAAAACCAATTCGTTAATTAATTATTGATAATAAATTAATTTGTTTGGCAACTTGAACAAGGGAAAGAAATGTAGTTGACTGAAGTGGTGGTATAAGCTGAATTAGTCCCCTTTTAGGTCGTCATCTGAGTCTTAGTGAAGACAAACTTAAAAATAGGACGAGACTATAGAAACAATAGTTCATAAGCCCTCCACCGTTTTGGCCTGAGAAACCTGAGAAGGCTTGAGCCATGAGTTCGAATTCAGATCATGTCCTCTTGTCAATTCTTATCTATGCTTTTTGATTGTTAGTCTAGATTTATCACAAATTTTAATTACTTGATAGATCCAAACTAATTGATACAACTACTACTACTACTAATATAAGTGTTTTTAAAAAGTATTTTAAAAATATTTTCTTGTTGTATGAATAAGACAAGCATAAACTCATAATGGGGAACAGACGTAGCTTGTCATTATCATCATCTGACCCTTGACTTTCGTAGTAGGGGGCGCTGTGATAGTTCGCGAAACCAAATCCCTCCACTTCGCCCAGTCATCAGCTTTTCTTAGCAGGATTTCAAGAGAGAGGCCCGTCCATTCTTTCATTTTATGCATCCATATTTTCTTTGGACGACCCTTTCTTCGTGTTCCTTCCACTGTACATTGAAGAATGACTTTCGATAGTGAGTCATGTCTAGCACTATGACCAAACCAGCTCAAGCTTTCGTTTCCTCACAGTATTGAGTAGTTCTTTTTCGAGTGTGTGGGCTTATACACAGAGACAATAAAACATTCTGACTAAATACCGAAACAGATCAGAATAGGACGAAAATATTCACACACACACACACATACACACACACATACACACAAACACTCTCTCTCTCTCTTTCACACACACACATACACACACACCAATAAACAAAATTTATATTCGAAATTGCAAACAGCCAATCGGAAAGCCTCTTTACATAATTAACAAACCCACTGGGCATTCAATACAGCTTCATATAAATTCCATATAAGACTGCTGCCCGTCAAATAATTGTAATATTTAACACTAGTCGACTTGCGGTGTAGCATACGCCGCTATTTTGCAAGGCCGGCCTTAGGCCACTGCAACCTATGCGACCGCAGCGGGCCCCGCACTTTCATAGGCCCCACGCTAATCCTAGGTGTAAATTATTAAATTAAACCATTTTATAAATTATTAACAGATTTCCCGCGGCCTCCTGATTTACCAGGAACTCCTTGAAATCTCCTGAGCTTGCAAAATATACGAAAAAGTCCTAGAAATCTCCGAAAATTATTAAAACCTTTTAAAACTCACAAAAACCACCAGAAATATAGACAAAAATGTCATTAAATTTGGAAAACTCTTATACTACCCGCATTAAAAAAAAAACGGTATTATACAATACCCGTTATTATGGAATCTGGTGAAAGAAGCTTCTCGCGCCTCAAACTAATGAAGAAATATTTAATACAGGGGCTGCACAATTTTTACGTTTCATAGTTATGATGACTTATAATAGTAACATATTATTATTGATACACAATTAGACAATGTTTGCAATAGATTGACGTGTCCATTCTATTTAGACATTTGTTCCACGGATATTACAGAATGATTACTTAGACTGTTATGATTCCGATGTATCCAGAAAAATCGGAAACGACATAGAGGAACGCAAATGTACTTGGCTCATTGTCCGTGCTCTGGAAGTGGCCACACCAGAACAGAGGCGGAGACTTATGGTGGGTATTTGTTTGTTGTTGTTTTTATTATTTTTGGATACAGTGATTTCAACGTATTCAGTGTTTATACTTGTTATGACTTCCTTAAGCGTTGAATTGTTCACACTATCAAACGGTCTCTCGAAGTTAAGTAACATTTGAAGGTTTGGTGGTGCTTCTACACAAACAAAGCGAAGAAACAGTGTTTTAGACAATTTGCAATTTTTTCCAACTTAATTCACCTCACCTCACCTATCTCTTAGTCTGTTGACACAGTTGGGACACCACACAAGATCTGTCGACCGTCTTTCTCCTTTCCTCACTGTCTCTTGCCTTGGTTAGAATTCCCTAAGAATTCACTATTCACTAAGACAATTAGTTCAGTGTTGAACAAAATTCCAATCAAACATAAATCAATTACGCAAATCATAAGCGTGGTAGAATATTTTGCCTGAAGAATAATATTACCAATAAATAACACACAGTGAACAGTCACTGATAAAAAATTACTATCAATGACTATTGACTAACGACTAACAACCAATGATCCCAAATGAAAAATGGTTTCCTAGGACTAATGATCCCAAATGACCAATGGTTCCCAAGGACTTATGATCCCAAATGACCAATTGTTCCCAAGGACTAATGATCCCAATTGACCAATGGTTCCCAAGGACTTATGATTCCAAATGACCAATGGTTCCCAAGGACTAATGATCCCAAATGACCAATGGTTCCCAAGGACTAATGATCCCAAATGACCAATGGTTCCCAAGGATTAATGATCCCAAATGACCAATGGTTCCCAAGGATTAATGATCCCAAATGACCAATGGTTCCCAAGGACTAATGATCCCAAATGACCAATGGTTCCCAAGGATTAATGATCCCAAATGACCAATGGTTCCCAAGGATTAATGATCCCAAATGACCAATGGTTCCCAAGGACTAATGATCCCAAATGACCAATGGTTCCCAAGGACTAATGATCCCAAATGACCAATGGTTCCAAAGGACTAATGACCCCAATTGACCAATGGTTCCCAAGGACTAATGATCCCAAAGGACCAATGGTTCCCAAGGACTAATGATCCCAAATGACCAATGGTTCCCAAGGACTAATGATCCCAAATGACCAATGGTTCCAAAGGACTAATGATCCCAAATGACCAATGGTTCCCAAGGACTAATGACCCCAATTGACCAATGGTTCCCAAGGACTAATGATCCCAAATGACCAATGGTTCCCAAGGACTAATGATCCCAAATGACCAATGGTTCCCAAGGACTAATGATCCCTAATGACCAATGGTTCCCAAGGACTAATGATCCCAAATGACCAATGGTTCCCAAGGACTAATGACCCCAATTGACCAATGGTTCCCAAGGACTAATGATCCCAAATGACCAATGGTTCCCAAGGACTAATGATCCCAAATGACCAATGACCCCAATGATTAATGATCTCGATAACGTAGCCTTGTTTTACTTTAACTGATACATTAAATAGTATTTAGATATTTTGTTTAGGTTTACAATGATTGGGCTAATTGACGAACCAAATGTTCATGGGAATGAAGTGACAGATTAACGAGGATATAGATTGAATATAAAGAAGAGAAATCAAAGATCTGCAAAAAATATACCGAAAAAAAAAGATACATTCTTTTTTTAACTTGTAGATAAATGTTCCTCTTGATTGTCCGGGGTTTGAACCCCGTCGGTTATCCCTCGCAGTCCTGTGGGAGATTTAGGCTGTAATCATTTTCCATTCTTAAATAACTCCCGAAACATGTTCAACAAACAACATGTCTTATGTATTAAATCTCTCTTATAAATAATCTGAACTCTCAAGTGACATTCAGACAGTTGTTGTTAAGTGCAGATGAGACTCTTAAATTAATCACCTATAGACTCATAGATAGTAGATGATGAAGACTTTAATCTTGAGAAAACCATTATATATATATATATATATATATATATATATATATATAGT
Organism: Biomphalaria glabrata; assembly: GCF_947242115.1. Classification (NCBI taxonomy): domain Eukaryota; kingdom Metazoa; phylum Mollusca; class Gastropoda; family Planorbidae; genus Biomphalaria; species Biomphalaria glabrata. The sequence continues at coordinate 4,744,714 of NC_074720.1, forward strand.
TCGTCCATCGTGGTTCGATGATGACCACTTTGTCATCCAATAACAACCTAGTGTACATCACTCCGTTTTTAGATCCTTCTTACCTCTGCACTCTCCTAACACGCTTTCGCACCATCCAACATTCACGCTTTGCTGCGCACGTAACAGTTGTGTGTTTTTTTTTAAAGGAATTATACGAGAAATGCAACGTACCAGACACTACAGCCATAGATGAGGTAAAACGCATCTACCAAGACCTGGACCTACCTAGTCTTTACGCCCAGTATGAGGCTGAGAGTTACAGGAGGGTGCTAGGCATGATTGACTCCCTGGACGGTAGATTACCAAAAGGCATATTCCTGGAATTTGTAAACTTCATCTACAGGAGACAAAAGAGTAAGCTCTCCAGCTGACGTGCCAACTACCATTGGGCGAATAACAATAGCTAGCTATTTTTGGCATTTCTAGCTAGTGGACAGACTAATGAACGTGTTGATAACCTATGTGTCTTAAGAAGTAATTAATAAATTGTACATATTTGAACATTGCAAAATCTAATTTCTTAACTCTATTGCTTGAAGCTCAAAGCAAATGTCACAATTTAGTTAGCGTCCTTGACATTGTTTAGCTTATATTGTTCTTTCAAAATCTTTTTCGTTCTTCCTAGTTTTTCCAAAGCTTCTATCAACTCACTCTGTCTGTCTGTCTGTCTGGTCAAACGTTAGCACACGTTGTTTCTCCTACACCCAATCTCGGATCAAGTTGAAATTTCGCACAATTATTTCTTTTACCTGACAACACAAGAATCAATTTAAAAGAATTAACCAACTAATGAACTATTGGCAATTAATTATTTTGTGTGTATCTCGAAGAAGGAAACGAAATAGTACTTGACTGAGGTGGTGGTATAAGCTGAAGTAGTCCCTTTGATAGGGCGCCTCTTTAAAGTAAGGTTGAAACAAACAATAGATAACTATACAATCTTCTATGTTCATACGCAACTCACAGGCCGTTCCACCCCCCAGCCCTCTTTAGTAAATGGGTTTAAAAAACGATCACAATGAAATTCCCGCAGGTCTCTCTTTCTTTGTACCCCCCACTCCCACCGTCCTAAGTGGTCCAGATAAGTGATTGTATCATAGCATATTGAGAAAGCTAATAGCAGGAAATAGCGCAAAACAAAACAAAAAAATGGTGAAAATATTTCTAATCGCACAGATTTATTGCTGTTGGTTTAGACGTCTATTATAAACTTAATGACATGACAGATCCAAATGAATTGATACAACTACACTTCGTATAAGCTTTGTTAAAAAAAAAGCATTTTTTTTTTTTTTATGTTTTTCTTGTTATTTTTCTTTCTTTTATCGCCTTCACATTTATCCAGACCGATTTCTCTTTTTGATCCATGTGATTTGATTTTATTGCACAAAGAATGAATCATCCAATAGGAGATCGCTGTGTTCCAAATAAAATGTTTGTTTGTAAAATGTTTGTTTGTAAAATGTTTGTCAAATGTTTGTTTGTAAAATGCTTGTAAAATGTTTGTTTGTAAAATGTTTGTAAAATGTTAGTAAAATGTTTGTTTGTAAAATGTTAGTTTGTAAAATGTTTGTAAAATGTTTGTTTGTAAAATGTTTGTAAAATGTTTGTTTGTAAAATTTTTGACATGTTTCGGATTTTCGGAGTCGAGGATCATCTACTTCCTAGTTCAAAGCTCCCACACGACGACGGGGGATGGGAGCGGGCAGGGTTTGAGCTTGAGACCATCTAGATAACCGAACGACAGTCCAGCGCGCATTCCACTGGACCAATATGTGCCATAACTCTACTGCTGCCACACGTTATCTGTCCGTGACTATTTCTACCAGTCTCTCCCCTTATTTAATTGTCCTACCAATTAGTCTCACCCCCTTCTTTAATTGTCCTACCAATTAGTCTCACCCCCTTCTTTAATTGTCCTACCAATTAGTCTCACAACTTCTTTAGTTGTCCTACCAATTAGTCTCACAACTTCTTTAATTGTCCTACGAATTAGTCTCACCCCTTCTTTAATTGTCCTACCAATTAGTCTCACCCCCTTCTTTAATTGTCCTACCAATTAGTCTCACCCCTTCTAATTTGTCCTACGCTCATTTTAATTTGATGAACATACGCCTGGAGAATGCATTCTTTTCGTTTCAGGCATATTATTAAAGTAGCATATATTGTTATATATGGTAGCATATATTGTTGTATATGGTAGCATATATTGTTGTATATGGTAGCATATATTGTTGTATATAGTAGCATATATTGTTGTATATGGTAGCATATATTATTAAAAATGGTAGCATATACTGTTATATATGGTAGCATATATTATTGTATATGGTAGCATATATTATTAAAAATGGTAGCATATATTGCTATATATGGTAGCATATATTTTTATATATGGTAGCATATATTGTTGTATATGGTAGCATATATTGTTGTATATGGTAGCATATATTATTATATATGGTAGCATATATTTTTATATATGGTAGCATATATTGTTATATATGGTAGCACATATTGCTATATTGGTAGCATATATTGTTATATATGGTAGCTCATATTGCTATAATTGTAGCATATATTGTTATATATGGTAGCATATATTGTAGTATATGGTAGCATATATTGTTGTATATGGTAGCATATATTGTTGTATATGGTAGCATATATTGTTGTATATGGTAGCATATATTGTTGTATATGGTAGCATATATTGTTGTATATGGTAGCATATATTGTTGTATATGGTAGCATATATTGTTGTATATGGTAGCATATATTGTTGTATATGGTAGCATATATTATTCAAAATGGTAGCATATACTGTTATATATGGTAGCATATATTGTTGTATATGGTAGCATATATTATTAAAAATGGTAGCATATACTGTTATATATGGTAGCATATATTGTTGTATATGGTATCATATATTATTAAAAATGGTAGCATATACTGTTATATATGGTAGCATATATTGTTGTATATGGTAGCATATATTATTAAAAATGGTAGCATATATTGCTATATAAGGTAGCATATATTTTTATATATGGTAGCTTATATTGCTATATTGGTAGCATATATTGTTATATATGGTAGCATATATTGTTGTATATGGTAGCATATATTGTTATATATATCCTAGCATATATTGTTATATATTGTAGCATATATTGTTATATATGGTAGCATATATTGTTGTATATGGTAGCATATATTGTTGTATATGATAGCATATATTGTTGTTGTATATGGTAGCATATATTGATGGTTCCCGGTAATTTCTTCCACGGTCATTTCATCCCCTGGTCATTTCATCCTTCGTCACCTCATCCCCGGTCACTTCACCCCCTGTCATTTCATTCCCTTGTCAACAGCACATCACGCAACAATATGCGCAGGATAAATTTGACATCCCATCAACAAACAGACACAATATAACTAAATTTAAACTCCGCATTACAACATCTACTTATTGAAATATATTCTTTCATTTCTCAACAAGTATGAAGAGACTGGTCGGAACACTATCAACACTCTAATAACATGTCTCAAATATCAAAAAAGAATTCTAAATAAACATACTTATATATCTGATGAAACGAGACAAAATCTTAGCACAATTACACAATGACTAAAATATTTAATTGGGGATGAAATGACCGGGGATGAAAAGACCGGGGATGAAATGATCGGTCACTAAGAAAAAGCCTTTGACCGAGTAAGCCATAGCTTCTTGTTCAATGTGCTTGAGAAATGTAAAATAATGTCCCTGTTAATCATATATATTGTAATGACCATGCTCTGTAGTGACTCTATGGCTGCGCACCAGCGCACGAGAATAGACTAAATGAATGGGGAGACAGGAAGAGGAAGTGCGAGGAGATTGAGATGAGCCTTGTTTTTTTTATCTATTTTTATTCTTGTAAATATTGTCTTTGTTCCCTCACGGTTGAGTTGCTTACTTTAAATGTTGTAACACTCTAAAGCTTGTCTATACAATACAACAAGTCGGCCAATGTTATGCCTTTATCTTATGATATGCTTTCTTGGAGGTTGGGTGATGTCATAAATGAATAGTTTAGTCTCTAGTTCATTCGGTGGGTGGAATGAAGAAAATGTACATTTTAAGCATTTTTTTTTCATATATTAATTAGTAAGAAGCGCTCAGATTTAGTAGGGCCGAGTAGTAATAAAAGTATATTAAAGAGGACGGTGTCCTCTCTCTCGACATAATTTTGACATCAATAGATAATTCAATAAAATGTGAAAAAGTAGATCTATGTATTTAAAAATTTTATGTTATTTTAATGGTATTCTACTATTCGTAATATTTTTAAAAAATTACATCTTTATATAAAAATTAAATTTAAACAGTTCAAATAATTTAATAAAAAGAATGAAAACTTCTTAATTATTCCTTAGACTGTAGCGTCACTGGGGTGGTGTCACAAGATTAGCTCCAAGTGTCTCTCCCTATGAATTATTTTCGCCATCAAAAAGTCCGGATACCTCCTTTCATTGTTTCAAAACTGTAATTACTCTCGTGTCTTTTTTAGCGGCCCCCGAAAGGGGAATAGACTCTATTAGTTTTAAGTGAAATATATGTCCGTCCGTTCCGTTTAGATATTGTAAACTAGAAAAGATATTGAAAATCCGACATCACACTATTTTAGACCATTCAAAGTTCTGATGCAACGGCTACTTTTTTTTTTTCTGAAAGCGAAAAATCTAATTTTTAAAAACAGTTATGCAAGCAGTTTTTTTAAAGAGAAAAAGCTAATTAGTATAGTAATCTTGTAAACTTTATTTTCCTGAACAATTTTTATTATAGCGGAATATTTTGCCTCCTAACGATTCCAACAAAGAGATAGTCTTTTCAAAACAATTATATCAATTATACGACTTTAGTTAGGCAAGGAAAGGCGCAGTAGCTAGGCGGTAAAGCGCTTGGCTTCCGAACCGGGAGTCCCGGGTTCGAATCCTGGTGAAGACTGGGACTTTCACCTTCGGATCCTTGGGCTCCTCTGAGTCCACCCAGCTCTAATGGGTACCTGACATTAGTTGGGGAAAAGTAAAGGCGGTTGGTCGTTGTGTTGACACCCTCGTAAACCGTAGGCCACAAAAACAGATGAACTTTACATCATCTGCCCTATAGACCATAAGGTCTGAAAGGGGAACTAGTTAGACCAAGTTCGCATCTAACTTTGCATTCACTTGCACCTATCCTTTGATCTGATGGACCGTTGGAGCACTACACCAGATCTGTCAACCTTCTTTCTCCATTCTTATCTCTCATTTGTCTTTGATATAATTTCATTTGGATGTTCTTTCTGAAAATATTGAAGCCTGCCTGGGTGGACTACTTTGGAGCCGATTTTGAGTTTGTGTTTCCACACAAACTGTCTTTGTAACCTTGTTAAATTTTGATTTTATTTTTGTTTGGACATTTTATTAAAAGTGTATAATACATTTTTAGGTTTGTAATAATAAGATTAGAAACAGATTTACCGACAAATAACGTGTATTCCTTATACGATGAAAATAAAACAATTTGTTAGATTAACATTCCACAGCAAAGTTTGTAACAAGCATTGATCTTTCGTCGCAAGTAAATTTGACATCTCTTAACCCTTTCTCTCCGTAATTATTTACTACATTCTGGTGGAATCAACGCTGGTATCGTCAGTTAGGAAGAAAGAGTTTATCTATCTCATATGTCATCGCTTTTAGCATTTCTCTCTCATTACATACCTGACAGTGTCACCGCTATTAGCATTTCTCTCTCATTACATACCTGACAGTGTCACCGCTATTAGCATTTCTCTCTCATTACATGCCTGACAGTGTCACCGCTATTAGCATTTCTCTCTCATTACATACCTGACAGTGTCACCGCTATTAGCATTTCTCTCTCATTACATACCTGACAGTGTCGCCGCTGTTAGCATTTCTCTCTCATTATATGCCTGACAGTGTCACCGCTATTAGCATTTCTCTCTCATTACATGCCTGACAGTGTCACCGCTATTAGCATTTCTCTCTCATTACATGCCTTACATTGACATCGCTATTAGCATTCCTCTCTCATTACATGCCTGACAGTGTAGAATCTCACTATATTCTGTCCTCGCTAATTGAGTTACTTTCTCATATCTCGTGCTTATTTTTTTTATTAATACCTATTTTAGACCTTGAGATCTTTAGGGTAGATGATGTAAAGGTCATCTGTTACTGTCGCTCACGGTTAACGAGGATGTCATGAGGTCAGCACAACGACCAACCGCCTTTACATTTCTTCAATTAATATCAGATACACATTGGAGCTACGTAGACTCAGAGGAGATCCCGAAATTCAAAACCCAAATCTTCAATGAGATTTAAACCATTGAACCTGGTTCTGAAGCCAAGCGTTTTATCTCTCAGCCACCGCGACTTCTGGTACATTTCTTTTACTATCTCTCGCTTATGTCATCGCTAGTAACATTGACCCTTTTTTATTTTATTTCTATAGGTCATCGTTAGTAACATGTAGGCCTACCTCTTACTGCTCGACTAATAAATGTTACATTTCCTTTTGTAACAATCATTTGTCTATGTCTATTCTAATTTAATACTGTTGTAAATCTATAGCAAGGTACAGGTAATTGTAGCCTAGGTTTTTATTTACAGCTAGTATAAACAATCGCTGTTGAAACAGGCATGGTCTTCAGCTATCAAGTCCCAGAGTGTCCTATCTCAAGTGACACCAGTCCTTTTCTATCTAAATACCAGTGCAGAGTACCGACACACTTCCTAGTGCCGACCCAGGTCCTCAACACAGTGCACAGATAGCACCAAGGACGTTCTCTTGAGTTAAGACAGCCCAGGGATGAAACGATTAGTGATAAAATGACCGCAGATGAACTTGACCGCGTATGAAATGATCGGTCACCAAGTAAAAACCTTTGACAAAGTAACCATAGCTTCTTGTTGAATGTGCTTAAGAAATGTAAAATAATTACCTTGTTAATCAGATATATAAGGATTGTGTATACAATACAACAAGTCGGCCAATGCTATGCATTTCTTATAATATGCTTTCTTGGAGGTTGGGTGATGTCATTAATGAATAGTTAAGTCTCTAGTTCATTCGGTGGGTGGAATGAAGAAAATGAACATTTATTGGAAAAATTAAAAAATGTATATTTTCACCTGATCTATTTTATGTTCATATTTAATTAAGTAAGAAGCCGAGTAGTAATTATTGTATGTTAAAGAGGACTAAGTCCTCTTTTTTTTTTTTTTTAAAAAAAAAAAAGGGAACCTCAGAATTTGCGCTATTCAGTTTTAGCTTTATCATCATAGGAATCCTTGGGCCTCTTTTCTTTGCCTCTTTTTTGGGCTTCTTGTGCCTCTTTTATGGGCCATCTTGCCTCCTTTGTGGGCTTTTTTTTTAAATGTTTTTATTTGTAAGTTATCATAATTCACAAGTATAAAATCATAAACAATTGAAAAGTGATTAACCTAAAAATATAATAACAGTAATAGAAATATTATTTAATATATAATATACTACCTAACCTTTTTTTTTTTTTTTAATGTTTTTATTTGTAAGTTATCATAATTTACAAGTATTAACAGTCATAGAAATATTATTTAATATCAAAGACATACTACCTAACCAATGAACCCCCTAAAGACAGAAAAATGATACAAGTATACGTTAGTCCAGAACAAAAAGTAGAAAATCCTCCCCCTTTATTACATGTCAGATCCAAATTAATTGATACAACTACACTTCGTATAAGCTTTGTTAAAAAAAAAGTCTTTGTTTATTTAATGTTTTTCTTGTTATGTTTCTTTCATCGCCTTCACATTTACCCAGACCGATTGATCTTCTTTTTCCATGTGATTTTATTTTATTGCACAAAGAATGAATCATCCAATAGGAGATCGCTGTGTTCGAAATAAAATGTTTGTTTGTAAAATGTTCGTAAAATGTTTGTTTGTAAAATTTTCGTAAAATGTTTGTTTGTAAAATGTTTGTTTGTAAAATTTTTGTCTGTCAAGTGTTTGTTTGTAAAATTTTTGTTTGTAAAAATGTTTGTTTGTAAAATGTTTGTTTCAAAATGTTTGTTTGTAAAATGTCTGTAAAATGTTTGTTTGTAAAATGTTTGACATGTTTCGGATGTTCGGAGTCGAGGATCATTTACTTCCTAGTTCAAAACTCCCACACGACGACGGGGGATGGGAGCGGGCAGGGTTTGAACTTGAGACCAGCTAGGTAAACGAACGAATGTCCAGCGCGAATTCCACTGGACCAATATGTGCCTGAAATGTTCATAACTCTACTGTTGCCACACGTTATCTGTCCGTGACTACTTCTACCAATTAGTCTCACCCCTTTCTTTAATTGTCCTACCAATTAGTCTCACCCCCTTCTTTAATTGTCCTACCAATTAGTCTCACCCCCTTCGTTAATTGTCCTACCAATTAGTCTCACCCCCTTCTTTAATTGTCCTAACAATTAATCTCACCCCCTTCGTTAATTGTCCTACCAATTAGTCTCACCCCCTTCTAATTTGTCCTACCAATTAGTCTCACCCCCTTCTTTAATTGTCCTACCAATTAGTCTCACCCCTTTCTAATTTGTCCTACGCTCTTTTTTATTTGATGAACATACGCCTGGAGAGTGCATTCTTTTCGTTTAATACATGTTATTAAAGTAGCATATATTGTTGTATATGGTAGCATATATTGTTGTATATGGTAGCATATATTTTTGTATATGGTAGCATATATTGTTGTATATTGTAGCATATATTGTTATATATGGTAGCATATATTGATGTATATGGTAGCATATATTGTTATATATGGTAGCATATATTGTTTTAAATGGTAGCATATATTGTTGTATATAGTAGCATATATTGTTGTATATGGTAGGATATATTGTTGTATATGGTAGCATATATTGTTATATATGGTAGCATATATTGTTGTATATGGTAGCATATATTGTTATATATGGTAGCATATATTGTTGTATATGGTAGCATATATTTTTGTATATGGTAGCATATATTGTTGTATATTGTAGCATATATTGTTATATATGGTAGCATATATTGATGTATATGGTAGCATATATTGTTATATATGGTAGCATATATTGTTGTATATGGTAGCATATATTGTTGTATATGGTAGCATATATTGTTGTACATGGTAGCATATATTGTTGTACATGGTAGCATATATTGTTGTACATGGTAGCATATATTGTTGTACATGGTAGCATATATTGTTGTATATGGTAGCATATATTTTCATATATGGTAGCATATATTGTCGTATATGGTAGCATATATTGTTATATATGGTAGCATATATTAATGTATATAGTAGCATATATTGTTGTATATGGTAGCATATATTGTTGTATATGGTAGCATATATTGTTGTATATGGTAGCATATATTGTTATACTTGGTAGCATATATTGTTGTATATGATAGCATATATTGTTATACATGGTAGCATATATTGTTGTTTATGGTAGCATATATTGTTATACATGGTAGAATATTGCTATATATGGTAGCTTATATTTTTATTCATGGTAGAATATTGCTATATATGGTAGCATATATTGTTGTATATAGTAGCATATATTGTTATACATGGTAGAATATTGCTATATATGGTAGCATATATTGTTATATATGGTAGCATATATTGTTATATATGGTAGCATATATTGTTATATATGGTAGCATATATTGTTGTATATGGTAGCATATATTGTTATACATGGTAGAATATTGCTATATATGGTAGAATATATAGTTGTATATGGTAGCATATATTGTTATACATGGTAGAATATTGCTATGTATGGTAGCATATATTGTTATATATGGCAATCAAATCATTAAATAAGAACAATTTGATATAAACTTTGTCACATGTAAATTATGAGTGCGTCTGGTGTGAATGTACACTTTGGTTTCTTATAGTTATAATGTTTTTTTGTTTGGTGTGATGCACAAATTGTAAGACAAATTTCCATACGAACAATAAAGATTATTATTATAATTATTATTGTTGTATATGGTAGCAAATATTGTTGGTTCCCGGTCTTTCATCCCCGGTCATTTCATCCTTCGTCACATCATCCCCGGTCACTTCACCCTCGGTCATTTCATCCCCTGGTCACTTCATCCCCAAACCTTTTCATCCCCTGGTAATTACATCACGCAACAATATGCGCAGGATAATTTTGACATCCCTCCAACAAACAGACACAATATAACTAAATTCAAACTCCGCATTACAATATATCTATTTAATGAAATATATTCTTTCATTTCTCAACAAGTATGTAGAGACTGGTCGGAACACTATCAACACTCTAATAACGTCTCAAATATCAAACAAGAATTCTAAATAAACATATTTATATATCAGATGAAACGAGACAAAATCTTAACAGCACAATTACACAATGACTAAAATATTTAATTGAGGAAGAAATGACCGGGGATGAAAAGACCGGGGATGAAATGATCGGTAACTAAGAAAAAGCCTTTGACCGAGTAAGGCATAGCTTCTTGTTCAATGTGCATGAGAAATGTAAAATAATGTCCCTGTTAATCAGATATATTGTAATGACCATGTTCTGTGGTGACTCTATGGCTGCGCACCAGCGCACGAGAAAGGACTAAATGAATGGGGAGACAAGAAGAGAAAGTGCCACGAGATTGAGATGAGCCTGTTTTTTTTTAATCTATTTTTATTGTGATATATATTGTCTTTGTTCTCTCATGGTTGAGTTCCTTCCTTTAAATGTTGTAACACTATAAAGCTTGTCTATACAATACAACAAGTCGGCCAATGTTATGACTTTATCTTATGATATGCTTTCTTGGAGGTTGGGTGATGTCATTAATGAATAGTTTAGTCTCTAGTTCATCCGGTGGGTGGAATGAAGAAAATGAACTTGTATTAGAAAAATAAAAAAATGTATGTTCTTAGCTGTTCCATTTCATGTTCATATTTTAATAAGCAAGAAGACGAGTAGTAATTAATGTATGTTAAAGAGAACCATGTTCTCTCTCTCGATATAATTTTTGTATGTCTATTTGTATGTAGAAAAATTTTGAAATAATAGATCTATGTATTTGAAAATTTTATGTTATTTTAATGGTGTTCTACTATTCGAAATATTTAAAAAAAAAATTATCTTTATTTAAAAATTTAATTGAAACAGTTCAAATAATTTAATAAAAAAAAAAAACTAAATAAACTTCTTAATTATTCCTTAAATATTAATTTATTTACTATATCTCGAAACAGTAGCGTCACTGGGGCGCTGTCACAAGGGAGGCTCAAGGAGTCATTTAGAGGCAATGTTAATAGCCATCAAAATGTCCGGATACCTTATTTTATTGTTTCAAAACTGTAATTATTATTTATTTTCTTTTTAAATTTTGATTTTTATTATTGTTTGGACATTTTATCAAAAGTGGTATAATAGATTTTTTAGGTTTCTAATAGTAAGATTAGAAACAGATTTACCCACAAATAACATTTATAAGATGAGAATAAAACAAATTTTTAGATTAACATTCCACAGCAAAATTTGTTACATACATTGATCTTTCGTCGCAAAGAAAATTTGACATCTCTTAATCTATCTACTATGTCATAAATATTAGCATTTTTCTCTCATTACATGCCTGCCAGTGTCACCGCTATCAGCATTTCTCTCTCATTACATGTCTGACAGTGTCATCGCTATTAGCATTTCTCTCTTTTTAAATGCTTGACAGTGTCACCGCTATTAGCATTTCTCTCTCATTACATATCTGACAGTGTCATCGCTATTAGCATTTCTCTCTTTTTAAATGCTTGACAGTGTCACCGCTATTAGCATTTCTCTCTCATTACATATCTGACAGTGTCATCGCTATTAGCATTTCTCTCTTTTTAAATGCTTGACAGTGTCACCGCTATTAGCATTTCTCTCTCATTTCATATCTGACAGTGTCATCGCTATTAGCATTTCTCTCTCATTACATATCTGACAGTGTCATTGCTTTTAGCATTTCTCTCTCATTACATGGCTAAAAGTGTCACCGCTATTACCATTTATCTCTCATTACATATCTGACAGTGTCATCGCTATTAGCATTTCTCTCTTTTTAAATGCTTGACAGTGTCACCGCTATTAGCATTTCTCTCTCATTACATATCTGACAGTGTCATCGATATTAGCATTTCTCTCTCATTACATATCTGACAGTGTCATTGCTTTTAGCATTTCTCTCTCATTACATGGCTAAAAGTGTCATCGCTATTAGCATTCACTTTTAGAATCTCACGCTATACTGTCCTCGCTAGTTGAGTTATTCTCTCATATCTCGTGCTTATTTTTCATTAGTTCTTATTTTAGACCTTGAGATCTTTAGGGTAGATGATGTAAAGATCATCTGTTACTGTCGCTCACGGTTTATGAGGACGACATGTGGTCAGCACAACGACCAACCGCCTTTACATTTCTACAATTAATATCAGATACACATTGGAACTACGTAGACTCAGAGGAGATCCCGAAATTCAAAACCCAAATCTTCAATGAGATTTAAACCATTGAACCTGGTTCTGAAGCCAAGCGTTTTATCTCTCAGCCACCGCGACTTCTGGTACATTTCTTTTACTATCTCTCGCTTATGTCATCGCTAGTAACATTGACCCTTTTTTATTTTATTTCTATAGGTCATCGTTAGTAACATGTACCTCTTACTGCTCGCCCGATAAATGTTACATTTCCTTTTGTAACAATCATTTGTCTATGTCAATTCTAATTTAATACTGTTGTAAATCTATAGCAAGATGCAGGTAATAATAGCTGAGGTTTTTATTTACGGCTAGTATAAACAAATTCTGTTGAAACAGGCATGGACTTTGGCTATCAATACCCAGAGTGTCCTATCTCAAGTGACACCAGTCCTTTTCTATCTAAATACCAGTGCAGACCACCGACACACTTCCTAGTGCCGCCCCAGGTCCTCAACACAGTGCACAGATAGCACCAAGGACGTTCTCTTGAGTCAAGACAGCATAAAGTTGGTTAGTGATGAAATGACCACAGATGAACTTGACCGGGTATGAAATGATCGGTCAACAAGTAAAAGCCTTTGACAAGGGTAACCATAGCTTCTTGTTGAATGTGCTTAAGAAATGTAAAATGATTTCGTTGATAATCATATATATATAAGGCTTGTCTATACAATACAACAAGTGGGCCAATGTTATGCATTTATCTTATAATATGCTTTCTTGGAGGTTGGGTGATGTCATTAATGAATAGTTAAGTCTCTAGTTCATTCGGTGGGTGGAATGAAGAAAATGAACATTTATTACAAAAATGTATGTTCTTAGCATGACTAAATGCATGACGCGTAGGACGTAATCATCTTCTTTTTTGAAGTAACGTCTGTATTATATAAGATAAGATGAGATAAGCTGTTCCATTTTATGTTCATATTTTAGTAAGTAAGAAGCCAAGTAGTAATTAATGTATGTTGAAGAGAACTAAGTTCTCTCTCTCAATATAATATATGTATGAAATTTGTATATAATAAAAAAACTATGAAATAATAGATCTATGTATTTTAAAATTTTATGTTATTTTAATAGTGTTCTACTAGTCGAAATAATAAAAAAAATTATTTTTATTTAAAAATTTAATTGAAACAGTTCAAATAATTTAATAAAAAAAACTAAATAAACTTCTTAATTATTCCTTAAATATTAATTTCTTTACTATGACTCGAAACAGTAGCGTCACTGGGGCGCTGTCACAAGGAAGGCTCAAATAGTCATTTAGAGGCAAAATTAATAGCCATCAAAATGTCCGGATACCTCATTTTATTGTTTCAATACTGTAATTACTTTTTTTTTTTTTTTTTTTTTTAATTTTGATTTTATTACTGTTTGGAAATTTTATCAAAAGTGGTATAATAGATTTTTTAAGATTTCTAATAGTAAGATTAGGAACAGATTTACCCACAAATAACATAAGATGAAAATAAAACAACTTTTTAGATTAACATTCCATAGCTAAGTTTGTAACAAGCATTATTCTTTTGACGCAAGTAAATTTGACATCTCTTAATCTATCTCCTATGTCATCGCTTTTAGCATTTCTCTCTCATTTCATGCCTGACAGTGTCATCGCTATTAGCATTTCTCTCTCATTACATGTCTAAAAGTGTCACCGCTATTAGCATTTCTCTCTCATTTAATGCCTGACAGTGTCATCGCTATTAGCATTTCTCTCTCATTACATGTCTAAAATTTCACCGCTATTAGCATTTCTCTCTCATTTAATGCCTGACAGTGTCACCGCTAATAGCATTTCTCTCTCATTACATGCTTGACAGTGTCACCGCTATTGGCATTTCTGTCTTATTACATGGCGGACAGTGTCACCGCTGTTAGCATTTCTCTCTCAATACATGGCTGACAGTTTCATCGGTGTTAGCATTTCTCTCTCATTACATGCCTGAAAGTGTCATCGCTATTAGCATTTCTCTCTCATTACATGCCTGACAGTGTCATCGCTATTAGCATTTCTCTCTCATTACATGGCTGACAGTGTCACCACTGTTAGCAATTCTCTCTTATTACATATCTGACAGTGTCATCACTATTAGCATTTCTCTCTAATTAAATGCTTGACAATGTCATTGCTATTAGCATTTCTCTCTAATTACATATCTGACAGTGTTATTTCTATTAGCATTTATCTCTCATTACATATCTGACAGTGTCATAGCTATTAGCAATTCTCTTTTATTACATATCTGACAGTGTCATTGCTATTAGCATTTCTCTCTCATTACATGGCTGACAGTGGCACCGCTTTTAGCATTTCACTCTCATTATTCCTTATAAGATAAAAAATAAAACAACTTGTTAGATTAACATTCCAAAGCTAAGTTTGTAACAAGCATTGATCTTTCGTCGCAAGTAAATTTGACATCTCTTAATCTATCTCCTTTGTCATCGCTTTTAGCATTTCTCTCTCATTACATGGCTGAAAGTGTCATCGCTATTAGCATTCACTTTTAGAATCTCACGCTATTCTGTCCTCGCTAGTTGAGTTACTCTCATATCCAGTGCTTATTTTTCATTAGTTCTTCTTTTAGACCTTGAGATCTTCAGGGTAGATAATGTAAAGGTCATCTGTTATTGTGGCCCACGATTAAAGAGGATATCATGTGGTCAGCACAATGACCAACCGCTTTTACATTTCTTTAAACTAATATCAGGTACACATTGGAGCTACGTAGACTCAGAGGAGATCCCGAAATTCAAAACCCTGGTCTTCAACAAGATTTGAACCATTGAACCTGGTTCTGAAGCCAAGCACTTTGTCCCTCAGCCACCGCGACTCCTAGTATATTTCTTTTACTATCTCTCGCGTATGTCATCGCTAGTAACATTAATCCTTTTTTTAAATTTTAATTCTATCGGTCATCGCTAGTATCATTGACCCTTTTTTTTTAATTTTAATACTATCGGTAATCGCTAGTAACATTGACCCTTTTTTTAAATTTTAATTCTATCGGTCATCGCTAGTAACATTGACCATTTTTTATTTTATTTTATTTCTATCGGTCATCACTAGTAAAATTGATCTTTTTTAAAATTTTATTTCTATTGGTCATAGTTAGTAACATTGACCTTTTTTATTTTATTTCTATCGGTCATCGCTAGTAACATTGACCTTTTTTATTTTATTTCTATCGGTCATCGCTAGTAACATTGACCTTTTTTATTTTATTTCTATCGGTCATCGCTAGTAACATTGACCTTTTTTATTTTATTTCTATCGGTCATCGCTAGTAACATTGACCCTTTTTTTTTAAATTTTATTTCTATCGGTCATCGCTAGTAACATGTACTGTTCGCACGATAAATGTTACATTTCCTTTTGTAACAATCATTTGTCTATGTCTATTCTAATTTAATACTGTTGTAAATCTATAGCAAGGTGCAGGTAATAATAGCCTAGGTTTTTATTTACGGCTAGTAAAAACAAACACTGTTGAAACAGGCATGGACTTCAGCTATCAAGTCCCAGAGTGTCCTATCTCAAGTGACACCAGTCCTTTTCTATCTAAATACCAGTGCAGACTACTGACACACTTCCTAGTGCCGACCCAGGTCCTCAACACAGTTCACAGATAGCACCAATGACGTTCTCTTGAGTTAAGACAGCCCGGGGATGAAATGATTAGCGATGAAATGACCACAGATGAACTTGACCGGGTATGAAATGATCGGTCACCAAGTAAAAGCCTTTGACAAAGTAACCATAGCTTCTTGTTGAATGTGCTTAAGAAATGTAAAATAATTACCTTGTTAATCAGATATATAAGGCTTGTCTATACAATTAAACAAGTGGGCCAATGTTATGCATTTCTTATAATATGCTTTCTTGGAGGTTGGGTGATGTCATTAATGAATAGTTAAGTCTCTAGTTCATTCGGTGGGTGGAATGAAGAAAATGAACATTTATTAGAAAAATTAAACAATGTATATTTTTACCTGTTCCATTTCATGTTCATATTTTATTAAGTAAGAAAACGAGTAGTAATTAATGTATGTTAAAGAGAACCAAGTTCTCTCTCTCGATATAATTTAAGTATGTAACTATGCATATAAAAAAAATTATGCCAATATAGATCTATGTATTTTAAAATTTTATGTTATTTTAATGGTGTTCTTTTATTCAAATATTAAAAAAAAAATTATCTTTATTTAAAAATTTAATTGAAACAGTTCAAATAATTTAATAAAAAAAACCTAAATAAACTTCTTAATTATTCCTTAAATATTAATTTATTTACTATAACTCAAAACAGTAGCGTCACTGGGGCGCTGTCACAAGGGAGGCTCAAGGAGTCATTTAGAGGCAATGTTAATAGCCATCAAAATGTCCGGATACCTTATATTATTGTTTCAAAACTGTAATTACTTTTTTTTTTTTTTTTTTTTTTTTTTTTTTTTTTTTTTTTATTGTTTGGACATTTTATCAAAAGTGGTATAATAGATTTTTTAGGTTTCTAATAGTAAGATTAGAAACAGATTTACCCACAAATAACATTTATAAGATGAGAATAATACAAATTTTTAGATTAACATCCACAGCCAAATTTGTTACAAACATTTATCTTACGTCGCAAAGAAAATTTGACATCTCTTAATCTATCTCATATGTCATCACTTTTAGCATTTTTCTCTCATTACATACCTGACAGTGTCATCCTTATTAGCATTTCTCTCTCATTACATACCTGACATTGTCATCGCTATTAGCATTTCTCTCTCATTACATGCCTTACAGAGTCACCGCTATTAGCATTTCTCTCTCATTACATGTCTGACAGTGTCATCGCTATTAGCATTTCTCTCTTATTACATGTCTGACAGTGTCATCGCTATTAGTATTTCTCTCTCATTACATATCTGACAGTGTCATCGCTGTTAGCATTTCTCTCTCATTACATGCCGGACAGTGTCATCGCTATTAGCATTTCTCTCTCATTACATATCTGACAGTGTCATCGCTGTTAGCATTTCTCTCTCATTACATGTCTGACAGTGTCATCGCTATTAGCATTTCTCTCATTACATATCTGACAGTGTCATCGCTGTTAGCATTTCTCTCTCATTACATGTCTGACAATGTCATCGCTATTAGCATTTCTCTCTCATTACATGCCTGACAGTGTCATCGCTATTAGTATTTCTCTCTCATTACATGTCTGACAGTGTCATCGCTATTAGTATTTCTCTCTCATTACATGTCTGACAGTGTCATCGCTGTTAGCATTTCTCTCTCATTATATGTCTGACAGTGTCATCGCTATTAGCATTTCTCTCTCATTACATGTCTGACAGTGTCATCGCTATTAGCATTTCTCTCTTATTACATGTCTGACAGTGTCATCGCTATTAGTATTTCTCTCTCATTACATGCCTGACAGTGTCATCGCTGTTAGCATTTCTCTCTCATTACATATCTGACAGTGTCATCGCGGTTAGCATTTCTCTCTCATTACATGCCGGACAGTGTCATCGCTATTAGCATTTCTCTCTCATTACATATCTGACAGTGTCATCGCTGTTAGCATTTCTCTCTCATTACATCCCTGACAGTGTCATTGCTATTAGTATTTCTCTCTCATTACATCCCTGACAGTGTCATCGCTATTAGCATTTCTCTCTCATTACATATCTGACAGTGTCATCGCTGTTAGCATTTGTCTCTCATTACATCCCTGACAGTGTCATCGCTGTTAGCATTTCTCTCTCATTACATCCCTGACAGTGTCATCATTGTTAGCATTTCTCTCTCATTACATCCCTGACAGTGTCATCGCTATTAGCATTTCTCTCTCATTACATGCCTGACAGTGTCACCGCTATTAGTATTTCTCTCTCATTACATGCCTGACAGTGTCATGTCTTATAGCATTTCTCTCTCATTACATGCCTGACAGTGTCATCGCAATTAGCATTTCTCTCTCATTACATGCCTGACAGTGTCATCGCTATTAGCATTTCTCTCTCATTACATGCCTGACAGTGTCACCGCTATTAGTATTTCTCTCTCATTACATGCCTGACAGTGTCATGTCTTATAGCATTTCTCTCTCATTACATGGCTGACAGTGTCATCGCTATTAGCATTTCTCTCTCATTACATGTCTGACAGTGTCATCGCTATTAGCATTCAGTTTTTAGAATCTCACGCTATTCTCTCCTCGCTAGTTGATTTACTCTTGTCGTGCGCATCTGGTAGGGTATTTTCGTTTGAGCACCATAAGTTCTTATTAGTTCTGTTTCTAAGGATACGTTATATAGTTGTCATTGTTCTCTTGTTGTGCCTTGAGATGAGTCTCTTTGTGTTCTCTTAGTGTGCCTTGAGATTGAGTTATCTGTGTGGTGTTATTCCCCAGTATTGGGTAAGTTAGTTTATTTTACTATCTTCTACATGTCGTAAGTTTACAATCGTTTCTTTAATAATCGTGAGAATGGCGGTATCAAAGGAGTGTGTATTTTTCTTATCTAGGGACGCAGGCTTGGGACTCTGCTGGAGTTAAGTCTGAGTTGTAGGCTTTGTAGTTGACTACTGCCCGTGGCGTTGGGTAGGCGGTGTGAAGCCTGATTGACTATGGCACTGAGATTAAGGTGTGCTATAGCCCTTTAAATGTAATCGGTAATTGCTATTGATATTTAGTCATAATGTATGCCTCATAATATCATTAACTCATTAAACCTTTGTTGTTATATGCAATATTGTTATTCACTAGTATACGTTGATATTCGGTTTATTCGTTCCTAGATATTTATTGCATAAATTGATTGCTAGACTGTTAGGGGTGCCCAGGCAGACGAGCCAAGGCTAAATTATAACCCCGGCATAAAGTTAATAAACACTGTTCAGGTGGGGAGCCCGGCGAAGTACCTCATACCCTTGATGAGCGCGAGGACAAAACCCACCTGACAACTCTCTCATATCTCATGCTTATTTTTCATTAGTTCCTATTTTAGACCTCGAGATCTTTAGGGTAGATGATGTAAAGGTCATCTATTACTGTCGCTCACGGTTTATGAGGACGTCATGTGGTCAGCACAACGACCAACCGCCTTTACATTTCTTCAATTAATATCAGATACATATTGGAGCTACGTAGACTCAGAGGAGATCCCGAAATTCATCGCTTTTAGCATTTCTCTCTCATTACCTGGCTGACATTGTCATCGCTATTAGCATTCACTTTTAGAATCTCACGCTATTCTGTCCTCGCTAGTTGAGTTACTCTCTCATATTGTTATGAAATGTTTTTGAAAAATATATCCTTAAACAACTTGTAGCAAAAGTCAATAACAGCCTAGACCCTCACCAATTTGCATACAAAGCAGCTAGAGGAACTGAGGATGCCATTCTATTGCTTTTGGACCAGCTTTATAAGCATCTCGATATACCCAAAACATATGCACGAGTCCTCTTCGTAGATTTCTCCTCGGCTTTCAATACCATACAGCCACATCTAATGATAAACAAACTGAGTAACTTAAATGTAAGCCCTTACTTGCAAGCATGGGTTCTAAACTTTTTAACCCAACGGCCCCAGTATGTTAAAGTCAACAACACCAAATCGTCAACTCGAGTACTATGTACGGGTGCTCCACAAGGTTGTGTACTTTCTCCTGTGCTATACACTCTTTACACTAATGACATAAGAAGCATCTATGACTCAGTTAAACTCATTAAATTCGCTGATGATACTGCCATAGTCGGTCTTATTTCAGGAGACGAAACTCAGTATCGAAGCTCGATAGAAGAGTTTACAAACTTTCTAGAACTGAATGTAACAAAAACTAAAAAACTTATAATAGATTTTAGAAAGAAAAAACAAACTATACGTGAACTGCAAATAAACACTACATCTATAGAACAAGTAAAGGCATATAAATATCTAGGCGTTATCATCAACAACAAGCTTTCATGGGAAGACCACCTCGGAACTCTGACAAAGAAAACAGCCCAGCGACACTTTTTTCTATACAAACTCAACAGTTTTAAATTAAATAAGAAGATCCTTGAGATATTTTACGGCGCGACTGTACAAAATCTGCTAACATACGGAATAAGTTGTTGGCAAGGCAACGCCTCATCTAAACTGTTGCAACGTCTAGAAAACATCATTAAAAAAGCATCAAAAATTACACTCACAACATTACCACATTTAAAGGAACTTTTTGAACAAACGTGCCTAAGAAAAATCGAAAAAATCTTGGAAGACAACGGCCACCCGCTCCATCAGAACTACGCCAGGTCGTCGCGAAGTGGGCGACTGCTGTCAATCAAAACAAGAACGGAGCGGTACAAAAACTCGTTCGTACCTCACTCGGTCAGACTCTATCACCGCCACTCACTGATCAGGGAACATAAAATGCACCAAGATACCTGTGTGTAGTCGCTGAATGAACTCTTTATGTTGTCTGTTGTATTTATGTGTATTTTTCTGTTGTGTTGTCTTTATATGAGAAACGAGTCCTTGTAATCACAACAAATTTCCGTAAGGATCAATAAAGCAGTCTTAGTCTTAGTCTTGTCTTAGTCTTATATCCAGTGCTTATTTTTCATTAGTTCTTCTTTTAGACCTTGAGATCTTTAGGGTAGATAATGTAAAGGTCATCTGTTACTGTGGCCCACACTTAAAGAGGATATCATGTGGTCAGCACAATGACCAACCGCTTTTACATTTCTTTAAACTAATATCAGGTACACATTGGAGCTACGAAGACTCAGAGGAGATCCCGAAATTCAAAACCCTGGTCTTCAACGAGATATAAACCATTGAACCTGGTTCTGAAGCCAAGCGCTTTGTCCCTCAGCCACCACGACTCCTTGTATATTTCTTTACTATCTCACGCGTATGTCATAGCTAGTAAGATTGACCCTTTTTTTAAATTTTATTTCTATCGGTCATCGCTAGTAACATTGACCTTTTTTCTTTCATTTCTATCGGTCATCGCTAGTAACATTGACCCTTTTTTAAATTTTATTTCTATCGGTCATCGCTAGTAACATTGAGTTTATTTATATCTTTTTTCTATCGGTCATCGCTAGTAACATTGACCTTTTTTATTTTATTTCTATCGGTCATCGCTAGTAACATTAACCCTTTTTTATTTTTATTCTATCGGTCATCACTTGTAACATTGACCTTTTTTATTTTATTTCTATAGGTCATCGCTAGTAACATTAACCCTTTTTTATTTTTATTCTATCGGTCATCACTTGTAACATTGACCTTTTTTATTTTATTTCTATAGGTCATCGCTAGTAACATTAACCCTTTTTTATTTTTATTCTATCGGTCATCACTAGTAACATTGACCTTTTTATTTTATTTCTATCGGTCATCGCTAGTAACATGTACCTCTTACTGTTCGCCCGATAAATGTTACATTTACTTTTGTAACAATCATTTGTCTATGTCTATTCTAATTAAATACTGTTGTAAATCTATAGCAAGGTGCAGATAATAATAGCCTAGGTTTTTATTTACGACTAGTAAAAACAAATTTTGTTGAAACAGGCATGGACTTCGGCTATCAAGTCCCAGAGTGTCCTATCTCAAGTGACACCAGTCCTTTTCTATCTAAATACCAGTGCAGACTACTGACACACTTCCTAGTGCCGACCCAGGTCCTCAACACAGTTCACAGATAGCACCAATGACGTTCTCTTGAGTTAAGACAGCCCGGGGATGAAATGATTAGCGATGAAATGACCACAGATGAACTTAACCGGGTATGAAATGATCGGTCACCAAGTAAAAACCTTTGACAAAGTAACCATAGCTTCTTGTTGAATGTGCTTAAGAAATGTAAAATAATTACCTTGTTGATCAGATATATATAAGGCTTGTCTATACAATACAACAAGTCGGCCAATATTATGTATTTCTTATAATATGCTTTCTTGGAGGTTGGGTGATGTCATTAATGAATAGTTTAGTCTCTAGTTCATTCGGTGGGTGGAATGAAGAAAATGAACATTTATTTAAAAAATTTAAAAGATGTATGTTCTTAGCTGTTCCATTTCATGTTCATATTTAATAAAGTAAGAAGACGAGTAGTAATTAATGTATGTTAAAGAGAACCAAGTTCTCTCTCTCGATATAATTTAAGTATGTAACTATGCATGTAAAAAAATTATGACAATATAGATCTATGTATTTGAAAATTTTATGTTATTTTAATGGTGTTCTACTATTCGAAATATTTAAAAAAAAATATCTTTATTTAAAAATTTAATTGAAACAGTTCAAATAATTTAATAAAAAAAAACTAAATAAACTTCTTAATTATTCCTTAAATATTAATTTATTTACTATAACTCGAAACAGTAGCGTCACTGGGGCGCTGTCACAAGGTTGGCTCAATGAGTCTTTTAGAAGTGAAGTTAATAGCCATCAAAATGTCCGGATACCTCATTTTATTGTTTCAAAACTGTAATTACTTTCGAGTCTTGTCAAGACAGCCCGGGGATGAAATGATTAGCGATGAAATGACCTCAGATGAACTTGACCTTTGACGAAGTAACCATAGCTTCTTGTTTAATGTACTTAAGAAATGTAAAATAATTGAATTATTAATCATATATATTAGGCTTGTCTATACCATGGGTCGGTAACCTTTTGTGTCGAAAGAGCCAAAAATTACAATTTACAAAATTTTTAAGTTTGTAAAGAGCTACAAAGTTTTTTTCTTGCCAACTATAAATAGTTCTCAAACAATGAACATTTTTTAATTAAAAAAACAGCAAATTAATATATAAGTAATGTTTATCATAACAAATTAGATTATATATATATATATATATATATATATATATATATATCATGGGCGTAGCCAGGGAAGGGTTCTTGGGGTTCAAACCCCCTCCCGAAATGAAATCCCCCCCCCCCTGCGGGGTGGGATCGGAATTTAGTGACTGATTTTTTGCTTTGATTTTGTTTATTTTAGGTGAGATTTTAATACTAAACCATCACTTGCCCCAGCACAACCAAGGGGATTATGAGTTTAAAACCACCTACCAGGGGGGTTTGAGTTTAAAAACCCCTACCAGGGTGGTTTGAATTTAAAACCCCCTACCAGGGGTTTTTGCAGTTAAATCCCACTCTTCTATAAAACAAAACCAACAAAAATTGCAAACGACAATCCCCAAATTCCAAAAGCACAATTTACGATAAAACCCCTCTTCAATATAAAAAAAAAGCAAACTACACACTCAAAATTCTATGAGCGTAGCCAAAGGCTTTTTGAGTTTACCCCCCCCCCCCCCCAACCTCTCTTCAGCAGGGTTTTGAAGTTAAAAAAAATACCTTTTCAATGTAAAAAAAAAGCTAATTACGCACTCAAAATGTTATGAGCGTAGCTTAATGGGTTTTGAATCAGTTTTGAGTTTAAACCCCCCTTCAGCGGGGTTTGAAGGTAAAAAATACCTCTTTAATAATAAAAACAAAGCAAATTATACACTCAAAATGTTATGAGTGTAGTCAAAGGGGTTTTGAGTTATAAACTCCCCTTTAGTGGAGTTTGAAGCTAAAAAAATACCTCTTCATTATATAAAAAAAAGCAAATTACTCACTCTAAAATCTATGAGCGTAGCCAAAGGAGTTTTGAGTTTAAACCCCACGCCAGCGGGGTTTGAAGCTAAAAAATACATCTTCAGTGTAAGAAAAAAAAAAGCTAATTAAGCACTCAAAATGCTACGAGCGTTGCCAAAAGAGGTTTTGAGTTTAACCCCCCCCCCCCCCTTGAGGGGTTTGATGCTAAAAAATACCTCTTCAATATAAAAAAAAAGCAAATTAAACACTAAAATTATTTGAGCGTAGCGTATTGGGGTTTTAGGTTTAAACCCCTCTCCTACATATGGCTTTTTTAAAAGTTTAAAACCTCTCCTGATGGTTTTGAGTTTAAAATTCCTCTACAGAGTGTTTTGAGGTAGAAAATCTCTATCTTCAATATTATTCTAAAACAAACTACAGTTACACATTTCTACCAGTGGCGGGGCTCCTTAATAAAGTGCAGTGAATAGTCATCTGCCGAAATTGAAAAACACTAAATGTGGCTCAACAAAGATGGCTAAGACAGATTTTAGGAGTCAGTTATAGAGATCGGGTCTAAATCAATAAAATCCTATGCCGAAGTGGGAGTCGACCCCTTAGTAAGATTGTGATAGAGCGTCGCATAATATTTGCGGGCCATGTTCTCCGACAAAATGAATTACGCATAAGAAGATTTGCGATGACATCCTAGTACAACTTAGCGCCACACATTCATGGAGGTCCTCAGAGCAGGTGGGAAGAGGCTTCAGACATTACCAGTGACAGATTTTTATGGAAACAGCTTGACGGCAAATGCGCCGAACGGCGCGGGAGGGTCTAAGTCAGTAAGAATAGCAAATTAGTTTTTTGAAACAAAACTTTTTTAAAAGCAGGAAAATACACTGTAGATACCTCAGAATATGCATTTTGTTGGCTTTCAATACCAGAAATCGCGTTTGGCGGCGGGGCTCCGCCCCGCGATTGGGAAGCTCCTAGCGCTCCCCCAGACACCCTTGCTGGCTAAGGCGGGAAATCTACAATTTTTTCACTAACTCCAGGAAGAACCTATTCTAGGGCACAATAAACGTCTTCGGAAAGAATGAATGGTCAGAATGTAATAAAGATGATGTACACACACACACATATAAAAATATATTTTTTTATTCGTGGGGGGGCTTGGGGGGGGGGGGGGAGAAAAAATCCCCCCCCCCCAAAACCCTCCCCGAAAAAAAATCCTGGCTACGCCCATGATATATATATATATATATATATATATATATATATATATATATATATATATATACTTTTTTATTTTTATTTTTGTAATAAATAATGAAGATTAAACTTCAATAACAAACAATCGAGCAAACAAATTCAGTGGGAGCGTTAACTTTGTATGGTTTTAGAAAGTTTTCCTCATAACTTGTTGTTTTTAGTTTCAAACAAGACTCTAAATTTTCATTTGCTAGTTGGCTTCTTACTTTACTTTTAATTATATTCATGCAAGAGAATGAGGCGCAGTGGCTGAGCGGTAAAGCGCTTGTCTTCCGAACCAGGGACCGGGGTTCGAATTCTGGTGAAGACTGGGATTTTTAATTTTGTGACCTTCGGACGCCTCTAAGTCCACCCAGCTCTAATGGGTACCTGACACTAACTGGGGAAAAGTAAAGGCGGTTGGTCTTTGCGCTGGCCACATGACACCCTTGTTAATCGTAGACCACAGAAACAGATGACCTTTACATCATCTGCTCTATAGACCACAAGGTCTGAAAGGGGAACTTTTTTTAAGAGAACGATTGCTCGCACGACTATGTCGATCCAAAGATAGTCATCACTTCGAATGCCAACTTCACCTCACTGTAGCATTCTGGGAGATTATTCCATACGCCGAATCAACTCTCGGCATTCCTTGTTGCGTTACGTACATACATTTCTGAACCTTCAATTCTTCCAACTTTCTTTTCAACTCTGTAATCCAGTATCAATTACAAATGAATCAAGGTGGATTTCGTTACTATTTGTGTTGATAAGGTGTACTCGGAATGCTAGAATGATTTTGTTGGTTTTGAACTGCTTAAATCTGTCAAGAAATTCATCTTTGATTTTTTTATATAACTGTACTGAAGTAATTCGTGTCAAAAGTGGCACTGATTTTATCGCGATACTGCTTTAGACATTGAAAATGAAGTAATTGACCGCTCTGAATATCTTCTGCAAAAAGAATTAATTTTTCTTCAAAACAAACCAATTCATCTACTAAAACAGGCTGGGCTTTCCTTTCCTTTCAGTTTTAGATTCAGCTTTTTTAATTTTGCTGTTTTTAGTTTTTAGTTTTCGCTGTTATATCAATCATAAAGTAAAATTTTTGCAACTATTTGTCGTTCTCTAATTCGATGTGATAAATGTCTTTTTCATTTAGAAATGTATTTATTTCGTTCAAGCACAAATCAAAACGTTTCATCACCTTACCTTTGGAAAGTCATAGCACTTTTTGGAAAGAAGAAGATCGGAATACTGAGTCTCAATTTCGTTTAAGTGGTAGAGTGCTTTTGACAAGATGATGTTAAAATCTTGATTACGTTTTGGGCACAAAGCGTTTCTTGGTGCATTATTCAGTGAGACATAAGAATTTCTTGGTTTATTTCGCTCCGACAAAATGATGTTGCCCTTTTCTTTTTTCCTGTCAAACTTCTGGCTCTATCAATTGCTATTTAAATGATTTTATCTTATTTTCTTTAAGGTATTTTGGCATAGCCTTCGCTCTATCGTCCCTTCTAGTTTGTCACGAGAGCGGTAGCAATCCTAGGAACGACATAAACCTGACAAAAAAGGCTACTTGTGTCGTGTCTTTCTGTCGCCAGACTAATCTATAGCAAATGATGCGGCAGAAGAAAGTTGAATATCTTCCACCTGCAAATATGTTACATTTGAAAACATTTTAGCTATTCTATTTTGTACTGTTTCAGCGGATAGTGGCAAATCTTTGTTTGTTTGTTTTATGTTTTTTTTAAGATTTCTGGTTTGTTTTTGAAATCACGAAGCAGTTCTTCAGATGCACGTAGGAAGCAGTCTTTGACATACCATCTGTAAATGGTTTTCCTTTTTGTGCAATTTTTAGTTGCAAAGCTTGCCAGATTAGCATTACTTGTAGATTGCTTCTAAATTTAAGAAGTTAATTCGCTTCCAACTCATTTACTTTAAACAACAAGCTATACGTCCCAGTCAAAGCACGTGGTTAAGACGCCAATCCGTCTTGCGTCGAAAGCAAATTAAAACCTACATAGAAACACCCGATGACGGTCGAGATCTTCCGAGGAACTGAGAACAGTGAAAACGCGTGTAATGGTGGAGGGGTTTGGTGAACAGCGAGTACAAGTGGCTGAGAGATCGAATCAGCGCCTTATCTTCGTTAAAAGATTCAGAACTTCTTTAAAAAATGTTAGATAAAATAAATAATATTTGCGTATGGAACTAAAGAGCCGCAGCTTCCCATCCAAAGAGCCGCATGTGGCTTGCGAGTCGCAGGTTGCCGACCCCGGTTCTATATAATACAACAAGTGGGCCAATGTTATGCATTTCTTATAATATTATTGTTTGGACATTTTATCAAAAGTGGTATAATAGATTTTTTAGGTTTCTAATAGTAAGATTAGAAACAGATTTACCCACAAATAAAGTGTATTCATTATAAGATGAAAATAAAACTTTTTAGATTAACATTCCACAGCTAAGTTTGTAACAATAATTGATCTTTCGTAAATTTGACATCTCTTAATCCAGTGCTGCCCAAAGTACGGCCCGCGACGTGGTTCCATCCGGCCCGCCGAAACGTCGGCACAAAAAAAGTTTCAAAAAAGTTGAAAATGTATCTTCACCTTCGTTAGGGCTCTCGCTTTTTCTCTGATGGATTAGTAACATGACGTTTAACGAGTGTGCGTTTATGAGTTTATGTAATGGAACTCTGAATGTAGAGTCTACCAGAAAAAATGAATGGATCTTTTTGAGGAACACAAGTCAATATAATTGTTTTATAAAGAAAGTCTGACTGTTTCAGAAACAACACCATATAGAGCGGCATTATAAAACAAATATGAAGGCCTTCTTGGTTTGAGCCGCGTATAAAAGATTGGTTAAATCACCATGGTTAAACTACGCCAAGAGATTGGAGGGTCGATGGGAATATTTACCAAAAAGAGATAAGAAAATAAGTTGATGATAAAGTTAACAAAAATGTTGCTCACATTTTAAGTAGAGAAATGAAGCCATTTTTAGATGCGTAAAAAATGATATACTTTAATAATGATATACTTATATATGTAAGTACTAGATCCCATAGTTTTAAATCGTTTCAGGTGAATTTTTATTTAATTTTTTTTTTTTTACGTTTTGTTGATGTGGCCCGCGACACGCGTGTCGAAAGTTAAAATGGCCCGCAGCTCGAATTAGGTTGAGCATCACTGTCTTAATCTATCTCCTATGTCATCGCTTTTAGCATTTCTCTCTCATTACATGGCTGAAAGTGTCATCGCTATTAGCATTTCTCTCTAATTACATGCCTGACAGTGTCACTGCTATTAGTGTTGATGTCTGTTTTATATAGGTTGCACCACTCGGTGTTTGAGAGTAACATCCCTTGTAACTGTTGTTATCAACCAATATGGCGTTAGATTAAACAGCTGATTTCATGTCTTTTAAGTTATATCCAGAGTCTTATTATTCGTTCATAAATATCAACAATTAGCATTAACCTTTAGCATCTCACGCTATTCTGTTCTCGCTTGTTGAATTTCTTACTCATATCTCATTATTTCATTAGTTCCTCTTTTAGACCTTGAGATCTTTACTGCAGATGATGTAATAGTCATCTGTTACTGTGGCCGTCGAGGATGTCTTGTGGTCAGCACAACGACCAACCGCCTGTACATTTCTTCAATTAATATCAGGTACACATTGGAGCTAGGTAGACTCAGAGACTGGTTCTGAAGCCAAGCGCTTTGTCCCTCAGCCACCGCGCCTCCTAGTCTATTTCTTTACTATCTCACGCTTATGTCCTCTCTAGTAACATTGACCATTTTTCAAATTTCATTTCTATCGGTCATCGCTAGTAGCAAGTACCTCTAGCCCAGGGGTTCTCAACCTGTGGGTCGCGACCCCTTGGGGGTCGATTGACGATTTGCCAGGGTTCGCCTTAGACCATCGAAAATATGGATTGTTTTTGTCTATTTTTCTTTTGCTGTGTGTGGGGGGAGCGGGGTGGGGGTTGTCGCGGCCGAGTTGGGGATTCTAAAAAGGGGTCGCCGAGCTTAAAGGATTGAGAACCGCTGCTCTAACCTCTCGCCCGATAAATCTTACATTTCCTTTTGTAACAATCATTTGTCTGTGTCTAATTCTAATTTAATACATATACTTGAGTATTTCATTTCTTTGTAACGAATGCTTCCTCTCCTTCTCGCTAGCTTTTTGCTGCTGAGCTGCTGAGCTTTTTTGCAGACTGTTTCAAGGAAAAATAGTGTGCTGTTCTTTTAAGTTGTTTTTGCATGTAACATTAATTAAGCCAATATTTTTACGTTATAATTAGGAATAAGGTATTTGTTTCGGGAATAAGGCGAAAGTTTTACTTATTGACGTGACAGATCTTTAAAAAAAACAAGAACTCTCTAAATTACGCTATAAACAAGACACTTTGTGTAGAACATTGGGAATAACCAGTAGTAGATGTACGGCTTTACTAAAAGACATTCGACGGATCCCTTCTTAAGTATTAAAAGTGTTTATTGTTTAATACTAGCGTGGACTCCATTTATCGATTGTTGACCTTTCATCGGTGTTCATGTACAGCATTGAGTTCGGTGTTACCTCATTTCTTCCTATTTCAAGTACTCATCAACGCCGAAGAGTACAACACTATATAAGCGTAAAATCTTCATTAGATTAAAAAAAAAAAACGCCACTTACGTAAGCTGACCGCGCTTACAGTTTTATTTTGTTAAACATTTAAATATTATGCTTACAATTTATAACATTGTTATGGAATCTGTGTGTGTGTGTGTTTCTCTGGTGACTGTAAGGAGTGGTTAGCGATTGGTTGTGAATAACGCAAGATAAGCAACAATGTCGTCAGCTGTCTTAGGTAGGACTGAAGACTCCGGATAGCCAGAGTGAAAAGACGTGTTTTTGTAGTGAATCAGATTTAGTTCAGAATACAATTTTTTATTACGAAATTGACTACATTTCTTTATTTCATCTCAAGTTGAATTTGTTTTTACTGTAATAAAAGTTCTATTTAGTTTTGTTCACATAAGAAGTTATTTAAGTTTTTTTTTAAGTTTTATAAGTTAGTATATAATACGCCTAGAGAGTCTTAGTTGTCTATCTTATCCTATCTTATATAATACAGACGTTACTTCAAAAAAGAAGATGATTACGTCCTACGCGTCATGCATTTAGTCATGCATATTAACTAATGACTTAAATTCTGCCAAGTCACTGGTTTTCCTGGCTAGCTCAGGCAACCCATTCCATGCTCTAATAGCACTACCAGCTATATGGTACCACAAGTCAACGACTTTCAACATCAATGTTGTAAAATATGTTTAGCTTTATTTCTTTCTCTCTCTCTCTTTTTGTTTATCTGTCTATTCTCCAATCTTTCCCTTCTTTCCAAGAATAAATCATTTACGCTCATCTTGATCTATTCAATAACTTATGACATTTGTCTTGTACACGGCGTTAACGACTCCCACCAGCACAGACTTTGGGATCTTGGTCTCAAGGGAATTAATCATTAATATGACTTTGTCTAAACTTTCTTGTTTAAACTGTTGAAACAGCTCTTCCAGGCTCAGATCTCTATACAGTCTCTTGACCTTTGACACAGCTTCCGCTTCGTCTTGATGACATCTGTTATAGAGGCTCTGTGGAATAAAATATGTTGTGAATCTAAGGCAGGCAACTCAACTCTAAATATTTAGCGGAACACTTGGCACATTCTGAGGATTTAGCGGAACACTTCGCACAGTCTGAGTATTTAACGGAACACTTTGCACAGTCTGAGTATTTAGCGGAACACTTCGCACATTTTGAGTATTTAGCGGAACACTTCGCACAGTCTGAGTATTTAGAGGAACACTTCGCACATTCTGAGTATTTAGCGAAACACTTCGCACATTCTGAGTATTTAGCGAAACACTTCGCACATTCTGAGTATTTAGCGAAACACTTCGCACATTCTGAGTATTTAGCGGAACACTTCGCACAGTCTGAGTATTTAGCGGAACACTTCGCACAGTCTGAGTATTTAGCGGAACACTTCGCACAGTCTGAGTATTTAGCGGAACACTTCGCACAGTCTGAGTATTTAGCGGAACACTTCGCACAGTCTGAGTATTTAGCGGAACACTTCGCACAGTCTGAGTATTTAGCGGAACACTTCGCACAGTCTGAGTATTTAGCGGAACACTTCGCACAGTCTGAGTATTTAGCGGAACACTTTGCATTTTTTCTTTTAGAGAGGTTAATTCACGTGATGGCCAACTAGTTAATTATTCCAGTAGTTCTTGGAACACCTATTTAGGCTTCGCCGGAAAAAAGTTTGCGAAACACTGCTCTAGTTTACTAGGAAGTGTTGAGAACGGTACCATTGCAAGTCGATGTTTTTTGTTTTTTTTAATTTATTTTAACTAGCCAGTTGTCGATCTTACCATGAGATCTTTCTTTTGTTCCTCTGTGGCCACTTCCAGAGCACGGACAATTAGCCAGGTACATTTACGCTCTTCTATATCGTTCCCGAATTGTCCAGGGACTTCCGGGTCACCGAAACAGTCCATGTAGTCGTCCTTTGGGAAAAAAATTGAAGTAGTTGAAACATCGTTAGAGAGACAGCTCAGTCATTTCAATGTTTTTTTAGCGGCCCCCGAAAGGGGAAAAGACTCTATTAGTTTTGTGTGAAATGTCTGTCCGTCCGTCCCGTTTAGATCTCGTAAACTAGAAAAGATATTGAAAATCCGACATCACAATATTTTAGACCTTTCAAAGTTCTGATGCAACGGCTACTTTTTTTTTCTGAAAGCGAAAAATCTAATTTTTAAAATCAGTTATGCAAGCAGTTTTTTAAAGAGAAAAAGCTAATTAGTATGCATTATAAGTTAGATCTAATTTAAAACGAATAGTAATTTTGTAAACTTCATTTTCCTAAACTTTTTATTTAAATGTGAACATGAATTTTTTTGTTGTTGTTTTTTTTGAGGATTTTAATAAGAGATTGAGCATTTTCAAAACAATTAGGCCTACATCAATTATGAGACTTCAGTTAGGCCAAGAGAGGCTCGGTAGATGAGCGGTAAGGTGCTTGGCTTTGGGGGCCCCGGGTGAAGACTGAGATTTTCAACTTCGGAATCCTTGGGCTACTCTGAGTCCACCCAGCTCTAATGGGTACCTGACATTAGTTGGGGAAAAGTAAAGGCGGTTGGTCGTTGTGCTGGCTACATGACACCCTCGTTAACCCTCGATCCTGTTCATTTTTTAACTTTACATCATCTGCCCTATAGACCACAAGACCTAAAAGGGGAACTAGTAAGGCCAGGTTCACATCTAACTTTGCATTCACTTGCTTCTATCCTTTTATCTGCTGGACCGTTGGGGCACTACACAAGATCTGTCAACCTTCTTTCTCCATTCTTATCTCTCATTTGTCTTTGATATAATTTCATTTGGATGTTCTTTCTGAAAATATTGAAGCCTGCCTGGGTGGACCACTTCGGGGGCCGATTATGAGTTTGTGTTTCCACACAAACTGTCTTTGTAACCTTGTTATATATAGACTAGACGCGCCTATCTCTTAACACTACACAACAATGTCCTAAAACAGGGTCTTGGTTTGTTAAGTAGTTTTAAACCTAACCTATATAACCAGGGGCGGACTGGCTGTATGGGCATTCGGGCAAATGCCCGGTGGACCGGTAATAAAGTGGGCCGGTAGGACCACAGTGATCCTGTTCATTTTTGACGTCACGTCTGTATTTTGTAAGATAAGTGCACTTAATGCCACAACGGCATGTATTAAATTGTTAAAGGGTTTATAATATTCTCTTACAAAAAGGGACCTCTGAGCGACATTTTTTTTTTAATAATCTTTTACAGACTCTTTTAGGGCCTAATAATTTAATCTAACACATTTTCCGAAATAAAGTAATAGCCTACATCCGTAGACAGTGCTACTAGTAGGCTTCATCCTTTTAGGGCCTACATAATTTGCGATAGAAAAACAAAAAAGGGCCTATATACTTCTTATAAGGATATAGTGTTCACTTTATGCATGTGTACAGCTATCGATACATTATCAAACTTAACAGAATGATTTTCAGGACCCAGGTTGACCTAGAATTGAATGTCCATAATATAATATACAATTTATGGACCCGGATGGTAAATAAATGCCCAGGCCGATTTTGACACCCAGTCCGCCCCTGTATATAACATATAGTATGCATGATATAAAATATGTTAAAACTATATTGCCGCACAATGTTGTAGGCAGTGACTTTTAAGATCGACTTTCTTTTTTTCAAACTAATTAAGAATTACTTAAATTATTAGAACAATGTTGTAGGTAATGACTTTAAGATTGACTTTCTATCTTTTTTTTTTCAAACTAATTAAGAATTAATGAAATGAACGGAGACGTATGAACTAACCTCTATTTGAACAAAGAGACCTATTTCCAACAAGACGGTACGAACTTTGGAGAGATGGTCTTCGTCGGTAAAACCAGCCTGTGAAAAGTACAAAATGTTTTCAAAAACTTTGCTGCGGGCAGAAGGTTCTAACTTTTATCCGCTCTTATTGATTACAAAACTTTTTTAAAACAGCTCACTCTGTCTGTCTGTCCGTCTGGACCATATCTTGAACACGTTATTTCTCCCTCTTTTCATTGTGGGATCAAGCTGAAACTTTGCACAATTATCCATTGTCGATGAAAACATATAAATCAATAAAAAAATGAATTTCTTTGCTTATTAATAAATGGTAACTAATCTGTTTTGTTTTATTTAGAAAAGAGAGATATATCAGATAGTATTGAGAGATATGGCAGTAATTGTGTCATTCTTCATTTTTTTTTTATTGGTAAACACGTTATACCTACCAGAATCATTGCAGTGTCCACAGGAAGACATGCCATAGATTTCCATCTGGCAACAGCGCTATAATTGTTCATGTTGAATCTAGAGAAGTCCAAATCCTGGTCAGGGCCTTGGGCTAACATGTCCATGCATTGACCAATCACTGTGGTTCTTGTTGTCTGTCAAGGGGAAGATATCATTGAAAGTACATTGAAAAAAAAAAATTCGCTTCATAATTTTTATACTTGTTAGACTTGACTGACAGAGATATAATGCCAAAGTTTCATGATTTCTGACACCATTTAAGTTATATCAAGAAATATAGTATTGTTATAACTCTGCCATGCGCACCGCCATCCAGGCTAGTGCAGAAGGTGCTCACTTCTAGAAACCAGACTAAGAAGGATGTTGACATTAAGTAAAAAGAACGATTTCCGCCCAAGTCTAGAGCCAAAATGAAGATGCTGTGTTCAAGGCAGATGTCCTATGTGTTTGTCATGTCCTCTTGAAAATAAACACATATGCCTCGTTGAGTTGCCTCCCTTAAGTTATTACAATATTTACACTAAAAACATATTGATTGTTTTTCACATGAACCCCCATTACATCATGACCTCTGTGACCGGCACCTCCTGAGGTCACGCACAGACACGACACCTATTACCAGGAATAACACACTTCCATACAGTCCAACCTCTGACACATACACACAAACATCGACCTATAACCCACACACACCAACCCCATTCACTCACATACACAATCCCCAGCCCCAAAACAATACACAACAAAAAATAAAGACTTCGGCTCATTCTATAGAATGTGACTATAGAGGTAATAAGATGAAGATTTATAAAGTGAAATCTTTAAAAAAAAAAAAACTCATTAAAAACAAGCAAATAAAAAAAATTCTTTTTTTAAAACAAAACTAAGCCTATCTAAGGGAAAGAACTCCACTTTTAAAAAATCATATTTGTCATACTATAAAATTTATTTCCCTTTTGATATCAAACAACATTTATTGACTCATGTTTTGTTAGAAACAATGAATAATTGCGCAAAAGTTTTCACTTGATCCGAGGGCGGGAAATGGACGAAATAACGTGCAGACAATTTGTAGCAGACGATAAGTTTTGTAAACAAAAAAAAGGCGAAAACATTCAACCCAATGAGAATAACTCTTGTCAAACTATTCAGAACGAGGTAGAAAATGTGTTCAACTGTCAAAAATGTTTCTTAAATTGATGCCTGAACGAAGCATGAAGTCAGAGAGACACAACACAAACAGTCATTAGACTTGAACGAAGCACCTAGTCACGACTTAATGCTCAGATAACAACACATCCATGTTTGGAGCACATTCTCACCTTCAAGAAGAGTTCCAACAAAGGGACATAATACGCTTTCTTCGATGTGTAGATTTTTAAGAGCTGGTAGACTGATGTTTCCAGAAATACGCTGTCGTTAATGGCCATCATACCATTCTGAAAAAAAAAAACACAAATTTATAAAACTGAAAAATCTTGTCCTGTTATGATTTAAAAGATACGCCGAGAGACAAAAGTTATCTTAAAGAACATGTTCTTCTCTCTCCGTAAATATTAAATCAAGAACGACCCACAACTGGTAATCGAATACCATTTACGATATGTATCTAGTTTAAAACTCATACTATGTTACGATACATGTTGTTAATTTAAAAGTATGCATAAAGATGAAATGACCTGGAACCTGGGGAAGACAGGGATTTTTAATTTTGCGATCTTAAGGGCGCCTCTGAGTTCAGCAAACTCTAATGGGTATCGGTTAAAGGTAAAGGCGGTTGATAATTGTGCTGGCCATATGATACCCTCATTAACTCTGGGCCACAGAAACAGGTGACCTTTATATCATCTGCCGTATAAATTGCTGTGTCTGAAAAGGGAACTTTATATTACTTTGAATGCGATTTTGTGCTATTATTATGGGGCTATGTTACTAAAAAAATGTCTTTACCACATTTAAGTCGAATTTTGTAAACATTAATTTGGTGAGAAAAAGTATAATATGACTGAGGTACAGCACAATTTGTAAACTTTTAATAGTGTAAGTTAAAAAAAAGATGTGTGTGTGTGTGTGTGTCCTGCAGACGTTACATGTTAGTATTACAAACTGTTAAATGTAATTTATTTACCATCTTGTACCAGCATGCCTTGCCCTCTCTCTCTTCCGAGTTATCCAACACATCATCTATCATAAAGAAGAATGCACGGAGCTATAGATAAGGAAGAAATTAAAAATTAGAATGTGTAAAAATATTTTAATGTATGGAATCGGTCCTTTAATGACACATATGTCTATTGTAAAGTTATGGGTTGGACCTATAATAGAATATGCAACTTTTGTTTGGGACCCCTCAACTCAAGAAAACATTAAGAAACTGGAACAGACACAAAATAGAGCAGTGAGATTCATAACAAACGAATATTCACATTTGACTAGAGTTACCCCTTGAATAAAATGACTTAATTTAGAAAGCCTTCAGGAGAGAAAACTCAAAAATAAAGTTGTAATTATACATAAAACACTGAACCATAATCTACAAATACAAAAACACAA
Source organism: Biomphalaria glabrata (assembly GCF_947242115.1). Classification (NCBI taxonomy): domain Eukaryota; kingdom Metazoa; phylum Mollusca; class Gastropoda; family Planorbidae; genus Biomphalaria; species Biomphalaria glabrata. The sequence continues at coordinate 4,781,648 of NC_074720.1, forward strand.
TCTATTAAAATACTCTGAAAGACACAAAAATAAAGGCACTTTCTGTTTCCATACGCTAGGACAAATTTGTACAAATGATCCTTCTTCCCTAGTGCTATTAGAGCATGGAATGGGTTGCCTAAGCTAATCATCTTCTTTTTTGAAGTAACGTCTGTATTTTATAAGATAAGATAAGATAATATTACGTATAGAAATAGGGACGTTATTTAATAATAGATAGTATAGAGAGCTCAATAACAAAGACGGACTAGTGCCTACATCACTGTCACGACAGATACTTGACTTTCTCATTCTGTATCACATTTTCGTTTCAGACGTATGTAATTATGGACTTAATCCTTTCACATTTATCTTGTTCGTTCTTTTCACCGGCGAACTTATCGCCCTTGCATCGTAGTGGGAAGCGTGGTCGAGAGGTGAAGTACGCTGTAACTTGGCTTGGCTTGGCTACCCGTGAAACGGACTCAAGGTTCGATACCCGACTCTAGCAGAGTTGTGTTTACTGAGCACCTACAGGCAGCACGGACCCCCCCCCCCCAACTGGTCCACAACTTAGATTAGACCATAGCGCTCGGAGCATGCTACAAGCATGAAAGTAGCGCTATATAAAAGCCATTATTATTATGTTAGAAATGAACGAGTAGTCATTCTCTGGCGCTGCCAGGGTCAAGTTTCGCTAAAGAGAAACAAAATTCATCGTAGTCCCTTTAACAGTTTCCACTGAGGAATTTTCTGGTGATGTAAAGGTCTGCAGCAGTACCGCCCTCTGACAGGCAACGAGGATGTTCCTAGGAATGTTAAGGGCCTTGAAGGTGTCTGTGAGGCCAGTTGTTATTATCCCCTCGGTTGATATAACAATGGGGTATATTGATATTTTGGACAATTTCCATAGACGCTTAATCTCCAAGCCTAGGTTCCCATATTTTCTTTGTTTTTCTATCTCAGTTTTTCTTAAATTATGAGACTGTGGTACGGCGATATCGATAATGGTAGCGGTTTTTTCTTTTTTATCGATGAACAGCAGATCCGGGCGATTGAAATCTACCGTTTTGTCGGTCAGAATAGGCCTATCCCAGTACAGCATATGTTCAGTAGACTCGAGAACCTCTTGTGGAGAGTATTTATAATAAGGAGGAGCGTCCTTACCGATCAAATTGTACGTCAAAGCCAGGTGTTGGTGTATTAACTTTGCAACTTGGTTATGGCGACCTAGGTAGGCTGATTCTGATAGGACTGGACATCCTGCCATAATGTGTTCAATCGACTTGCCCATATTTCCACATTTTCGGCATTTGTCGACAACATTGAGTTTCAGGATATGCTTCTCGTAATTTTTTGTTCTGATTACTCTGTCCTGTATTGCTGTAACAAAGCCTTCTGTTTCAGGGTAGAGATGACCTGCTTTGAGCCATGTTAAGGAAGCCGTCTTGTCGATGTTGTCCCCATGTAATAAAGCCGGAAATTTTCCGTGGAGTGCTTTTCTTCCCTTTGGCGAATCTCATGCTTTTTGCTTTGTATTATTATTATTATTATTATAATGCACCGCGTGCAGTCTTTATCTGACAAAAGTAATAAATTCAGTGAACAGAAACAAAACATTAGACTAGATTGCCTGCAATGGTTTTGTCTTGAGTTGTTATGGAAAGGTAAGAAATAGAACAGCAACGTCAGGACAGTCCATCTTCAGACTTAAAAAAACAAGCCTCATTGTGTGTAACACGTCAAATGGGATTTTAGGAAAGTACACTTTATGCTGTTATGTGATCTAACAGAGTTGTATACTCTAAACGTGGCATTTATTCATTTAGTTTTTAACCGATTGCAATTCATAAAAAAAAGACTTATAAATATAAAAAAAAAATGTGTAAACAGGTCTACCAGATTGCACATATAATCAATCACGTCTTAGAATTCAAAGATGAGATAGAACAGTATTTCAATATTTTTGTAATTTTGATAATTTACACTAGCAGGTTACCTCACGGCTCTTAGTTTTATATGGATGATTCAGTAATTGTAACAGATTTATGTACGAATCTCATGTCATTCAGGAAAACATTTAATTTTAAAGCGCAGCTTATAATGTTCATTATCGAAATACTGATAGAAGCGGTTGGGTAGCCCTAGGTAGCAGTTGGGTAGAGGCTATTTTAAAGTTACCACACCTTAATCTTATATCCCTGCTTTAAAAAATGTGTGCGTCCATTCCTAATAACGAATCTCTCACCATTTCTACGCACCATCCCAACACTCTTGCGACTTCTACGTCCTCTTGAGAGGCGTCCGGCACCAGCTGCTCATAGACTGACGCCACTGTCAGGCCGCTACTTCTGTTGATTTTGGGTACATTATAGATGCAGACCTGAAATATTTAGTAAGAATTATTTTTTTTTACTGATGTTTCCAGTTGTAATTAAATTCTTGCAAAAAGCTACAAAAAGCAAAACAAAAACAAAAAAAAAAAAACAATCTCAATCCGTTAGGTCTCCAATCAGATCAAATACATTGCTAGTGACCTTCACTTTCACCTATCCCTTAATGTGTCGGACAGTTGGGCACCACAAAAGATTTTTCGACCATCTTTCTCCTTTCCTCTCTGTCTTTTGCCATAGAACCTCTTTCAATGACATGCCCGCCCATTCTTTTAAGTAGTCCTCCCATCGCTTTCTCTGTCTGCTTCTTCATCTTTTTTCCTGGTACTGTTCCCTGAAGGTCGTTGTATACAGGTTCCAGACGTTTCTTTAGAAAAGAAGATTAGTATACCCAGTCCCAGGTCTTTGACATAGCAAGTAGGGTGACTGCGATTTGATTTGATTTTGATTTTAGGCACATCGGCACAATTTAGGTCATGTCGTGCCTAGGGTGACTGCAGGTAAGGCCCAAACTCAAAACCATCGCGATTCGGTCCAAACATCATATCACACGATATGGCAGCCATTTACTACACTACAAGGATTGAGTTTGTCGCCTTGATAAGCATTCATTTTTTTGTATAGTAAATAATAAATTTAAGCGTGTCGCTTCTGAAAGAAACAGCCAAAGACCTCGAACGTTTGTCGCGAGAACCAATTTAAGAAAAGCCCCTTGCAGAAAACAGACGAAGACGTCGAAAAGAGAATTTAAGTAGACGCCCTGCGGATTAGGCTTTGTCTGCGTTAGTAATGACAAAATATGTAGGTGGCAACTGGGTCTGCGTAGTCACGTAAAATACTGCAATCAACCTCAGTCTTCGGACTCGAGGGCATTGCCTTATAAATTTTTATGGTTTGATTGGACGAAAACGGAGATATAATTCATGTATAGGTCACATTGTGACGTCATGTTTCTTTGGTTTCATAATGTTGTTCAATCAGAACTACTTGCGTCTGCTTAATTAACAGAATCACAGTTTCAGTTTAATTATAAACAAGAAATTAAAATATTCCTTCCAGACCTTGCGATCTATAGGGCAGATGTTGAAAAGGTCATCTGTTTCTATGGACAACGGTTAACGAGGGTGTCATGTGACTATCGCAACGATCAACCGCCTTTTCTTTTCCCCAACAAATGTCAGGTACGCATTAAAGTTTGGTGCACTTAGGGGCGCAAAAAAACAACAAGCACCCCGATATTCTAATTCTCGTCTACACCGGGATTCGAACCCGAGAACGATCGATTCGGAAGCCAAGCGCTTTACCACTCAGCCATCACACCCCTATAATCAAATAAAAATGAAGAGAAAACAAGGTCTATGACCTATCAATTACTAGAGTGAACTGGGTTAGCAGTACAGTAGTGCAAACTGCACATAGTTTTATTTGAAATGTGGAGGGGTGGGCCATCCACGAATACCTTTCCCAGGTACTCCACCTAGTTTTTAAACCAAACCTGGTTATTATAACGCATTCTTTCTTCGTCAATATCACATACACTACACCGGCATATTAGTCGTAGATTTTTCATGTGCATTCAACACCATCCAACCACATCGCATGATACAAAAACTTTCTGAACTGAACGTTAGCAAAAACATACCAGCTTGGATTCTAAACTTTCTTATCAAACGCCCACAATATGTAAAAGTGAGCGGGCATGTGTCAGGCAAGAGAGAGCTTAGCACTGGAACGCCGCAGGGGTGCTTCCTGTCAACAGTGTTGTATACCATATACACAAATGACATTCAGAGCGTATCAGCTGACACTCCCATCATAACATTTACTGACGACACAGCAATTATTGGCCTTATTGCAGGTGACGAAAATCTGTACCATTCAACAAGTAACACTTTTTACTAATGGTGTATAAATAACTTTCTAATTTTAAATGTTCAGAAAACTAAAGAAATGATTATTGACTTTAGGAAACATAAAGGCCATATTTCAGAAATTCAGATAAACAACCAAACCATAGAACAAGTACTAGAATATAAATATCTAGGAACAACCATCAACAACAAACTGAAATAAAGTACACACTGTCAAAACCTCTACACAAAAATTCACCAGCAACTCTTCTATCTCAGAAAGTTAAGAAAATTTAACATCGACAAAACAATTATTAAACTTTTTTAAACAGCAACTATCAGCAGTCTAATTAACTTTGCCATCCCCTGCTGGTATGGTAATACTTCACTTGCACAAAGACTTAGACTAAATAGACTAAAAAGCATCGAACACAGCTACCATCTCTTGAAGAGCTTTTTCATGAAAGATGCCTTTCCAAAACATTCTCGATTCCTAAAGACAACCTGCACCCATTAAAACCACTGTTACATCAGATCTGAACGAAGTGGTCGTCTCCTATCCATCTATAATTCTCTTCTTCGCTCAAAAGTTTGGGCAAGCAAGAAGTAAAGGAAAGATCACTGTCTTATTTCTGCGGATAGTCACCACACGAAAAAACAAGAAGGGGGGGGGGGAGAACAAAGTGGGTATTCACATGTCACTACGGATGGCTGCGCGATGGACTGTCAAACCCTGCCCACTCCCACCCCCCTTCGTCCTGCTAGGGGTTTGGACTAAGACGTAAACTAACTTAAACTCTGAAGGAACACCCGAAAATTGTAAAATATTTTACAAACATTTTACAAACATTTTACAAACATTTTACAAACACTGAATAGCAGCGCCGGACTTCACCATTGTGATCAAGAAGTCATGGAACGAGAACATGTAATCTACTATGTATATTCACCCGTCACTAAATAGCAGGGCCGGACTTAAGCATTGTGGGGCTCTATGCGAAACGGATTTCGCGGGGCCAAGTTTGGGTAGGGAAGCGGACAATAAGTGAAATTTGTGAGTTTGTATTAGAAAATAAATTCGTCTATGCATTTTATTCAGTCTTTACTACGTACAGAATTACTTTAGGAGCCTTGCGTGTAGCAAAGTCATACAGTATATCAAAATAATTCTGTTTCCTACATAAATACCGCTCAATAGCAAGAATTATCAAAGGTTTTAATCTATCTTCCACAATTGTTGACCTCATTAGTTTGAGGCGTGAGAAGCTTCTTTCACCAGATTACACAATTACAGCTAATGCATAATGCCGTTTTTATTTATCGCTAGTATGATTGGCGTTTTCCATATTGAATGACACCCCAAAATGACAATATATATATATATATATATATATATATATTGTTGTAAACTTGTTCCCCCCCCCCTCCAACTGACCTTTTGTTTTCCCACGTGATACACTTTTTGAGTTGTGTTTGTGCTTGAAGGGAAACTGACCTGAGGAGTGTGTTGATGTGTCAACAGAGGAGTTAGGAGTTCTTGGTTGAGGATTTTGTTTTTTTCTATTGTGTTAGTGAATCGGGATATGTAAATTCGATTTGGAGATTGTGACATTATTTCTTTTTATCGGGGATATTAATTGATCATAGTTGGATTGTGCTTCTACAATCGGAGAGATACCAGCGATCCTGAGAGCACGGTGAGTTATTTACTTTAGTTCAATTCCACGTCGTAACAGTAGGCCTATATTTCCGTATATTTTAAGGACTTTTCGTATATTTTGTAATTTCGGGAGATTTCCAGGAGCTTCTGGTTAATCGACAGGAGGGCGCGGGAAATCTGTTTTAAGTTATAATATGGTTTAATTTGATAATTTATACACCTAGAATTAGCGCGGGTCCTATGAAAGTGCGGGGCCCAATGCGGTCGCATAGGTTGCAGTGGCCTAAGGCCCCCTTGCAAAATAGCGGCGTATGCTACGCCGCGATCAACTAGTTAGGACTAAAACAGAAAGATTTAAAAACTCCTTTATCAGCTGTCGTCATCGAGAAGTACATAGAAGTCTGATTCATAAAGCGCTGGTTATGAGTGTGTATGTGTTTTGTGTGTGAATGTTGTTCGAATTTTTCATCTATGCTGTTATTGTACAGTAGATACGCTGATGTTGTCAATTGTAGTCAAACTGAATTTCCTTTTGATTGGATCAATAAAATTATCTTATCTTATACCTTTTTGAACCACCCGAGGGCTGCCTCTGCGGCTTTGTCATGGTCAGACACATTCGTCACGATGTTCACTAGTCTAGGGAAGAGTGCATCAAACTCGACCAGGTCGGACGAAATAGTCTGCTGCTCACAGCTCGAACTCATAGTCCTAATTCTTGTTGTTGTTGTTGTTGATGTCGCCTGACGTCTGTTCCTGAACACAGCGGTACAAAAAAAGGACATTGTTTAATGTTGACGTGTACACCGATAGCAAAGACAAACAGACACAAACACTATTTTGTTCCCCTGGCAATCAAATCATTAAATAAGAACAATCTGATATAAACTTTGTCACATGTAAATTATGAGTGAGTCTGGTGTGAATGTACACTTTGGTTTCTTATAGTTATAATGTTTTTTGTTTGGTGTAATGCACAAATTGTTAGACACATTTCATTACCGACAAGAAAGATTATTATTATTGTTATTATCGGTGTCTTGTATCTCTTTTGTGATGGTAAAATAAAAAAATCCTGACACAAAGGGTGATTCTTTATTTCGAGAATCTTGTTAGCTTTTTTTTTATAGATATTTGTCTTAAACAACTGCCCAAATGGGGTTTGTTTTTTTGCCAATGATTTTACCAGCAGCATTTAGGATTCTATAAATTTTATTTTTATTTTTAATGCTCAGATTGCTATACCAGGCAGTGATATTGAAACTTAAAATATTGCATATATGAGCGTGATAAAACATAGCCAAAGCCTTTTCGCTAACATTAATTAAACGAGGACAGTTTTCTTAGTAATCATAATCTTTGCTGCCCTTTTTTTCTCTGATATAATCAGTATTTGCAGTAAAATTTAGTTTATTGTCTAAGATAGTACCAAGGTATTTAAAGGTTTGCACTATTTCAATAGTCTCTCCAGCTACAGAAACAATAACATTTTCCTTCTTTTCCCTACGAAAATTCGATTATAATTTCTTTGGTTTATTTTACATTTAATAATAAAAAATTATCTTTACAGTATTTTTCAATGTTTCCATTTCTCTGAAATACTCATTTACGTCTGAGCTCTCTGAGAGCAGGGCAAGAAGAGCCGCATCATCAGCGAATTTTGTGAAGGAGCAAAAAGGACTATCGAATTGAAAATCATTGGTGTACAAAATGAACTACAATGGCGATGTCATAGCCCCCTGGGGCGCCCCTGTGTTAACTATGCGTTCATTTGATATAACATTGTTTACCCTAACCCTCTGAGATCTCTGGGTCAAAAATTCATTAGCCCATAGCATTATGTATGGACTAATCTTCAATGCTTTCATCTTTTCAATGAGTAAATGAAGTTAAAAGCTGATGAGAAATCAATAAAAGAACAATCTTACATAAGTGTTTGGTAAGTCCAGATGTTTGTAGACACAATTTAAAATATTTTGGATGGCAATCGTCTACACTGTGACAAGAGGGACAATAAGGGTGGCTACCTTTATTTTTTTTTATTAGAGTTAGTCACCTTTATTACTTGTTAACTGTTTACAATTGCCACTCTCTCTTTCAACTGACCAGTGTAGTTTGAACTAAATCTCTATAATATTTATGTTGTTGTACTATTGCTATGTTACTCAAGAGGAGTGTGCCACTGTTGTGGGAAGAGTATTTCGATAATGAGCTAAGTAGACTTTATTTATTTGTTAGTACTAAGTTGGTTTATATAAATGGTATAGGTCTACTTAGTCTCTTATCCTCTCCTGTATGTTTTTTTTAAAGACATCTTTTGTTTAGATACGAGACAGTAGTGTGTCTCATGAATGACGTCATTTCATTGTTAATGTAGCAATAATACATAAAACACTGAACCATAATCTTCAAATACAAAAACAAAATTTAATAAAATACTCTGAAAGACACAAAGATAAAGGCACATTCCTCGTCCCATATGCTAGGAAAAATTTGTACAAATACTCCTTCTTCCCTAGTGTTATTAGAGCATGGAATGGGTTGCCTGAGCTAGCCAGGAAAACCAGTGACTTGGCAGAATTTAATTCATTGGTTAATATGCATGACTAAATGCATGACGCGTAGGACGTAATCATCTTCTTTTTTGAAGTAACGTCTGTATTATATAAGATAAGAAGAATGCATGTATGATATTATTGTAAACCATCTTTTTGTTTTTTCGGCATAAGACATTGTTGTGCCTCTATGATGGTGGTTCTTTCACTATGCTGACCGGAAACTGTCTTGCTACTTTGCTTTGTTTCATTATGTCATTTTCTTTGGTGAGCCTTTATTGCCATTTATATTTTTCATGATCTTTTTCTTTTGTTTGTAAATAAACTCCTTTTTTTTTGTTACAACTGAAATCTCAGAATTATTACTTGTCTGTCTCAGTAGTTCTGTACATCTAGAGGCTATAGTTATTAGCCTAGATAATTTAATTGGGACCACAAAGTACCACTGAACTAACTTGTCAGTACAGTACAGGTCACTGGTCTTATGACCAATCCTAATTATAGGTCACATACCTCATTACCCTTTTGGTAAGCAAATTGTAAAGGGTCTAACTTACTATAAAGATCATTCAGAAGAAACATTTTAACCAATTTTTCTAAACATTTAGACACAATGGAAGTAAGTGAAACAGGTCTATAGTCATTCATTTCCTTCGGTTTGGAAACCTTTGGCACAGGTACAATTATAGATGACTTCCACACAGGTGGTATCTCATGGTTTAGTAATGAAGTAGAAAAAATATCTTGGAAAGGTTCAGCTAGTTGTTCAGCACATTCTTTTAAGATTTGCTCTTTTATTCCATCAGGCCCACCAGCTTTCATTGGGTTGACGTTTTTGAAAATGTTACAAACTTGCTCTTTAGTAATCGCTAATTCTAAACAGTTGTTAACATTGACATCCTCAAGGGCTTTGAGTCTTAGATAATTAAAATCTTTCGTGTCGAAGCGACAATAGAAATTATTTAACTCGTTGGCTAATGTTTTTTTCGTCTCTTGTAGCAGGATTATTTTTACTTTTGACTTGTGCTCCTGCCATTTTATTCATGATACCCCACGCCTGTCTCATGTCACATGGGTATGTTAGTATGTTAGCTCTTCAGGAGCTCTTATGTCAAAGCAAATGTCTTCATATTTTGATTTAAAGCGGCCCATGAAAGGGGAAAAGACGCTATTAATTTTGTGTGAAATGTCTGTCCGTACGTCTGTCCGTCCATCCCGTTTAGATCTCGTAAACGAGAAAAGATAGTAAAAATCCACCATCATAATATTTTAGACCAAAGTTCTGATGCAACGGCTACTTTTTTCTTTTCTAAAAGCGAAAAATCTAACTTTTTAAATAACTAATGCAAGCAGTTTTTTTTATATAAAAATAAGAGATTGACCCTTTACAAAACAATTAGATCAATTAGATATTCTTATAAGACATCAGCTATTTCAGGCTCACATTTAACTTCACTTTCACTTTCACTATCCTTTGGTCTTCTGGACCGCTGGGGCACCACACAAGATCTGTCAACCTTCTTTCTCTCTGTCATTTGTCTTTGATAGAATTTCATTCTGATGTTCTTTCTGAAAATATTGATACCTGCCTGGGTGGACCACTTCGGGGGCCGATTTTAAGTTTGTGATTCCACACAAACTGTCTTTGTAACCTTGTTTTTTTTTTTTTTTAAGTTCCATTTTCAGTTGTTTTTTTTAATCCTTCTGAATATTTTTCAAAGATTGACATGGACTCTGGCTGGGTGGGTGAACAAAGGACATTCCTAGAAGTTGGACAGTTTATCTATACCATTCCAAAATTAATTACAAGATGATTAGCCGCACAGAGAAAAATATAGACGCTCGGCTTTTAATTTGAACACATGATATAACACTGAGGTGTTTTAACACTGAGTACTTTTAATTGCTCTGTCTATTGATAGTCTAAACAACTTTAACGAACGACCTAAGTCTCTACATTATTGTGATTATTGTAACGGGTCCCCCGCCGCCGATTCAGTACAATTTTTAATATAAAACGAAATCAATAAATTACGAACATTAAACGAGGACAGTTTTTTCACTAATAGTAATCATTGCCTGCAAAATAGCGGCGTATGCTACGCCATGGGCGACTATTTATTCAATAAATGTATTAAATAAATGTAATATATATAACACTGTTTTAAAAAAATATGATACGCTCAAGACGTTTTGAGAAGATAACAAGCACAAAAAATTACGAAGAGAGTTTGTGTTATCACACAAACTCAAGAGTCCACCCATTGGTTGTCCGCTTGGTAGGCAATATAGGTAAAGAGGCGGATTTCAATATTTTCTGTAACAATATCATAAGCGTTGAAGTACCCACAGTTAACAACCATAATTTTACATTCCTGCATACGCTAGAGAACGAAAGTTTTGCCGTAGTTATTATATTGTTTTACCAGCTGAAGTAAATATTTTATATCAAAACTGTAGCAATAAAAATCCAATTATATATTATACATAGTCTTCCTTGTGTTTTTTTTTTTTTTTTTTTTAAAATATAAAATATAAAGTTTTAAAATAGAAAGTTGCTGTTGCGCCTTAACTTTTCAAGCCAGAAAATATCACGATTTTCAATATCTTTTTTTTTTTAATTATAACATCTAAATGTGTTGGATGGGCGGACAGACGGACAGATAGACAACACAAAACTAATGGCAGCTTTTTTCCTTCCGGGAACAGTTAAAAATTAGAGTTATAAAGACAAGCTAATGTTAATTGGTTTTGAATAAGTAGGTCTTGATGTTCTTCGTGAATGTAGCGAAGCATGTGTTTCAGTGGCGTAGGTAAGAATTGATCTCTTTTGGAGTCTCTGCATTTCGACATGCGACATCATGACATGAGATAATGGCGTAATAATAATATAAAACGAATTTCGGCCACTCATTTTGGACGAACCCCCCCCCCTCTCAAGTGGGTACTCAAGGAATTTTCAAATTTGGTCCTCCTCCCCCCCCCTCCCCCTTCCTAGCTACGCCACTGATGTGTTTTATGTGTTTTATTTCAATGGTTAGCGATTTAAAAGCCTTAATACAAAATGCACTCACACAGCAAGACACACACATAGAGTATTAAATAAAGCCAAGTCAATTACATACCATCACCAGGCACCTTTTTTTTCAGAATTATGGTCGTGGATTACAAGAAGCTCCAACTTAAATAGCTAGAACAGCGTGACATGTAGACTGCACTTTGACCTATTTACGCACATCTTTTAAAAACCAGGTAGGGCGCATTCCGCGTGATTCGCCTTTTCTGTCCGACAAAAAATATCTTATTTGTTGACATCAGAAGTGACTCTTGCGTAGACACAGCAATAATCATTGAAAAATAACAACTCTCCAGGCGGATACAAGAACTAATGTGTATGGTCAGCGTTAAGTTGACAGCGTCTTATAGGGTTTTTTAAAACGTAAGGGAGGCAACACCAACCAAGTGGAAACAAAATAAGCTTGGCGATGTTTTACAGGGGTTAAAGATGTGTTGATGATAAATACGATACATAAAAACAGCGGCTTTCAGATCTTGAGTTTCCGCCATACGGAGTGCGATCTCTGGGTTCACGTGTCCCTCCAGCCTTCACCTGTCCCTCCAGCCTTCACCTGTCCCTCCAGCCTTCACCTGTCCCTCCAGCCTTCACCTGTACCTCCAGCCTTCACCTGTCCCTCCAGCCTTCACCTGTCCCTCCAGCCTTCACCTGTCCCTCCAGCCTCCACCTGTCCCTCCAGCCTTCACCTGTACCTCCAGCCTTCACCTGTACCTCCAGCCTTCACCTGTCCCTCCAGCCTTCACCTGTACCTCCAGCCTTCACCTGTACCTCCAGCCTTCACCTGTACCTCCAGCCTTCACCTGTACCTCCAGCCTTCACCTGTACCTCCAACCTTCACCTGTACCTCCAGCCTTCACCTGTACCTCCAGCCTTCACCTGTACCTCCAGCCTTCACCTGTACCTCCAGCCTTCACCTGTACCTCCAGCCTTCACCTGTACCTCCAGCCTTCACATGTACCTCCAGCCTTCACATGTACCTCCAGCCTTCACCTGTACCTCCAGCCTTCACCTGTACCTCCAGCCCTCACATGTCCCTCCAGCCCTCACCTGTCCCTCCAGCTCTCACCTGTCCCTCCAGCCTCCACCTGTACCTCCAGCCTTCACCTGTCCCTCCAGCCTTCACCTGTACCTCCAGCCTTCACCTGTACCTCCAGCCTTCACCTGTACCTCCAGCCTTCACCTGTACCTCCAGCCTTCACCTGTACCTCCAGCCTTCACATGTACCTCCAGCCTTCACCTGTACCTCCAGCCTTCACCTGTACCTCCAGCCTTCACCTGTACCTCCAGCCTTCACCTGTACCTCCAGCCTTCACCTGTACCTCCAGCCTTCACCTGTACCTCCAGCCTTCACATGTACCTCCAGCCTTCACCTGTACCTCCAGCCTTCACCTGTACCTCCAGCCCTCACATGTCCCTCCAGCCCTCACATGTCTCTCCAGCCTCCACCTGTCCCTCCAGCCTTCACCTGTCCCTCCAGCCTTCACCTGTACCTCCAGCCTTCACCTGTACCTCCAGCCTTCACCTGTACCTCCAGCCTTCACATGTACCTCCAGCCTTCACCTGTACCTCCAGCCTTCACCTGTACCTCCAGCCTTCACCTGTACCTCCAGCCTTCACATGTACCTCCAGCCTTCACCTGTACCTCCAACCTTCACATGTACCTCCAGCCTTCACCTGTACCTCCAGCCTTCACCTGTCCCTCCAACCTTCATCTGTCCCTCCAGCCCTCACATGTCCCTCCAGCCCTCACCTGTCCCTCCAGCCTTCACATGTCCCTCCAGCCCTCACCTGTCCCTCCAGCCTTCATCTGTCCCTCCAGCCCTCACATGTCCCTCCAGCCCTCACATGTCCCTCCAGCCTTCACCTGTCCCTCCAGCCCTCACATGTCCCTCCAGCCCTCACCTGGTTCTCCAGCCCTCACATGTCCCTCCAGCCTAATTATATTTGAGAATTTCGTGGCAATGTATTAATTTAGAATGTCGTCATTATGTGATAGGTAACACTATTGTGGTTTCTAATTTTTAAAGATTTCATCTACGATCTCATATTTTAATTTTGCTCCTCAAAGATTACATTGATTAAGCATGCTGACATTTTAGGTTTCGTGTTTAAATATCCCACCATTCATCTTCACCTGTCCTTTAGTCTGTTGGATCCTTTGGGGCACCACACAAGATTTTTCGACCGTCTATCTCCATTCCTCTCTGTCTTTTGCCTAGGATAGAGCTTATTTCAATGTTAGGTCCGTCCATTACTTTATGTTGTCTTCCCATCGCTTTCTCTACCTTTTCTTCTACCACCTGGTACTGTTCCACGAAGGAAGGTCTTTACGACTCCAAAGATTTTGGAATAGCTATAGAGTATAGAGCAGTGGTTCCCAAACTTTTTTATCTCGTAGACCCCTTGCCATGTTTTCTGCTTTTCGGTAGACCCCCTGCCAGTGGCGTAGCAAGGTACCCGTGGGCCCGGGTTCAAGAACATCTTGGTGGGCCCGGGTTCAAGAACATTTTGCTGGGCCCCCTCCAGCCAATAAGACAAATTTGGTTGTGTGACAAAAATGAGTAATCTAAATGCAAAGACATTCCAATGTAAAGATCGTACCTTTTTTTAAAAAATAAGTTATTCGAATGGATGGTTTTAAGGTCATACGATGAGAATGTGTTGGCATTGGCATCATATTGGTTTCAAAATCACCCACCGCAAGAAAACAAAGAAACAAACAAACTTCGAATGGATGGTTTTGAGGTCATACGATGAGAATGTATGGGCATTGGCATCGTATTGGTTTCAAAATCAACCACTGCTGGAATCCGCTATCGGAATAATTTAAATAGGCACTCGCTGAACCTCCAAGAAAACATTTAACATGTATATTTCATTAAGTATGGGGATCCAACCCAGGACTTGTGTGACAGGCTCGAGCTAAATGGGAGATGGCATAAACACGGCTTGGTGTTGGACCGAATTGATGTTGGAAATCAAGTACCAGTGCTTCTTGTGACTGAATTAGAGACAGTATTATAAGCGCACATTCTTAAAAGCACGGGATAAAACGATATTATTAATTAATATCTATTTGTTTTAAGACACATTAGGAAGTAATATGTAAGCATGTAGTTTAAATATTGGACTATTAGTGTTAAGTTAAATTTTAATTTAGGTGATGGCCAGATGTATACGACGTAACCACTGCCTGCTACATAAGTAAATATCACACCATTACTGCGAGGACTATAGGACGTAACCACTGCTTGCTACACAAGTAAATATGACACAAGTACTGCTAGGACTATAGGATGTAACCACTGCCTGCTACACAAGTAAATATCACACTAGTACTCCGGGTTCATCTTGATGGGCTCCTCTCCAGCCAATGAGACAAATTTAGTGTCTGACAAAAAATGAGAAAAACTAAATGTCAAGACATTACAATGTAAAGATCGTACCTTTTTCTTAAAAAAAGTAATTATGTCATAACATTTGATTCAGTTAGGACTGCATATAAGTAATAATGTCTTAAAAGTCAATGTTTTTACAACTTCTTAACAGAGTTAAACTATTTAAAAGTGTTTAAAATAAACAAGTAAATGTTCTTCCTAAGTTCTAATGTGGGCTCCAACTGGCCTTGAGCCATGGGCCCAAGCGTAATGAGCTCCTTCGCGCCATGGTTGCTACGCGACAGCTGTGGGCCCCTATTGCTTGTGGGCCCGGGTTCATTGAACTCCTTCGCGCCATGGATGCTACGCCACTGCCCCCTGCAAATTCATCGACTCCATTTTTTAAAACTAATTTCTAACAGTAGTGAGTGTAAGAATGAAAAATAGAGATTTATCTTTTTTTATTCATAAAATTCAAATTTAAACCAATTAAAATAACAATTAATATTTTTTACTGGAATCACCAAAACACACTGGAAATGTCTTTTTGCACGTCTACTATCCGTTGCTATGGATATTATGTTTCATATAGGAATTTGTTGTTCTATGATGTAATCATCAAACATTAAAAATTAATTGATCTTTCACGTGTGGCTCAAATATTGGATATACAGAACTGTTTTCACTAACAGCAGAAGGGGCGAAGGTGAGTAACCGGTGCCTAAACCAGTAACTTTGAGCAGGAAGGGCTCATTAGCCTTGGCTTGCAGCCCACCTAGCAGAAGGAAAACTGAATTCAAACCTCTGCTGCGTGCAACTTTACCCAAACACTGGAAACGTTTCGTGGGTCAACCCTGTTAAAAATAAGGAGCCGGCGACCCTTAACCAGTTTGAAGCACACAGCATTACATTCTGTCAGAGCCTGTGACTTCGCTGATCTAAAACACTGAATGTATGTCGTTTACAAAGAATTACCTAAGAAGCCTTCAATTTTATAACTCATGCCACCAATGTACCATTGAACTGTATTGAACTGTATTGTTGCTTAAAGAAATTGTTTTAATAATATCAGATGTAGGATTATATAAAACAGTTTTTAAAACTACAACGGCTGATAAAATCAAAGAGATATTGTGAGTCGCCTACAAACCATCATCTTCTCTATCTGATGTCGAAGAGGGATTTTGTGGTTCTGTTCTGAACTTTATCTTTGAGTGTTCGAAAGTTTTTCAAACCATTATCTATTTTGTCAGGGTGGCATCGTCTCAAACGATCCTCCAGCGTAATTGGTTTCATAGCGTCATAAAACCGCTTATTTGACAAGGAAAGAATGAATCCCAATTCTAAATAATCAACGCTGTACAGTCTTTCTTTTTGTTACACATTAGTTACATGTAGACAAAAATTAAGCTAGTGAAATAAGTATTGAAATGAAGTGCTACAATTTTTCGTTTGAATAGCATCATACATATTTAAAGGATTAACTAAGGTACAAATCATAGATTAGTTTAATAAATAATTACATTAGTGGGATGTGAAAATCAAAGTCGCAACCTGATTAAATGTAATTTATTATCGTAGACCCCCGTGGACATCTCATGGACCCCCAATTTATTTTTTCATTTTCGTAGACCCCTTGGAAGTCTTCGTAGACCCCTGGGGGTCTATATAGACCACTTTGGGAATCACTGGTATAGAGCTTTGGTTTACGTATTATTTAAATTTTGTTTTTGAATTATGCAAGAGGTCATCATGGGATGCAGTCGCTGTAGTAACCCTGTCTCTAATCTGTTCGTTTCTGATGCGGTCTTTGAATGTTTAATAATAAGATACTTTAATATTAGTGGGAGAAATGCTGTCTCTCTCTCTCTCTCTCTCTCTCTCTCTCTCTCTCTCTTTATATATATATAAATATATTGTTATAAACCTGGTGATGACACTGATGGGGGCTATGGGGGTAGTGCTGTGTGTGTTCTTAGCCTACCCAAATCGCCTCAGTCCAGCGCAGGACGAGCGGTCAACCGAGACCAGTGATAGTACACGCCAGTTCGGCAACGACCTGTGTGTAAATATTACGCACGCAAGTCACGGCGATTGTGATCATTCTGAGTGGTCAAGAACGTTCCATTCGATTCTAGAAGGCCAATAGATACACTATATAAGAGCGAGTATGTCCGAAAGACTGGACTTCACGTTACCTCGCTATGTGACCAGTGCGAGGCGAGAACCAACAGGGTGTGTGAAGTCAGGCGGAGCAAGACTAGGTTTTTGTAAAGACAGTGTTAATGTTGTTGCCAATTGTGATGTATTTGAAATTAAACTGACTGATACTTTGGAGCCCTGAGTTGTGAGGTTCTTTAAGTTCGTTGTGTCGTGTGGTGCAGTTTGAAGAGAGCCCGGATAGTAGGAGAGACATCTGTATATAATATAGTGTAATGGTTATTATAAATTTTTACTGTTTAATTCCATTTCGACACCATAATGTCAATTATACAGTTATTGAGCTGACTTTAGATATTGTTTATCGCAGTTTGCATCTTACGAACGTCTTGGCCAAGACAACTTTTTTTTTAAAGAAGAAAAAAACCTTTGAAGGGAAAGCACATGTATTTTTTTTCATAGCAGTCGTATCATTAACTGGGTTATCCCGCTTTGATGCTGCACTCAGTAAGAGAATTGTAACTGTGCTTGATATTTCGCCTTTGGGTGCGAGTGTTTGGGTCTAGTGACTGAGGGGTGGGGTGAGGTCAGAAAGCAAAGAACAATTTAAGTAAATAGTTGGTGCACATTTTATTAGATAATGTTGAAAAAAGAAAATGGGAAAAATTATTTTAAGAAGTAGTGATGAGGGCACGTTGCTAAAATCTCCATTGAAGTGTTCATTAATTTCAATTACACCAGCATCAAAGTTGTGAAGAGGCTTATTGTGAAGGGTCATGTTGTGACTCGCCATATAATAATAATAATAAAAATAATCTTTATTGTCCGTAAGGAAATTTGTCTTACAATTTGTGCATTACATCAAACAAAACATTGTAACTAGAAAAAAAAACATAAAATGTACATACACACCTGACTCACTCATAATTTACACGTGAAAAGTGTATGTCTAATTGTTTCTATTTAATGATTTGATTGCCAGGGGAACAAAAGAGTGTTTGTGTCTGTTTGTCTTTGCTATCGGTGTCTTGTATCTCTTTTGTGATGGTAAAATCACAAAATCCTGACCCTAAGGGTGATTTTTTATTTCTAGAATCTTTTTAGCTTTTCTATGGATGTTTGTCTCAAACAGCTGCCCAAATGGGTTTTGTTTTTTGGCAATGACTTAACCAGCAGCATTTAGGATTCTATGTTGTGAACAGCCATATTGTTAAGTGCCATCTTGTGAAGGGCCATATTGTGAAGTGCCATGTTGTGAAGGGCCATATTGTGAAGTGCCATGTTGTGAAGGGCCATATTGTGAAGTGCCATGTTGTGAAGGGCCATATTGTGAAGTGCCATGTTGTGAAGGGCCATATTGTGAAGTGCCATGTTGTGAAGGGCCATATTGTGAAGTGCCATGTTGTGAAGGGCCATATTGTGAAGTGCCATGTTGTGAATAACCATATTGTGAAGTGCCATGTTGTGAAGGGCCATATTGTGAAGTGCCATGTTGTGAATGGCCATGTTATGAAGGACCATCTTGTGAAGGGCCATATTGTGAAGGACCATCTTGTGAAGGGCCATATTGTGAAGGACCATCTTGTGAAGGGCCATATTGTGAAGGACCATCTTGTGAAGGGCCATATTGTGAAGGACCATCTTGTGAAGGGCCTGAAGGGCCATATTGTGAAGGACCATCTTGTGAAGGGCCATATTGTGAAGGACCATCTTGTGAAGGGCCATATTGTGAAGGACGATCTTGTGAAGGGCCATATTGTGAAGGGCCATCTTGTGAAGGGCCATATTGTGAAGGACCATCTTGTGAACGGCCATCTTGTGAAGGACCATCTTGTGAAGGGCCATATTGTGAAGGACCATCTTGTGAAGGGCCATATTGTGAAGGACCATCTTGTGAACGGCCATCTTGTGAAGGGCCATCTTGTGAAGGACCGTCTTGTGAAGGGCCATATTGTGAAGGACCATGTAGCGAATAGCCATATCCAGTACATGTAAAACATTTTACTAACATTATATATCTCATCTTTCTTTTCAAGGGCCATTAGTAAAGGGCCGTTTTGTGAAGCCATATTTTGAACGGCCATATAGTGACGGGCCATGTCGTGAAATGTCTAGTTGTAAAGGGCTATACAAGGATGAGCAATATTGTGAAAGGTCGTGAAGGGTTATATCGTCAGGGCCATGTCGTTGCTTGGTAAATGAGTAGATCGACGTGGACTGATACCGGTTCCAACGTTTCAAAGCTTCCTCCAGAAATGAATATTATTACATCCGACCTCAAACCTACCGAAAGAGGGCGGGCAGGGTTCATACCCGGCACCATCGATGAGACAGTTCGGAGCGCATATCACACGACATTCCAAATAAACATGACCATAACTGGTTGGGAGGGGGGGGGGGGATAAGAAAAGTGATATTAGAATTCATGGGCCAAAAAAAAATAAGGTGTGTGTCCGGGGGGGGGGGAGCGTTTATAAAGTGGGCCGTTCCAATTAAACGTCGTACCAGATACTTCAAATTAGAGACCAAAAATTTATCAAAATGCGATCGTTTAATTGCAGTAAAAAAGAAATGGGGACGATGTTCCTCCAAAAAGATGGAAAAGCGATACGAGGCTGCAGGATACAATTAAAAAAAAAAAAAGGAGGCCAGTTTCGAGTGTTTTATTGTAAATGAACAAGAAAAAGTGGTTCGCGTGGGTGTTGATCAAAATAAAAAAAAAATAAAAACCTGAGAATACATGGATGGCTGCCTGGTCGTGCGGTTTGCGCGCTGGACTGTCGTTCGGATTTATCGACTGTCGAGGGTTCAAACCCTGCCCGCACACATCCCCCGTCATCCTGCGGGAGGTTTGGACTAGGAAGTAATTATCTTCAACTCTGAAGAAACACCCGAAACATGTCAAACATTTTACAACAAACATTTTACAACTCAACGGGCTTTGTAGGACCTAGATCTATATATAGTTTGAAGCAAGCTCTTAACAAAGTTTTTGACTTCCCAGAATACCCAGTTCTTCAAACCTCTGAAACTTTAAGTTATCCCTGAAACAAAGGTCAGGCTAGTAATGGACCTCATTCACCAACGGTAAACAAACAACATTTAGCCACGTGGTGCTTTACCTCTTCTATATAATTCACGATCTCATGTTTAATTCATGATGGTTGTCACGTGACAGTTTTTTTTTCCATTGTTTTATCAATTAAGATCACGTGACTAAATGTTGTTTGTTTACGATTGGTGAATGAGGTCCATTGTCTTCCGTAGTCTCAAGCTCCTCAGTGGCAGACGTGAGCTTGCTGCACGGAGGTAAGTCTGACAGAAAAGTTGTATTATTGACATTAAGATACAAGGGAGAACACTTGTATCGTCTTATCTTATCTTATCTTAACTTATATATAATAAACGTTCCTTAATAAAGAAATATAACTACGCTCTACTCATAAACATGTGTTACCGTTGTCGTGCATGTTAATTATGGACTCCAACTCTACTAAACTCTGCTAAGTCCCTGGTTTTCCCGGCTGATTCAGGCAACCCGTTCAATGCTGTAATGGTACTTTGGAAGAAGGAGCTCTTGTACAAATTCGTCCTGGTAAAATAAATTAAAAATGTGCCTTTATATTTATGTAATTCTGTTGTTTTTTTTAGTAGTTGTAAGTAATTTTTCAGTGTTTTATGGATTATTGCTATTTACTTTTTAGTCTTCTGTCTTCAATTTCAGATAAGGGAAACAGTAAACTCGTGAAATGATAGTCCTATAATAACAACGTGAAAACATGTACAAGAAAACGGTATCTCAGTACACAAGAGATGGCTGTAGCGATCATTCAAACAATGTATTAGCAAATCTAGTATAAACTGGTTTTCAGACATTGCCCACTTATAACTTGAATTACTCAAAAAGCAATAGAAGAAAAAAAGAATTTTTTAAAAGCAAAGCTTGTCTAAGGGAAGGAACCGCTAATTACTACCATCTATCTGAAAATTATAGGGTTTATCTTCCTATCTGCTACATAAAAAAAAAAATTAATTAGTAATAATGATTAATTAATCGGTTACATTTTGGATTGATTTGGTTATTGTTATCGACTATGAATAATTATGCAAAATTTCAACTTGATCCGAGAATGGGAGAAAAAAACAACATGTTCGAACTTTTTACCAAACAGACAGACAGACAGGCAGACAGAGTAAAATGATATAAACTTTGTAAAAACAAAAAAAAATTGAATAGAGGGACTGAAAGCGAACCACAGGGAAACAAAAAACGGTTGTCAATATTCAAAGGGGTCTTCACCAACTGAAGTATCATAGCAGTCTTCTACGTCTCCCCAGTGAGTTCTCCCAAAGTAGATACGGACACAATTCATCCATCGTGGTTCGATGAAGACCACTTTGTCATCCAGGGGGCTGAGGGCTTTGCACTGGGGTTTTATGCCTCCTCGTGTGGCTGGTGAGACCTATGTGAGCCCGGAATGTTCGGCAGCACACTGGGCAGGTTATTCCAGCCGGAGCTAGTGTCATTGGCCTTGCTTTTCTTCTTGCCAGCGCTGTTCTCTTTTCCTCAGCAACCTGTGCGCCAGTTTTCACAGCGCGACGCCATGATGCTCTGTCATGTGCCTCTGTCTCCCAGGTGGCTGGGTCTATGCTGAACGCCTTCAGAGAAGCTTTGAGGGTGTCCCTGAAGCGCTTTCTTTGACCACCTTGCGAGCGCTTTCTCTTCGCTTAGTTGGCCATACAGGAGACGTTTAGAGCTACCCAATTACAAACATATAGATCTATATAGTGTTGAACTTAACAGACTGTAACAGAATAAACAAACAGAATCATGTATTTATCACGCCAACAGAAAAACACAATTTTAAGAAAACTATTTACTATTTAGATTACAGGCACGAAATGTGTGTGTGTGTGTGTGTGTTTGTGTGTGTGTGTGTGTGTGTTAGACTTGATATATTTCGATGTGTGTCTATGTGTATGAGTCTAAATGTGTCTGTGTGTTTGTGTATTTCAAAGTTTCAGACACATGAACATTACTATGACGTAGACAAGACGACAGGGGATGGAAGTAACATGGACTCGAACTAGGAACCATCGTGATTACAGTCTAAAGAGCTAACCCCTCAACCAGGTAGTCATTTTTATTACTTTATTAACTCTTTCTCTCCGTGATTATTTACCACATTCTGGGGGAATCAACGTTGGTATCGTCAGTTAGGAGAGAAAGAGTTAAATAACTTGTTTGAGTCTGTTATTTTATGTAAAAAAAAAATATTTACGTCTAGTAGGCTACTGTTACGCTCCACCACACATGCGAGTCCTCACAGCTGCTCGGCTTTTCCGACGCTCTTTGAATTACTGTATAACGCTTTGGTACACCTTAAAAACGCTTATTTAGAGGAGAAAATGGTCGTGGAGTCTTTTAAGTGTCCCTATTGTCACCCCTTCTAGCGTCTCTAAACCACTGGCGTATTTCCTATAGACAGATAGAAGAACCTCTGATTTAGAGTTTGTTACTAAAACTTATTTTACCTTTATGTACCTTCAGTGAAGTCCAGTAGGGCGTTATCCCCTTGGTGGTTAGAAAGGCTTTTATCCATCTACCAGGCCTGGACATAGGGCTCTTCACCCCTGTCCTGTCTGAGGGCTCTCAACGGTAGACGGTCATATCGGTTGACTAGCCTATCTAGGTCCACCCCTAGACGTTTCCACCGGAGGGCCACGCTGAGGCGACGGGTAGCTGGAATTCCTCCGGCCTTTATGTACCAGACCGATGTAGTCAATACAGTGCTACTGATGTTTGACTATTAGTGTTAGCCTAACACATGATACAGTTAAGTATGTAAAAGATCCCTAAAGTTAAGGCGAAGTTAGTCACGTATACGGGACTTAGGGGCCTACTGACATTTAATGTGGCCCATTCGGCTGCCCCACAAGCCCATTTAGGCACTAGCTCACCGGACATTTGCACGGCTGCCCATATAACCAGTCCGCCCCTGTCTGAAACCCACTTCTCCCATGACCACAACATTGATATGATTAATTCAGCACAGCTATTTATGAAATAAACCGGTAAATAATACAATATCTATATAATGAGCAGCACTGTAGATAATGCACTATAAATGTATTAGTTACATCACGTCTGATATTAAACTACCGTTGTAACGGAAACAGCACGGTTGACATTAAACTTATTGATATAATGGATACCGCAAGGCTGGTAACTCTGGCAAGGGAAATCAATACAATCTCCTTCCTCTTTAACTAAGATACCGTTGTTTTTAAAGACGCCTGTTTCTTATCTTAGAAACTCGAAATTTGATTGGACGATATAATACTCTCGACTGCCACTCACCGAGCACCCGGCACTACAGAGAACGCAAGATGGCGGGAATGGGCTATCAACCGCCCCCAACTTTTTTTAACCGAAGCCTCTTCTAACAAAAAAGAATTAAAAAAAAAACGTAGACTTATAAATGTCTTTAATCTCAAGTAGTTTGCTTAAAATATCTTCTTTGCTTTGAAGTCCATAAAATATCGACCAAAACTCGCGCTTCCGCTGTCAGACATTGTCGTCTGCTAGAATGGCGCTATTCTGGTAGTTTGGCGCTTTTTTTTTTTTTTTTTTTTATAGTAATATTTTTTGCCCGCTCCATCTTGTCGCGAGCGCGGGACAACGTCAGATCATAGAAACTTGTCGCTGAAAAGTGGAATCGCCTGCAACTCCGCGACCGGTTGGACGAACAGTGTCCCGCTGGCGAGCCCCCATCTTTTTTTTTTTCTCTTAGGGGGCAGCGATTCCTCCACAGACAGCTGTCCATTGATTATCAGCTTCGGTTGTAATTACTATTAGCGAACAAGTTTCATTAAATAATAATAGTCATTGTATTCAATTCTCTTCGGGAAGCCAGAACTCACTCAGCCGTGACCATCTGGTCAATAAAAGCGCTTTTAATGTAAAGATCACTTACAGTGGACAACTTTAAAGTCGTAACTGTAGATTGGCGTCTGTCGAGGATTATTATTTTAACACTTCCAACTGTCAAATTTTCAAAAATCTGGATAATAAGTGCAGACATCGAGTTTTCATAGGTTTTTAACCAAAAATATACAAATACGTAACTTGAAGTAGATCAGTTGGTAAGCTATTTCAATATTTGTCTTGAATGTATTTATTTTTAATTATGTTTGTGTAGTCTTCTCTAATTCTTTATGTTTAAAAAGATTCCCACTGTGTTCACTTTCTCAAAACTTTTTGCGACAGATCATTCTATTACACTTAGCATAATGACTCAAAGTCAACCAATACAAATATAAGCCCGTATGATTTTTAAACAGTGGACAGTTTCAATCCATTTCTTTTCCAAAGTGCCGCACAACATTTATAGTTATAAATACAACTTTTAAAACAGCAATATGAAACTGATCTACAAATTTCTATTTCTTAAAACGGAAATCTAGTAACAAAAATAAAACCTTTTTTTTTTATTAAAATGAATACGATTCCCGCAGTTGCAAGAGAATTCTTGGACCTGGTGGGTGTTTGGATTTAATTAGACAATAAAAAAAAGATTTGATGCTGTTTTTTCTTGCTGCGTGACTTGTACATATTGAATAACGCTCGAGTGTAAATTTAAAAAGTTTCTATTAAGTGTTTCATTTAAGGAAACGAATAAAATCTTTACCATCACCTAACCCTAAGTCTTGGGGCACCACACACGATTTGTCAACCGTCCTTCTCCATTCGTCCCTGTCTTTTGCCTTGGATAGAACCTGTTTCAAATGAAGGCTCGTTCATTTCTTTATGTTGTCTTCCCATCGTTTTGTCTGCCTCTTCTTCTTTTTCCTGTTGCTGTTCCCTGAAGGGAGGTCTTTGCGAGCCCTGTAGACCTTGTAATACGGCCATAGAGTTTTAGATTCTAAATTCGTAATTTATGGTTATTCAATGACGAGTCTTCTAATTTTAACAGAATTAGTTATTTGAACAGAATTAGTTATTTGAACAGAATTAGTTATTTGAACAGAATTAGTTATTTGAACAGAATTAGTTATTTGAACAGAATTAGTTATTTGAACAGAATTAGTTATTTGAACAGAATTAGTTATTTGAACAGAATTAGTTATTTGAACAGGATTAGTTATTTGAACAGAATTAGTTATTTGAACAGAATTAGTTATTTGAACAGAATTAGTTATTTGAACAGAATTAGTTATTTGAACAGAATTAGTTATTTGAACAGAATTAGTTATTTGAACAGAATTAGTTATTTGAACAGAATTAGTTATTTGAACAGAATTAGTTATTTGAACAGAATTAGTTATTTGAACAGAATTAGTTATTTGAACAGAATTAGTAATTTGAACAGAATTAGTTATTTGAACAGAATTAGTTATTTGAACAGAATTAGTTATTTGAACAGATGTATCCTACAGACATGTTATAATAGAATTCAAAGAGATTTTTCTAAATGAAAAGGATGAAATCTTAAAAAAATCGTTCATTTACATAAACTTTATATTTCACTTAAAATTGTCTAAACGGCAATGCGTCGTGGTCAAATCTTGCGGACGGTATCCAGGTGAGGCCCAAAGAAGGTGTGATTATTTCAAATTTTAATGTTACTTTGATTCCACCATTTTACAGTTTTATAATGTCTGTCTCAACTCACTCTGTCTGTCTGTCTGTCTGTCTACAAAGATTAAGCGTATCATTTCTCTCACTTCCCATTTACGGATCACGTGAAAACTACTTACATATTCATTCCATATTGCAAAAACAAATTTCATCTCTGATAATACACATTATTATTATTATTATTATTATATTAGTGTTCATAACAAAACATGAATCAATTAATATATTAACCGACTAGTTAATCAAATAGTAGAACTAATTTGATTGTATTTGATATCGAAAAAATGGAATAAATCTTACAGTATTGGTATATCTGGCTGTAATTGTGGCGTTCTTACTTTATATAAGCTTCTTTTTTAAAAAGTATCTTTCATTCTCTGCACATTTTTCTTTTTTTGTTATTATTCGTATTATTCATGTCTGGTCACTTCGATGGCTAAATGGCTGGCATTCGTGCGTATAACGTAAACCCTTGTTATCACGGTGTAAAGATCTACATGTTGAATTTATCTTACAGTTGTCCTGTATTACCTTACATGAAAGTGAATATTCTGTGATCATTGACCTGGTCACCTCAACCGCTGGTCATTGAAATCATTCAACTTTGTATCAACTCCAACACAAACTTCCACGTTTTCTTTTTTCTTTTTTTTTTGTGTTAATTAATTTTTTTCTAATTTAAAAATAGAAATTTTGATTGCTTTTGTAAATAGTTCAATATTAAGTTCTTATATTGACTTCGCTTATGTAAATCTGAGATGGCTGACGAGAAATCGAGTTAACCTATATAATAAGATATGCCAACTAGTAAACCTTGGACAGGATATGACCTAATGACGTATAGTGGGGGTTGATATCCTATTTCAGCACGGATTATAGATAATTATGTATGAGTCTCAGCGGGGAGCTACTAGAAATCTAAACAAGATATACACAAACAATATTCTAAAAAAAAATTCTCTGAGGGCCATATTTTTTTGTTACTTTTCACTCACTGACATAATTAACATGATAGATGACACCTTTGACCTTTGCCTCATAAGTATAATATTCCTTTAACATTTGACACATTGACTTATATGACATATTTGACAAAGGCTAAGAGGACATTTGTTTTTTACAAATTTACATATTTGACAGACTGTAATTTTGAGACTTCCTTGCATATTTGATACATTTAAAATATTTATATGATAAAGAAATATTATCTTTTTGTTTATTTCAATGAAAATTTTGCTGATGTGTGTGTGTGTGTGTGTGTATAATTGTATTTAGTTTTTTTTTATACTATTGGGTGTAACTATCAAAAAGATTAGTACGTTAGGCCAACCAAACGTGTATAAATTAAGTCATAACATCTAAGTCATACATCTAAGTCATAACATCTAAGTCATAATATCTAAGTAATAACATCTATTCATAACATCTAAATCATATTATCTAAAATCTAAGTCATAATATCTATGTCATAATATCTAAGGCATAATATCTAAGGCATAACAACTTAGTCATAACATCTAAATCATAACATCTAATTCATAACATCCAAGTCTGTGTAGCTATGAAGTCATATATCACCTGTGTATTCACACATGTTTCTGAATTAGGTCTCAACACCTCTGCATTCATCAAATCGTAACTCCCAAGTATCCATGAAGCATCGATAACTGGGTATCGATACTGGAAACAGTTTCAACAACAGATTTTGTGTTAACAAATTAAAGTAAGGTATCGCTGTTAATTAGCGAGGCATTAAAAAGTGATCGTGCTCTAGTCTTTATACGATCTTTTTGTATTGTTTGTAAAGTATTTTCTACCAATAGATCTAGACATTGACTTGGGAGGCCAGAGTTGCCTTCAGACCTAATAACACAATACAGTACACTAGATGTAGAAATCATGGGTTACTCATGTGCCAGTGACTTTCTCTTGGCTTTACTGGTGTGTTCCTAAAAAATAAGTTTGATATCATCTTAGTTACAGGAGATGTCGGAGGTAATGCCATATTTAATAATCCATTAAAATTCACTCTTGACGTCTTGACACCACAACAAATTTCTATAACGATCAATAAAACAGTCTTAGTCTTAGTTTTAGCTTTGAAATCAGTGTTCCTCTCTAATCTTGATGAATCGCCTTATTGACGAGCTCCATCTGCCCAAAGCGCTAGGTTTTAGAATTGGCAGGTATTCGTCGTTACCTATTAGTAGGAGCAGTTTCACTGGGATTCTAGTTTATGAGCTGACCAGTTCCCTGACATTTAAAAACGCATGCCTTTTAAGAGTATTTTATAAACAATGGAATCCTCCGTTGACAGCTCTGGTTATGACATTTCCTTGAAGGCAGACAGAAATACTTGTAAAATATGAGCTAGTGAAACAGTAAACGCTAAAATAAAAAGCGAAGTTTCTGATATCTTCACGTAAGGTAAAAAAAAAGAAAATAATATTTTTATAGCTCAAAAGAACAACACTAGACCTAGTGTTACACAAAAACTCCTCTTCATTGTCTGTATAGAAAAGTTTTGTTCTTGGTCATATATAAGGCCTGTCTTCGAGTCCGAAGACTTGGTCATAAGCAATCCATAATAGTCAGTAAGGTGTTTTTTTTTTTTTTTTAGTTTTTCCTACAATACATTTTTTTTGTTAAAAGCTCTCTTCATTAATAATATTTTGGAGGGCATGAAAGTTTAAAGGTCAGACTAAACGTGCTGGGGAAAAAAAAAGTGGTCATGTGGAGGGTCCATGTCAACCTCCATGCCAACCCCTTATACTTTCTAATCCACCTCGATGATTAAATGCACCGTAACCTCCACAACATAGACGACTCCCCATACCCCCCCCCCTTTTCCCACCAAACACACACACACACACCTACCCGGAATACGTTAGGACCCTCACGTTTCTGTGCAGATGGGCCGACCCAAAGTTGTCTCCATCTCAAGCTATCATGTTGAGTGTGTGTCCCATTCCCGTCATGCCCCACACACGTCTTTGCAATGTATAATGCATGCAGGGATGCATCTGGTCGGATGAGGCACTTAGGGGCTGTCCACAACGTACGTCACGATGAGACCAAAACCACCGCGGAGAGACACCGAGACATTTTTACAACACTAAAAGATAGTGTTTTATTCATCACTTCTTTTTATTATCTATATGAAACTTTAATTAATAAAATACATTTGCAGGTTGGTTAGATCAGAGGTTCTCAAACATTTTTGACCCGGGGACCCCTTTATATAGTCTGACATAATTAACATGACAGATGACACCTTTGACCTTTGCCTCATAAGTATAATATTCCTTTAACATTTGACACATTGACTTATATGACATATTTGACAAAGGCTAAGAGGACATTTGTTTTTTACAAATTTACATATTTGACAGACTGTAATTTTGAGACTTCCTTGCATATTTGATACATTTAAAATATTTATATGATAAAGAAATATTATCTTTTTGTTTATTTCAATGAAAATTTTGCTGATGTGTGTGTGTGTGTGTGTGTATAATTTTATTTAGTTTTTTTTTATACTATTGGGTGTAACTATCAAAAAGATTAGTACGTTAGGCCAACCAAACGTGTATAAATTAGGTCATAACATCTAAGTCATACATCTAAGTCATAACATCTAAGTCATAACATCTAAGTCATAATATCTAAGTAATGACATCTATTCATAACATCTAAATCATAATATCTAAAATCTAAGTCATAATATCTAAGTCGTAACATCTAAGTCATAATATGTAAGTCATAACATCTAAGTCATAATATCTAAGTCATAACATCTAAGTCATAATATCTAAGTAATAACATCTATTCATAACATCTAAATCATATTATCTAAAATCTAAGTCATAATATCTATGTCATAATATCTAAGGCATAATATCTAGCATAACAACTTAGTCATAACATCTAAATCATAACATCTAATTCATAACATCAAAGTCTGTGTAGCTATGAAGTCATATATCACCTGTGTATTCACACATGTTTCTAAATTAGGTCTGAACACCTCTGCATTCATCAAATCGTAACTCCCAAGTATTCATGAAGTATCGATAACTGGGTATCGATACGGGGAACAATTTCAACAATAGAATTTGTGTTAAGAAATTAAGTAAGGTATCGCTGTTAATTAATGAGGCATTAAAAAGTGATCGTGCTCAAGTCTTTATACGATCTTTTTGTTTTGTTTGTAAAGTATTTTCTACCAATAGATCTAGACATTGACTTGAGAGGCCATAGTTGCCTTCGGACCTAATAACACAATACCGTACACTAGATGTATAAATCATGGGTTACTCATGTGCCAGTGACTTTCTCTTGGCTTTACTGGTGTGTTCCTAAAAAATAAGTTTGATATCATCTTAGTTACAGGAGATGTCGGAGGTAATGCCATATTTTATAGTCCATTAAAATTCACTCTTGACGTCTTGACAACACAAGACAGCGTAGGTCAACAAATTTCTATAACGATCAATAAAACAGTCTTAGTCTTAGTTTTAGCTTTGAAATCAGTGTTCCTCTCTAATCTTGATGAATCGCCTTATTGACGAGCTCCATCTGCCCAAAGCGCTAGGTTTTAGAATTGGCAGGTATTCGTCGTTACCTATTAGTAGGAGCAGTTTCACTGGGATTCTAATTTATGAGCTGACCAGTTCCCTGACATTTAAAAACGCATGCCTTTTAAGAGTATTTTATAAACAATGGAATCCTCCGTTGACAGCTCTGGTTATGACATTTCCTTGAAGGCAGACAGAAATACTTGTAAAATATGAGCTAGTGAAACAGTAAACGCTAAAATAAAAAGCGAAGTTTCTGATATCTTCACGTAAGGTAAAAAAAAAAGAAAATAATATTTTTATAGCTCAAAAGAACAACACTAGACCTAGTGTTACACAAAAACTCCTCTTCATTGTCTGTATAGAAAAGTTTTGTTCTTGGTCATATATAAGGCCTGTCTTCGAGTCCGAAGACTTGGTCATAAGCAATCCATAATAGCCAGTAAGGTGTCATGTTTTGTTTTTTTTTAGTTTTTCCTACAATACATTTTTTTGTTAAAAAGCACTCTTAATTAATAATATTTGGGAGGATATGAAAGTTTAAAGGTCAGACTAAACGTGCTGGGGAAAAAAAAAGAGGTAATGTGGAGGGTCCATGTCAACCTCCATGCCAACCCCTTATACTTTCTAATCCACCTCGATGATTAAATGCACCGCAACATCCACAATATAGACGACTCCCCATACCCCCACACACACACACCAAACACACACACACACCTACCCGGAATACGTTAGGACCCTCACGTTTCTGTGCAGATGGGCCGACCCAAAGTTGTCTCCATCTCAAGCTATCATGTTGAGTGTGTGTCCCATTCCCGTCATGCCCCACACACGTCTTTGCAATGTATAATGCATGCAGGGATGCATCTGGTCGGATGAGGCACTTAGGGGCTGTCCACAACGTACGTCACGATGAGACCAAAACCACCGCGGAGAGACACCGAGACATTTTTACAACACTAAAAGATAGTGTTTTATTCATCACTTCTTTTTATTATCTATATGAAACTTTAATTAATAAAATACATTTGCAGGTTGGTTAGATCAGAGGTTCTCAAACATTTTTGACCCGGGGACCCCTTTATATAGTCAAAACTTGCCAACGACCTCTAGTGAAGAAGTTATTTTAATTGTTTACAATTTTCATCTTTTTGGGGACCCCTTTCGTTCGTAGACCCCTGGGGGTCCGTGGACCGAAATGTGAGAAACACTGGGTTAGATATACTGATATCTATATAACAGAAAAGTCCTTTAACGACGTCAAATTTTATAACTATTCTAAAAAAAAGCGAGCTTTTAACAATTTCAGTAAAACATAGAAAGGATACAAGTAGAGGCGGATTAATACATTAAGGTGTGACAGGTAAAAAAAAGTGCTACCCCTTTCCTTATCACTCTTGAATATGTTTTGATTATTTCTTTAGTATTGAAGATGATCACATCCTAGACCAAACCTGCTGCCCAGGCGACGGAGAAAGGCAGCGGACTTTGTTCCATTCCGGGACTATCGAAATGACAGTCCTAGAAGTGCCACAAGAACAGCAGCATTTTATAAATGGCTTATTCATAAATAGTAAATCAAAATAAAAATATAAATATTAGAGCATGGAATGGGTTACCTGAGCTAGCCAGGAAAACCAGTGACTTGGCAGAATTTAAGTCATTGGTTAATATGCATGACTAAATGCATGACGCGTAGGACGTAATCATCTTTTTTTTTGAAGTAACGTCTGTATTATATAAGATAAGAAGAAGATAGACCAAACCTGCTGCCCAGACGACGGAGGAAGGTAGCGGGCTTTGTTCCATTCCTGGACTATCGAAATGACAGTCCAGAAGTGCCACAAGAAAAGCAGCATTTTATAAATGGCTTATTCATAAATAGTAAATCAAAATAAAAATATAAATATTTAAGCTAATTTGCTTCGTAGTGGAAGTCTTTTGTCGATTACAATACAGTACTTTACGTATCCCTTAGTCTTATGGACCGTTGGGGCACCACGCAAGATTTGTGGACTGTCTTTCTCGATTCCTCTCTTTCTTTGCTTAAGTTAGAACCTCTTTCAATGACAGGACCGTTCCATCACTTTCTCTGTCTGGCTCTTCTCATTTTTCCTGGTACTGTTTCCTGAAGGAAGGTCTTTGCGAGCACCGAAGACATTGTAATATAACCATAGATTTTTACCTTGCATTTTTAATTTTTTTTACGATAGTTAGCAGGTCATCATGGGGTCCATTCGCTGTAGTGACCCAGTCTCTAATCTCTTGGTTTTTGATGCGGTCTTTAAATGTGATACCTAGGAACCTTCTGTCGATTAGGCTTCATAAATAAATCTATTCTGTGAAATGAATTTTCCATTTCAAAGATGCAACAATGCTTGTTGAATTTATTTGTATTTCAATTTGTGGGTTATTCTTCTGTGTCTTATTCATGTCGGTGTTGAGCTTTTTTGAGACAAGAATCTGCTAGATATGTTACAATCATCGCTACTTGTTAACAGCGGTAGGTTCACACAGACGTCACGTTACTGGAACCATTTCAGTTAGTTTTAAATTAAAATTTAGATTGTTCATCTTCAATCTCCGTGTGGGGTGAGGGCTTCATAACAGAGACGTATCTAGGGTGTGGGAGGGAGGGGGAGAATTAGAAAATCTCCCGGGCCCCCACTTGAGTACCCCTAAATCAGTGGGTTTTATACGCTAAATATTAAATATTACACACAATGCAGGGGCCCCCAAAGCGGTCAAGCCCCCCGGGCCCCCAAATGATAGCAAATTTATAGCTACGCCACTGCATCAGAATCTCTGTTCCCTAAACAGAAACCACGTGGTTGAATTCAATGCATGTTTCCACAAGAGCCGTGATCACGTGACCTGCCAGACCTGTCGAGACGGAATTAGACAAGTCTGGGAACAATTTCAAAGAATATGAGACGCGATTAAATTATTTTTTACAATTATATAAATACGCAGGGGGTGGACTGACCCTAATTTTGCATTTGGGCTGGCATCGTAAATGACTGGTAGACCTACGTGTAAAGGGCCTGTTTGAATTGAAGTATGGTTCGTTATACTAAAAAGATTTTATAATATTCTGATACAAAATGGAGGTAAGGTCGCTGAGTGGTAAAACGCTTGTTTCCCGAATGCTGTGGAAAACTGGGATTTTTTTTGTTCTGGATCCTTAGGGCGCCTCTGAGTCCACCCAGCTCTAATAGGTAGCTGACATAAGTAGGGGAAGTGTAAAGGTGGTTGGTCGTTGTGCTGGCCACATGACACTCTCGTTAACCAGAGAAACAGATGTCCCTTATTTCTATAAGTCTCACAGATCTATGTTTGTTAATCGGATCATAAAAAATAAAAAAAAAAACAATTTAAACTAATTAAGAATGGGCCACAGTGCATATTTTACCTGCCTACTAAAACAAGCAAATAAAAAAAAACACTTAAAAAAACAAAGAATCAAAGAATTGTACGAAAAGAACCGCACACTTACTGCAATTTTTTCACTATGTTGAAAATTTATCTCCTTTTTTATGTGTAACACAAAAAATAAATTACCACTAATTAATTAACTGATTTAAAAAACAAAATAAACACATATTCAACAATGTATAATGGTATAAAGTTTCAATTTAATCCGAAAATGTAAAATGGGAGCAATGGCGTTATACGTGTATAAGATTTGTACTAGACGGACACACAGACAGACATAGAGTTGATATAAGCTTTGAAAAAAGGTAAGTAAATCCACTCATCCATGACTTAAGCTCTTAATGCTCGATAAACTTGACTTATTGTGAGAATAGGTACAAGTGAATGTCCAACATTATAATATGTCTTATGTCCAACATTATAATATGTCTTATGTCCAACATTATAATATGTCTTATGTCCAACATTATAATATGTCTTATGTCCAACATTATAATATGTCTTATGTCCAACATTATAATATGTCTTATGTCCAACATTATAATATGTCTTATGTCCAACATTATAATATGTCTTATGTCCATCATTATAATATGTCTTATGTCCAACATTATAATATGTCTTATGTCCAACATTATAATATGTCTTATGTCCAACATTATAGTATGTCTTATGTCCAACATTATAATATGTCTTATGTCCAACATTATAATATGTCTTATGTCCATCATTATAATATGTCTTATGTCCAACATTATAATATGTCTTATGTCCAACATTATAATATGTCTTATGTCCAACATTATAATATGTCTTATGTCCAACATTATAATATGTCTTATGTCCAACATTATAATATGTCTTATGTCCAACATTATAATATGTCTTATGTCCAACATTATAATATGTCTTATGTCCAACATTATAATATGTCTTATGTCCAACATTATAATATGTCTTATGTCCAACATTATAGTATGTCTTATGTCCAACATTATAGTATGTCTTATGTCCAACATTATAATATGTCTTATGTCCAACATTATAATATGTCTTATGTCCAACATTATAATATGTCTTATGTCCAACATTATAATATGTCTTATGTCCAACATTATAATATGTCTTATGTCCAACATTATAATATGTCTTATGTCCAACATTATAATATGTCTTATGTCCAACATTATAATATGTCTTATGTCCAACATTATAATATGTCTTATGTCCAACATTATAATATGTCTTATGTCCAACATTATAATATGTCTTATGTCCAACATTATAATATGTCTTATGTCCAACATTATAATATGTCTTATGTCCAACATTATAATATGTCTTATGTCCAACATTATAATATGTCTTATGTCCAACATTATAATATGTCTTATGTCCAACATTATAATATGTCTTATGTCCAACATTATAATATGTCTTATGTCCAACATTATAATATGTCTTATGTCCAACATTATAATATGTCTTATGTCCAACATTATAATATGTCTTATGTCCAACATTATAATATGTCTTATGTCCAACATTATAATATGTCTTATGTCCAACATTATAATATGTCTTATGTCCAACATTATAATATGTCTTATGTCCAACATTATAATATGTCTTATGTCCATCATTATAATATGTCTTATGTCCAACATTATAGTATGTCTTATGTCCAACATTATAATATGTCTTATGTCCAACATTATAATATGTCTTATGTCCAACATTATAGTATGTCTTATGTCCAACATTATAATATGTCTTATGTCCAACATTATAATATGTCTTATGTCCATCATTATAATATGTCTTATGTCCAACATTATAATATGTCTTATGTCCAACATTATAATATGTCTTATGTCCAACATTATAATATGTCTTATGTCCAACATTATAATATGTCTTATGTCCAACATTATAATATGTCTTATGTCCAACATTATAATATGTCTTATGTCCAACATTATAATATGTCTTATGTCCAACATTATAATATGTCTTATGTCCAACATTATAATATGTCTTATGTCCAACATTATAGTATGTCTTATGTCCAACATTATAATATGTCTTATGTCCAACATTATAATATGTCTTATGTCCAACATTATAATATGTCTTATGTCCAACATTATAATATGTCTTATGTCCAACATTATAATATGTCTTATGTCCAACATTATAATATGTCTTATGTCCAACATTATAATATGTCTTATGTCCAACATTATAATATGTCTTATGTCCAACATTATAATATGTCTTATGTCCAACATTATAATATGTCTTATGTCCAACATTATAATATGTCTTATGTCCAACATTATAATATGTCTTATGTCCAACATTATAATATGTCTTATGTCCAACATTATAATATGTCTTATGTCCAACATTATAATATGTCTTATGTCCAACATTATAATATGTCTTATGTCCAACATTATAATATGTCTTATGTCCAACATTATAATATGTCTTATGTCCAACATTATAATATGTCTTATGTCCAACATTATAATATGTCTTATGTCCAACATTATAATATGTCTTATGTCCAACATTATAATATGTCTTATGTCCAACATTATAATATGTCTTATGTCCAACATTATAATATGTCTTATGTCCAACATTATAATATGTCTTATGTCCAACATTATAATATGTCTTATGTCCAACATTATAATATGTCTTATGTCCATCATTATAATATGTCTTATGTCCAACATTATAGTATGTCTTATGTCCAACATTATAATATGTCTTATGTCCAACATTATAATATGTCTTATGTCCAACATTATAGTATGTCTTATGTCCAACATTATAATATGTCTTATGTCCAACATTATAATATGTCTTATGTCCATCATTATAATATGTCTTATGTCCAACATTATAATATGTCTTATGTCCAACATTATAATATGTCTTATGTCCAACATTATAATATGTCTTATGTCCAACATTATAATATGTCTTATGTCCAACATTATAATATGTCTTATGTCCAACATTATAATATGTCTTATGTCCAACATTATAATATGTCTTATGTCCAACATTATAGTATGTCTTATGTCCAACATTATAGTATGTCTTATGTCCAACATTATAATATGTCTTATGTCCAACATTATAATATGTCTTATGTCCAACATTATAATATGTCTTATGTCCAACATTATAATATGTCTTATGTCCAACATTATAATATGTCTTATGTCCAACATTATAATATGTCTTATGTCCAACATTATAATATGTCTTATGTCCAACATTATAATATGTCTTATGTCCAACATTATAATATGTCTTATGTCCAACATTATAATATGTCTTATGTCCAACATTATAATATGTCTTATGTCCAACATTATAATATGTCTTATGTCCAACATTATAATGTCTTATGCCCAACATTATAATATGTCTTATGTCCAACATTATAATATGTCTTATGCCCAACATTATAATATGTCTTATGCCCAACATTATAATATGTCTTATGTCCAACATTGTAATATGTCTTATGCCCAACATTGTAATATGTCTTATGTCCAACATTATAATATTTCACATGCTCAACATTATAATATGACACTCACTTTTAGGGCCGAGTCGTGTGGTAATACCAAAGCTGATTTAGACACCCAGTCCACCCCTGTAAATATATATGTGTGCAATACAGGTAGACAGTAGTGATACAACAAAAGACATTGTTATAGTATGCATTTGGTGACAAGCTGTTACCTTACATTAAAATGAAGTTAGAAATTACGCAGGAGGCGAGGTGGCAGAGGGGGGCCCAGAGTTCTAATCGTGGTGAAGACTGAGATTTTTAATTTCATGATCTTCGGGTGCCTCTGAGTCCACCCAGCTCCAATGGGTACCTGGCATTAGTTGGTATAGGTGGTTTGTTGATGTGCTGGCCACACGACACTCTCGTACTTAAGCTACAAAAAACAGATGGCAATTTACATCATCTGCACTATAGACCACAAGGTCTGAAAGGGGAACTTTACTTTACCGGTACTTTCTAGAAATTACACAACTGTTTAAGTTACATATAACAAATAATGTTTTCTTCTTATATTCTAGCCAGCTTTTAGCATTACATTGTTGGATAAAATTATTGCATACACGCATTCATTTAAAATAGAGACTTAATCTCGTCTAATTTTTTTTTTTGGCTGATTCAGGCAACCCGTCCCTTGCTCTAAAGACTCCATGGAAGAAGGAGCATTTGTACGAATTTGTCCTAGCATATGGAGTAATGGGGAGGGGGGGGTGAGATTGTACTAACCCGGAAGTGATGTCGGAGATATCAAAGCTTCGTGTGAGTGACTTCCCTTACACAGACAATTCAATAGTGTAAGGAAACACCAGAGGTCCTGTCTCAGGGGAGGTAATTAGTGTGACTGGATGGAAAGGGGAAATAAGTATGTGTAATACTATACGATGGCCCTTGTCCGTTTTTTTTTTTTGTCTATGTTATAGTTCAGACTTAGACTTCACTATTATATTTAATATGTATGTGTAATACTATACGATGGCCCACGTCCGTTAGTTTTGTCTATGTTATAGTCAAGACTAAGACTAAGACTTTACAGTTCTATTATTTTTCTTTAAATTCGGGGAAAGGTTACAGTTCAGCGAATGAATTCATGGTGTTACACAACTTTTTAAAAAGTAAATCTTGTATAGAGTAAAAGGAAAGGGCTATCCTATTGCGGCAATATCTCCATTTCTTGAAAGTTTTATTACCATTTTTCTACATACAACAACAATAATTACCACTCATTGATCGACCAATTTGGTTCATGTTTTATTTATAGATTTGTGTGTTGTCTTCTCAGATGAGTAATTTTTGCAAAAAAATTTTACTTGATTATAGAAATATAGAATAGAAAGTAGGAGACTAAAATGTGTTAAATAATTCACCCAGACGGACAAACAGACAGAGTGAGTGAGTATATACAATTTATGTAACATCCTCAATATGCAACTCAAGGAGAGCAGTCGTCCTGCTTCACATAGTAGGAGTCCGTCTAAGCGAGTCCATTCGTTATTAGAAGGCATGAACACTGACCTGCAACGTCACAACCTGTGGGCTGTTTAGACTGTAATGCACTAGTTTAGAGAGTAGGTTAGTTTTTGTTAGACAAATATATTGTGCATTGTTTTAGTGACGGTAAAAGTAGTGACGTAGTAAGACAGACTAATGACGTAGTAGACTAGACGAACAAGAGACCAACATGGCGTTATGTTAGAAGTAGGCTGTGTTTTGAATAGTAGTTGAATAGTAATTAGATATAGCGACGTTTTAAGAATACTGGACGGATTTCCCAATGGTTAATAAAGTCTCATTTTATAGAATTGAATGTTGTTATCAAGTATATCTGTTTGTAATGTTCTGTGGCTAACGTTAAGTTATAAATGATACATAGTCGAAGTCAGATTAGATTAGCCCATAGCAAAACCACTAGCTCATTGCCACGTCCCATGTCTGTACGCCGTGGCTACGAGCAATTGGTTAACACTGCACACAGGTAGTGACGTTGCATGCACAGTGATGAGGCCTTCAGTAACGAAATGTCTCGGTTTAAGTCAGTGTTTCCCAAACTGTGTTCCGCGGGGCCTGAAGGTGTTCCACGAGCTGCTGGAATAGTTAACTAGTAGGCGATCACATGAATTAATCTCTCTAAAATATCAGCAAAGTGTTCCGCTACATACTCTAGTGCTATTAGGGCATGGAATGGTTTGCCTGATCTAGCCAGGAAAGCCAGTGACTTGGCAGAACTTAAGTCATTGGTTAATATGCATGACTAAATGCATGACGCGTAGGACGTAATCATCTTCTTTTTTTTTGAAGTAACGTCTGTATTATATAAGATAAGATAAGATACTCAGAATGTGCGAAGTATTTCGTTATGGAAAATGTGTGGGAGACATTGGTCTAAAAGTGATACCATCACCATGTAGAGTACCTCGTACGTTTCTTAATTATTTACAATTGAAGATTGTTTTTTCTTCTGGTAGTCTTCTTCTTCTTGTTCTTATTTTTATGTTGGAGCGTTCAGATGACTAGACCAATAGATGAGATGAATTGTGCAGTGGTTTCCAAATCAGGGAGCTCTCCATATAGTTTTCTTTCTATTTGGGGTGTTTTGGGGCCAGTGTCTTGTACTGGTCTCTTGGTAAAGAGAACAATTTTGAAGGACATGGTCAGCATTCTCTGGTGATACTCCACATGGGCAGATTTCACTGGTTCCAATTCTGAGCTACCGGTGCATGTGTTGTCTCATTCTGTTGTGTCCTGTCCTGAGTCGAAAGATTAGACGTTGATCTTGACGGGATAGCTTATAATAGGCGTCATCTTTCTTGTGATTTGGGTGAGAGCTCGTCCATTTCTCATTTATTTTATTCACTATTTGATTCTTCATTTTTTTCTGGATAGAGTGCAATGTTTATTTGTTCTCCCACACTTGGCAAGCATGTCAGCATTTTCATTATCTTCGAGTTCCATATGTGCTGGTATCTATTGAATAATATTTTTATTTGCTGTTGTTGTTGAGCTTTATAAGTGCAGTCCTATGTTTTTTTTCATTTTGACATCAAAGCTTTTCAAATTTTAGAGGATTGTATTTGCATCGATTAGAAAGACAATCTAACTGTTTAGGTACTTGCATAATTTCTGACTTTTTTTCTTTCTGGCGAATTGCATGTTTTCAAATCGATTATGATTAGGAAAAAAAAAGTTTCTGGCATTTGGGAAATAAATTAATGAGTCGAAAGACGTGCTGATTTTGTTTCTCTGCGATAAGGTGATTGGCTGAGCCAGTAAAAGTAGAAGCCTGGAAAGAAAAAAAAAAAAACTAAGTCAATGGCCTTGCTCTTTCAGTGTCTCTCCCCCGCTGCATTTTTACCCCAGCGATCGAAAAATGTCAGTATTAATGGGAGATAACACTAAAGACTAGCGATGGCTTTGAACTGTGTTCCGGTGGATACGTTATGTTAGGAGTTGCGGTCCTTGCGCAAGGAAAGGCTACAAAGGTCATCGCTTGAATCGGTAATATTTTTTTTTTTGCGTTGCATTAAGGATCATTCACAAATGACGCCACTGGATGTCAGCTCTTAAATTGTTGGCCTTATGCTGATAGTGGTGCTCGATGGGTCGTCTCTCTAGACACAGAGTTTAACGTCCCATGGCAGATTTATTGTTTATCTATTACACAAATCTGCAATAAAGCTTTAAATTTTTTTTAATGAAATAAAACTCACTTTAATCTACAAATATTTATAGTTTTCAGTTTCAATCTAAAAATATATAGAAGCACTGACCTGTGGCGTGGCAACTAGCTATTGATCTAAACTGCCCACAGGTTGTGACGTTGCAGATCAGTGTTCAGGCCTTCCCTCTGTTATGTAAAGGTCATCTGTTTCTGTTGCCCACAGTTAACGAGGGTGTCATGTGGCCAGAACAAGCACCAACCGCCTTTAATTTCCCTAACTAATGTCAGGTACCCATTATAGTTGGGTGGACTCAGGGGCGCCGAAAATAAAAATAACCAGTCTCCTCTAGGATTCGTAACCGTGACGCCGGTTCGGAAGTCAAGCGCTCTATCGCTCAGCCACCACGCCTCCAGCAGAGAGTAGTGCTAGTCATAAATTAAAAAAAAAAAAACGACTTGAGAATATTGAATTTAAATCCCAATAGTAATACATTGAGGTTGTATCTAGGATACTTTGAGATGGGAATGTATGGGAATAATATTGTTTTATGTTTCTGTAACGACAATGTTTGTAAAATGTTTGACATGTTTCGGATGTTTCCTTCAGAGTTGAAGATTATTTACTTCCTAGTCCAATCCTCCCGTAGGACGACCGGGGATGACAGCGGGCAGGGTATGAACCCGGGACAATCGGGATAACTGAACGACAGTCCAGAGCGCATACCGCACGTCCCGACATGAGAAGCTGAACACAATATTGAAGTAAATTTGTCCTTCGATACGTTGTTCAAGGGACATAAATGTTTGGAATTTTCTTAAGGCCTTATTGCACTTCAAATCTTTTGTGTTACATATGATCATTATACGCCCTGATGGGAAAATATCCATATTAGTGTTGTGATGGGGTGATATTTTTATTAACACCGATTTTAATATTATGCAACTAACAATTTGTTATTATTTATTATAATTTTGATAATATACTGTTAGACAGTAAGTAAAAGAGTAAAAACTTTTGGATTTTTTTTTTAATTTCAATATTTAATCATATATTTGTAGAAATGCCAAAGTCTTTACAAATTTTGTTATCATTTCCAATAAATTTCTTTGAGGAAGTTATCCCCCTTAAGTAGTAGTAATTTTTGTCTAATTTTTTAGAAAACTTATATCAACTCTGTTTGCCTGTCTGTCTGGTAAAAAGTTTGAACAAGTTATTTCTCCAGCACCCTTTGTCGGATCAAGTTGAAACTTTGAATAATTAGTTATTGTACAAAACAAAACATGAATGAAAAAAAAAATCCAATTAGTCAATTAATTATTGATAATTAATTATTTTGTTTTATATCAAATAAGGGAAATAACTTCTACATTATAGTGAGAGATATTTTTTAAGAGCGGAGTTTTTACCCTTACATAAGCTTTATACTTTAAAAAAAAAGGGATTTTCTATATTTGGCTTGTGACATTGTTAGGTCAGAATAAGTTATTAACGAGACAGCATGATATCTGCCAAAGACAGTGTCACTTGTCTAGGGGCCACGGATGGGGAATGTCACTTAGCCGAGTACCGGCGAGAACACCTCAACAATTTAAGAACCATCTCACGTCTTTCAACATCCTCCGCTGTCAGATTTTCCTTTTCTAGCCTCCAGCTTTCCGCCCTCGTCCCCTCTCCCGGACGCTTACACCGCCACCCTGCACCCTTTCACTACCTGACTATTTCCCAATAATGTGAAAATCTTGTTGTAAATAGCCATCGAGGGGGAAACCCCCCCTCCCCCCAAAATACTTGAAACGCCCTCCCCCCTCCCTCTCCCTCCTACACTGACTGAACACTAAGCAAACGTCCTTGCAGTGTAGAAAGCTGTCTTTTTTCTGAGTGGAAATAAACATTAGCGTCCTGGAAGTACTGGAGCCCTGCATGTCTTTAATCAAGGGACGCCTTATGAATGACATTCTCCGAGTAGATAGCTCTGATGTTTTCTTGACAATAATTGCGTAGACTCTCAAAGTCTTACTCAAGGCAGTGGAGTAGCGCAGGGCTCTCAGCCTGAGGTTATCGCAATCGTTGGGGGGTACGCAGCGGATCAATTGTGGGGACTTGAAATATATTACGATAATGGCTCTTGTAGGGAAGTGTCTTAGTGTTTATATATTGATATGGAAATGGGGGGGGGGGGTGATGCTCAAGGTCTAAATTATAACCTATCTGGACGAAGTGGTCGTCTCCTCTGTATTCAAGCTAAAACAGACAGATTTAGAAACTCCTTCATTCCACTTTTAGTCAGGATGTTGCAAGGTCAATGGTCGTCACCGAGAAATAACCGGAAGCCTAATTCTTAAACAGCTAGTTGTGTGTGTGTGTGTGTGTTTCGTGTGCGTTTCCTGGAGGAATGTTCTTCGTGTCTGAACCGCTATTGTTATTGTTATAGTCAGTGCTTTTTTTTTTTTTAAATTAGGTGCCGGTACTCAGTGATTAGATGCCGGTACTCAGTGATTAGGTGCCGGTACTCAGTGATTAGGTGCCGGTACTCTGTGATTAGGTGCCGGTACTCAGTGATTAGATGCCGGTACTCAGTGATTAGATGCCGGTACTCAGTGATTAGGTGCCGGTACTCTGTGATTAGATGCCGGTACTCAGTGATTAGGTGCCGGTACTCAGTGATTAGGTGCCGGTACTCAGTGATTAGGTGCCGGTACTCAGTGATTAGGTGCCGGTACTCAGTGATTAGGTGCCGGTACTCTGTGATTAGATGCCGGTACTCAGTGATTAGGTGCCGGTACTCTGTGATTGATTGCCTAAATTTTAACTACTAATAAAATTAATAATATACGTTAAAATACCAAAAAAAAGTATTTTTTCCCCACATTCAAAAAGGTGCCGGTACGCCATACGGGTGCGTACCGTCACAAAAAAAAGCCATGGTTATAGTAGTTACGCTGAGGTGGCCAATGCAGTGGCGTAGCTAGGGTGAGGGGAGGAGGGGGAAGGATTTGAGAATCCCCCCTGGCCACCACTTGAGAAGGGACCCCAAATAAGTGTTTTTTACATTAAAAGTTAAATGTTATGTAAAATGCAGGGGAGCCCAAAGAGGTCAAGCCCCCCGGGACCCTAAACAATGGAAAATTCCTAGCAACGCCCCTGGGTCAATGGCAGTTTTTTTTTATCCAATAAATTCCAAATATTTTATAAAAGATATGACATATTTTATATTATTGAATATTTTGATATAAGAATTATTAATTAATGCAAAATAGACTTAATATATTTATCTTCTAGAAATTTTATAAACCGTTTATCTGTATCACTGCAATCACTTTCATGACAATTTGTTTTTAAATCTAACAAAATCTCGGTGCTATGTTAGCTTCAGAGAATCTGCATAAGTCGTTCAAAATGGTTATATCGCTTGCAATTTTATAATACAGACGTTACTTCAAAAAAGAAGATGG
This sequence comes from Biomphalaria glabrata, assembly GCF_947242115.1. NCBI lineage: Eukaryota > Metazoa > Mollusca > Gastropoda > Planorbidae > Biomphalaria > Biomphalaria glabrata. Next base: position 4,826,060 of record NC_074720.1, read on the forward strand.
TTACGTCCTACGCGTCATGCATTTAGTCATGCATATTAACCAATGACTTAAACACTGCCAAGTCACTGGTTTTCCTGCCTAGCTCAGGCAACCCGTTCCATGCTCTAATAGCACTAGGGAAGAAGGAGTATTTGTACAAATTTGTCTTAGCATATGGGACGAGGAATGTGCCTTTAACAGTCCAATCTTTCATATTACTGAATTATTATTCTTCTTGAAGTAGTACCATGTAGGATGGCAGGGCCGGCCTTACGCAGCGCCAGAGAATTAATATTAGTTCGTTTCTATCATAATAATAATGTTAGTTAGTTAGTTAGGTCCTCCCGCGCCGTTCGGCGCATTGGGCGGCAAGCTGTCTCCATAATGATCTGTCACTGGCAATGTCTGAAGCCTCTTCCCATCTGGTGTCCACTGTTCTGAGGTCCTCCATGAAGGTGTGTCGCCAGGTAATACGAGGACGTCCCTGTTTGCGCTTTCCTCGTTTTGGCTTCCATGTTATCGCAACTCTTGATGTGCGTAATTCATTTTGACGTAGAACATGTCCCGCAAACCTCATGCGACGCTCAGTCACAACCTCACTAAGTGTTCGACTCCCAGTTCGGCAAAGGATTTCCTTGTTTGAGATCCGGTCTGTGTAACTGACTCCCAAAATCCGTCTCAGCCATCTCTGTTGAGCCACATTTAGTCTTTTCTCAATTTTGACAGATGACTTCCATGTCTCACATGCATATGTAGCAGTTGGAATGACGATTGTGTTGAGAAGGTGTATTTTTGTCTCGAGTCAAATGGCTTGGCTAGTCCAAATAGGCTGCAGCCTTTGGAAAATGCTCCCTGCCTTTCCTATTCGGCACGCTACATCATGGTAAGCATCTCCATCATTTGATATGATGCTGCCAAGGTACGTGAACTTGTCCAGCTCTTCAAGCTTTGACTCGCCAAGTCTGACGGGGACACCCTTTGCCTTATATCCCACTCGCATAATTTTAGTCTTATCCAAGTTTATGCGGAGGCCAATTTTGGGTGCCTCTCTGTCTAGGCTCTCCGTCATTTCTTGAATGCATTTATTTGTAGCCCCGAGTAGTGCAACATCATCAGCAAAGTCCAAGTCCGTCAATTGGAGTTGTTCATGCCATGGAATACCAAAGGCAGTCTGGTTCATTGCTCTCCTCATTATGTAGTCGATGGCTAGGAGGAAAAGGAAGGGAGATAAGATGCATCATAATAATAATACTAAAAATAATATGTTTAATGGTAAAATTTAAAGAGAAAACATAAAGGAACGGAATTATAATAAAAATAAAACGATGACAATGACGTGGTTTGATGTGTTACTTATTAACAAGAATTCTTCCGAAATTTGGTTTAAAATGTGTTTTGTTCTGGAAACGATCTTAGTTTCAGCCTGCGTTCCCCTGACAGCCTCGAAAGCTAATTGCTGCCAAGGGCAGAGAATCCATTGTTTAGCTTCAACTCGAAGACGTAAAATATTTAAGTGTACCAATTATGCTGAGAACAATGTAACATCGTACTGAAAGACGTTGCGGACGTGGGGTGGGGTGGGGGAGGGGGGAGCAGGTCAATAGGTTAAGACGCAGAAATAAAACACGTTCACTCTTGGGACGTAGACGATGTTACTACACACAATGGAAGCACACACAAAAAACAACAATGCAAAATCGTTGTCGTTGTCATGACAACTGTACATATTTATGTTTGTTTTTTTTTTAAACGCTTTTGTCAATGTGATTGTGAAAAGAGCGGGGGTGGTGGCAGAGGCGTCGCTATGGTTAGCATCACTTGGAGCGTACACGGACCGCACCCCCCAAGTCTTCATCTCATCCGTCAGCTACGTCAGTGGATGATGGGGATTCAGGGGGCGAGCATTCAACAGTAGCCCGGTCCTAACCAGCCGCCTTCGATAAAGTCCAGCTGATATTTGGAAAGGGTTTTATCCAACGAAGAGGCATTGACCGGGAGCTCTTCACCTCTAGCCCTATCTGAGGGTTCGCAATAGTAACAACTATGGACCGAGAGGGGACCGTACCATGTACATGGTGCGGGGCGCCCGAAACGGGTCCTCCTCGCTATAAGCAGCCGATTGCAGCGCTTACCATGGGGAAATGACATATTCCTAAACTGTAACCGCCATTTCCGTGTGGTGACAGCCTCTCCTACTGCTCTTATAGTGACGGCTCTCTTTCTGGAACGGTGTGAAGGAATATTTGGACCCAAGACAGCCTAGTTCCTCTACTAGACGTTTCCACGGAGTCGCCACGCTGAGGTGAAGGGGGCTGAATTCTCCGAAACAAGCCGCCAAACCGTACTCGTGGCGATCCTCCTGCGGATCACGGAGGTCACATTGATTGGAATATGAAGAAATTATACGAGGGGTGAAAAGAATGAGAGAGAGCCCTGAGGCAATAACTGCGTCCGCTGGGAGAAATCCTTCCAACTGATTAAGGGTTTCAAGGGACAAGACGCTATGATATCCGAAAGGATTGTTTTTCGAATGCAGTACGAACCAGATTTAAGCGCTCGTATTCGCTAGTGTCAGTTCTTGTGGTTTCTCGTCTATTCGTTGTTTGCTGTTTCATAGTCCTACAGCTGTAGAAAAGAAAAAAAAAACTACTAGAGGTAGAAACCCAATGAAAACAATTTTTAGCGTTATTTTTTTTTTATTTGAAGGTGAAAATTTGAGGATAGAAGGAGGGATAGTGGCGGCTCATCGATTTGGTACTTAGCAATAGCATACATTATATCAGTGATGCCCTTATAAAGCACACGGGCCAAAATCGACCCGCAACGTGGTGCTATCCGGCCCACCGAAAAAATGGCGCATTTTTACAAATAAATAATTTAATAATGATAAATACACGACTGGTGCTTAGTCAAATTATCTAAGGACTCAATACACTCAAACTTTTAAAATATATAAATAAAAAATCATTCTTTTAATGGCCCCCAAATGGGTTCCTACTGGTCATGGACCTGGGTGCATTAAGCCGCTTACTGTCGAGTTTGCTACCCTTATGGGAAGTAATAGAAAAAAATACCGAATCTCTCACATTTTAAGAAATTTGAAGCCAATTTTTCTGACGGTTAATGTGAAAAAAAAAGTGCTTGCTTTAAGCCGTCAGTCTTTCTCACAAAGACAAAACGAGTGTAAGATCTTATCTTCTTATCTTATCTTATCTTATATAATACAGACGTTATTTAAAAAAAGAAGATGATTAAGTCTTACGCGTCATGCATTTAGTCATGCATATTAACCAATGACCTAAATTCTGCCAAGTCACGAGTTTTCCTGGCTAGCTCAGGCAACCCATTCCATGCTCTAATAGCACTAGGGAAGAAGGAGTATTTGTACAAATTTGTCCTAGCATATGGAGCTATTACTGTGTCTGTATCTTTGGGTATTTCTGAGTATTTTATTAAGTTTTTTTTTTTTGTATTTGAAGATTATGGTTGAGTGTTTTTATGCATAATATGGAGTAAGAGTCTCCTCTAACATCATGTTTTCGGTTACTTTTCTAGGCGGCCCACGACATGAGTGTTAGACATTTATGTGGCCCGCAGGCGGAATATGGCTGGGCATCACTGCATTATATTATAAATGAAATAAAGTTTTAATGTTCCATCTGAGACTATCTTGATGGACTCTCCGGTCGTGCTGGAGTCAACTAGCTAAAATCGATCGACTGAAATTCCATTTCAAATGCATGATCACTTTTCAGCGTATGTGCGCACTCGCTGGTGTGAGTGTTTATCCCTGTGTGGGATGCACTTAGTGTGATTAAACATTTATGCCAACATATCTACTGGACGCTGTATCAAGCCCGGCCTGGCCTAGAGTTATCTGCCGGTGTGTCGTTTTTTTTTTTGTATTTAATGAAATTTTCTCCTGCAATTTATGTATAAAACTAGTAGCGACACACATAAGCAGGGACACACACACACACACACACCAATGACAAACACATACACACCAATGACACACATATACACAGCACTTACACTCGTAGTATTTATGCTGAGGTTGACAATTAGTCAAACAGAATTTTCATTTGTTCATTCCAATAAAATGATCTTATCTTATACAGGCCAGTGTCACACATATACACTCTAATAACACACGAATGGACACCCATTGTACACACATATAAACACAAAGAATATACACATAGACAACACTGACACACATAGACACTAGTGATATATACATAGGCACCAATGACACACTCATATACACCAACGACACATAGACATCAGTGACACATATACACACCCGTAACACACAAATAGACATCAGTGACACACCAGTGACACACCCTTACACCCATGACAAAAAAAAGCATAGATATCAGTGGTGACACATATACACACATCAATGACACACACACACATACAAACTAGTGATACACTACAATGTCTTCGTAAGGAAAGATTGCTTCTCGTTTAAAAGCTATTAAAAATAAATTAAATTAAACGCTGTTTAGTATCACATAATTATTTATCTAGACCTTACTGTACACGTAATTTGTTTCACCTCACTGCCAGTATAAGCCAGCAGCGCTGGTTAAATTTACCTACAATACAAACTTTTAGAATGATAGGATTTGTCTAGACCACTGGTTCCCAAACTGTTTTCCGTGGAACCCTAGTGTTCCGAGAGGCCTGACTAGGTGTTCCACGAACTACTGGAATAATTAACTAGTAGGCCATCACATGAATTGAACTCTCTAAAAAAAAATAAGCCGGAGTTGCGGTGGCTTAGCGGTAAAGCGCTTGGCTTCCAAACCAGGGCTCCTGGGTTCGAATCATGGTGAAGACTGGGATTTTTAATTTCGGGATCTTTGGGCGCCTCTGAGTCCACCCAGCTCTAATGGGTACCTGACATTAGTTGGGGAAAAGTAAAGGCGGTTGGTCGTTGTGCTGGCCACATGACACCCTCGTAAACCGTAGGCCTCGGAAATAGATGACCTTTACATTATCTACCATATAGACCACAAGGTCTGAAAAAAAAGAGAAAAAAAAAATAAGCAGTGTTCTGCTAAATACTCTGAATGTGCGAAATTTCCCACTAAGAAAAAATATTTAGACGTATATGGTAGGTGATTTTGAGAAACAATGTTTTCCCATAGCAGAAACTCATATGGCAAAAAGAGACCTTTTCCAGACTCAATATTTGCTCAGCCGTAATGGTATGGTCGTTTGCTATGTAAGCCATTTCTGTTAAACTTACTTACTTACTTAGGTCCTCCCGCGCCGTTCGGCGCATTGGGCAGTAAGCTGTCTCCATAAAGATCTGTCGTTGGGAAATTTCTGAAGCCTCCTCCCAACTGGTGTCCACTGTTCTGAGGTCCTGCATGAAGGTGTGGCGCCAAGTTATAGGAGAATGTCCCTGTTTGCTCTTTCCTCGTATTGAACTCCATAAAGGTGTGGCGCCAAGTAATACGAGGACGTCCCTGTTTGCGCTTTCCTCGTATTGGCCTCCATGTCATCGCTACTCTTGGTATACTTAGTTCATTTTGTCGTAGAACATGTCCCGCAAACCTCTGTCACAACCTCGACTCCCAGTTCGGCAAAGGATTTCCTTGTTTGAGACCCGATCTGTGTAACTGACTCCCAAAATCCGTCTCAGCCATTTTTGTTGAGCCACATTTAGCCTTTTCTCAATTTTGGCAGATGACTTCAATGTCTCACATGCATATGTTGCTGTTGGAATGACGATTGTGTTGAAAAGGTGTATTTTTTTGTCTCGAGCCCAATGGCTTGGCTTGTCCAAATAGGCTGCAGCCTTTGGAAAACTTATTATAAAAATATTTTTATCACTTAATTTTTTAAAATTAAAAATCATATATAATCTTGACTTGAAAGTTGCGGGTTCCTTCATCGGCACTGCCAACCATAACTTCTTGCAGACGTCAGAAGAACGGCAGAGGTCAGGTTTCGAACCCAGGACAATTACGATAAAAGCCAAGATACTTAGCACACGACATGAAGCCATAGCATTATAGCTGTTTATTAATGCCATTTACGAAAAGAAAAGAAATACAAAGAAAAACAAAGAAAAACAAGAAAAACAAAGAAAAACACGTTTCTCAAACAGCCAATCTGATTGTGCAAGAGAAAAAGAGCTCTCTAATAAAAACATTTCTGAATATCAAAGCTAGTAACAACGTGTTGCGAAATCTCGTTTCTTTTGTGTGTGTGTGTGTGTGTGTGTGTATGTGTGTGTGTGTGTGTGTGTGTGTGTATGTGTGTGTGTGTGTGAGAGAGAGAGAGAGAGAGAGAGTGTGTGTGTGTGTGTGCGTGTGTTAATTTTCTATTTCTATAAAGTTAATCTTAGTTGACTAGAATATTCCACATTTCCGCTATCTTTTGAGTGAGTCAGAGAAACAATGTCAGGGGCAAATGATTTTTGTTACAAAGCTTATATCGACTCAATCTGTCTGTCTGGTAAAATGTTTGTACATGCTATTTCTACTACACCCGTTCTCGGATCAAGATAAACATTTAAACAATTATTTATTGTACCTAACAAAACATGTATCATTAAAAATGTAATCAATCAGTCAATTATTTATTGGTAATCAACTATTTTGTTTGGTATCAAATAAGGGAAATAATTTCTACATTATTGTGAGATAGAGTTTTTAAGAGTAGAGTTTTTCCATTTAATAAGCTTTGCTTTTTTTTTATGGATTTTCTATATTTAGATTGGTTTCTCTTACTATTGGTTGGTTTAAGATTTACGAATTGTTCTATTTGTAGATCACTTTTTTGCGGCCCCCGTAAGGGGAAAAGACGCTATTAGTTTTGTGAGGAATGTCTGTCCGTTCGTCCGTCCCGTTTAGATCTCGTAAACAAGAAAAAATAGTCAAAATCCGACATCATAATATTTTAGACCTTTCAAAGTTCTGATGCAACGGCTACTTTTTTCTTTTCTGAAAGCGAAAAATCTTAATTTTTAAATCACTTATGCAAATAATTTTTTTCATAAAAATACACCACTTTCACAACTATTCACTATTAATAGTAACACACTAACTTCTACATTAACGCATTTAGAGTGAGAAAAATCTATTTAGTATGCATATAAGTTGGACATTTTTTAAAACAAAAATTAATAAGTAGCTTTTCATATTATCGCGTGAATTGCAGCGCTATGCTACAATTGTAGAACACTTACCTAAAGGAATTTTTTTTTTTGTTTTTTTTTTTTTACGGAAACATTTTTTTCTTGAGGATTTGAATAAAACATTGACCCTTTACAAAAGAATTAGATCAATTAGATATTCATTATAAGACGTTAGGCCAGGTCCACATCCAACTTCACATTCACTTTCACATATCCTTGGGTCTGCTGGATCGTCAACCTTCTTTCTCCATTCTTCTCTGTCATTTGTCTCTGATAGAATTTCATTCTGACGTTCTTTCTGAAAATATTGAAGCCTGCTTTTTATATGCCTGGGTAGACCACTTCGAGGGCAGATTTTGAGTTTGTGCTTCCACACAAACTGTCTTTGTAACCTTGTTTTTTTTTTAGATGGTTTATTCAGATTATACCTTTATTTACACCAACATGCAAGACAAACAGGTTAACGCATCCACGTTCAGACCATATACTACTGTTGAGCAGTTAAGGTTATTGAGAAGTTTTATATAGTTCATGGTCAAATACACTGATCATTGTAATATACCCGCTGCAGTTCATCAATTATAAAATCATAGTCGCAGATATAGGAGCATAAGCGAGAGGTCCAAACAAGATCAGTTTTATATGTTCATTACAAATCGCGAAGATCCAAAATTGTTATTAGTTTGAATTCCTATTGTTTTGATGTATTTATGTCCAACACTAAATACTTTAAACTGGGCTAATCAACAATGTTCCTGGACATCACACTGTCATCCTCACGTTGCGGATAAGACGTGAGTTCGGCGCCATTGTATACAGGTCCAAAGGAACTTTATTAGTCTGGACGTTTATCCTCACCGCATTCGGAGAAACAAATAGGCAGAAGTGCACCGGCTTCTAGAAGTTAACCTGTCATCAAAGCGTTGAAGCCAGACAGCATTGCACTGCGCTCTTGAGGAATTTAGTGCACTTGTGCATCTCTTTTTTTTTTTTCATATTTAAAGGAAACCTCAGAATTTGCGCTATTCAGTTTTAGCTTTATCATCATAGGAATCCTTGGGTCTTAGGCCTCTTTTCTTTGCCTCTTTTTTGGGCTTTATATGCCTCTTTTATGGGCCATCTTGCCTCTTTTGTGGGCTTTTTTTTTTTTTTTTTTTTTTTTTAATGTTTTTATTTGTAAGTTATCATAATTCACAAGTATTAAATCATAAACAATTGAGAAGTGATTAACCTAAAAATATAATAATAGTAATAGAAATATTATTTAATATCAAAGACATACTACCTAACCAATGAACCCCCTAAAGACAGAAAAATGATACAAGTATCCTCTACTCCAGAACAATCAACACAATATCAGCTATCCCTGACCCCCAACACCCTATTTCTGAAAAACTACATGAGCATTGTACAGGTATATAAAAGTCAAACTAATTAATTCTCTACCCTTAAGTCCATTATTTTTCTAAATGTTAACTCCATGTGCGGCAGTGACGTGCATGAGAGAAATAAACATCTATTAAGTTATTCAATGACAAAAATTGTGAACTTAGACACAATTTATACATACTATTTCTAGAAAAAAATGTGGTGCAGGCCTATAACAATAAATTCCTTTTCTTTCTATAAACTTAATGAACTGAAATATGTCATGTCCTTTTAAAAAGCACTTTATATTTGTAAACATTGTAGCTAGCCTGCCTGCACGAATGTTTGTGACTTAATTGGAAATGTAGCTAGCTTATAATTGGTTATGTTATGCAGTGGCGTCACTAGGGTCGGTGTCACCCGGTGCGGTAAGCTCAGGCTGTGACCCCCCCCCCCCTTTTCCAAGAAAAAATAATCTCCCCCTGAAAAAAACAACTGTTTTTTTTTTTCTTTATGTTGAATAATAAAACTGTAAGCTAATTAATTGATTGGTTACAATCGAAAATGGATTTCGATTCTATTTTAAAATGTCGTTGTTTTGTTTTCATGGTTTTGTGTGTTTTTTTTTTTAAAGTGATGACATAAATTCAAAATGTACAATTATTTGATGAACGTGGAGTTGAACATTTTTATTAGAGATTATTTTAAAAGCTCCTTACGGAAAAGGTTTTAAATTATACTAGTGTTTCTAAGCTGCATTCGAAAAGGCAAATCAAGGACTGAACAGGTTTACGTACTTCGTAACATAGTCAAGCAAAGCCTGGAATACCAACAAAGTAAGTTGATCAGTTTTATAGATTAAAAAAAGAAGTTTGATAGCGCTGGAAAATAGCAAGAGAATAAGGCATCTCTCAACAGTTTGTCCAGATTCAGGAGAATAAGGCATCTCTCAACCGTTTGTCCAGATTCAGGAGAATAAGGCATCTCTCAACAGGTTGTCCAGATTCAGGAGAATAAGGCATCTCTCAACCGTTTGTCCAGATTCAGGAGAATAAGGCATCTCTCAACCGTTTGTCCAGATTCAGGAGAATAAGGCATCTCTCAACAGTTTGTCCAGATTCAGCGACATGTCTAAAGCAACTAAAACTGTTGTGTCACAACTGAGGCTGGAACTCTTCAACATCGAGCCGGATATGAGATTAAGGTTTATCTTATCTCTTTCTTGTAGCCTTCGACGATGTCATAAAATACATTAAACAGGCTACATTTGGGTTCCCATGGCGTATACCAATATACTTCTTTTGAAATAAAATTAAATGTATGCACGATATGACGGATAAAAAGCGCCCTCGAAGTTTATGCATATTGAGTGCAAGTTACCCAAAACCTCCATCAACATTGGTCCTACAGATCTTGAACAAATAGAATTGTTAACCTATTATCACAAGCAATAAGTTGCATATCATGGTGTGGCATGTCGGACTGGAAATAAGGAGCCTTTTTTTCAAAAAGTACGTCCTATCTGAAAAAAAAAAACGAATCAATTAGCCGGGAGATTCAAATTTTCTCAATACAATTATTGTCCCAACTGCCACCTACGCTTTGAGATGTGGAAGGTTGAAAAAATACTGAGCAGTGATGGCTGAAAAGGATCCTACGAATAACATACAGAGATAATGTTACCAATAGAGAAATCTTTCGCAGTCTAATAATAATGCTTATTACAATTTAGACACATTTAGCTTGAAACGAAATGACAAAAACTTGTAATCAAATCTAACTCACAATAATAAGGCTTGTCTTCGAGTCCGAAAATTAATAAGGAATGCAGTATTTCCCGTGACTATGCAGCTCCCTACATATTTTGACACATCCATGGCAAGCATAACCATTGTCCGCCGGTGGTCGATTAAGATTTTCTTTTCGCGGTCTGCGTCTGTCCTCGGCAGCGGATTTTCTTTTAGTCTCAAATGTACATCTCCCCGGCCTTTGTGAGTGATCGCTGGCTGTCTCGTTCTGAAGATGCATGCAACCAGGTGCTCTCTTCCATGACAGCTAAGGCAAGCTGGCGCCTAAGCAGGTCATTAAAGCGTTTCCATGTCGCACCTCTGTTACGTCGACCACTTTTTAGCTCACCAAAAAAGGACTTCTTTAGGCATACGTTCGTCCCCCATACGGGATGCGTGCTCTGCCCAGCGTAACTGTCGGACCATAGGAAGTCCCTCTATATACAAAAAGCAACTAAGACTACTTGAGCGCTTTCACCAAAGATCATTGAGCTCCATCATGGATATACGATGGCAAGATCGCACTACAAACAGCGATGTCCTTGTTTACGCCGGTAACTCACAATAGAGGCTCGTCTATACACACTAAAAATAAACTTCAACGCAACAACTGCTTCATGCTACTTAAAAGTAGATTTTGATCACCTACCATTTTTTAAAATTCAGTATTGTTCTAGTTACATCAATCTTATACACAACACAAGGGACAACACAACAAAGTGACGAAGACTTCTGAGGTCGCAGGCGTCATTATGGAATCTTACACAATATCTGCTTCACTGGAGCCAAAAGTTTTGATTTATAATGTAGAGCTAATACTGTGAAGTCCAACATAAACATAACATTATTATAACATAACATTATTATAACATAACATTATTATACCCAACACTGAGGACAACAAGCAGTGCAGTAAGGACTTCCGAGGTCGCTGTCCTTCTGACTGAGTGTCCATAATCTCCACTTCACCGGTGCGGGGACGGGGGTTGCTAGGTAACAAATGTCGACAGTTCGTTGCCTAATATTTTTATTTTAATTTCTTATCGTTCAGATGCTCTTGAGGGATCTATGATGATGATCTTGATGTTGAAGAGCTTGACTGTCACTGTCTCTTGTTAGTTGATCTTTGCCGAAATTTGTCAGGGGTGCTGATATATTGTAACCATGATGCTGAGGATTCTATGTCTCTAGATCTAAATATTGTCTAGTAGATTGAATAAGTGAAGATCCTTTTAATTCAAACACAGAATTTTAATTCAGAACTTGGAACCAAAAAACGTATATTCCAGTATTTACAATAGTAAATTGTATCAAATATAAAACATTTAAATTTTGGCTACTTGCTACTAGATTCTGTAAAAAGAGCTTTATCTTAATGTGCCACCATTTCCCCATGTTGTAAGTGAATTATCAACCGGTAATGATTATTAAAATTTTCATATAGAGTGCATTGCAGTTTGTTTCTTGCTGGTATCATTCCTAGGTAAGAGATTTAAATACAAATTTATTAAAAAAATTATTATAACAAAAGAGATTCCATGAAAATGAATAAATAAATATAACATCCAAAGACAAACTGGAGACATGTTTTGAAAAGGTCAAGTGAGTTTTATGTTACATAGACTCGGGGAAGAATGGTTGTATCATTGTCTTAGCACTGGCCAGGTCGATAGTATCACTTACGTAACAGTGGGTGGGGGTGGGGGGGGGGGTGTTGTGAATGAAATGTAGAGTTGTGATTGTGTTGGTGCGTGCCTGCGCTGAGGTTTGTATCGCTACTCATCGCCAGAAAAGCTCGCACTGCGTACTTGCTGAGATTGACTAATTAGGGCAAGAAGACCATAGCAATGGCTTACGTTGCTACTGAAAGTTAGCGAAAAATATCATTTTTAATCCTGTAGCACATTACATTTTTAGCGGCCCCCGAAAGAGGAAAAAACGATATTAGTTTTATGTGAAATGTCTGTCTGTCCGTCCGTCCGTCCCGTTTAGATCTCGTAAACTAGAAAAGATAGTGAAAATCCGATATCATAATATTTTAGATCATTCGTAATTCTGATGCAATGGCTACTTTTTTCTTTACTAAAAGAGAAAAATCTTTTTTATTAAATCACTCATGCAAGCAGTTTTTTTTTTCACAAAAATACACAATTTTTACAATAGTTTTTTTTAATAGTAACAAACACGGGAGGCTCTTTAGTAGAGGAGATGTCCATTTACCACATCTTGACAACATTTATGTAAATGGCTTTAAATTTTTTGTAATTTTTTTTTTACAATTGTATTGCTAAGTTATGTAAGTTCTGTCATATAAACTACTGCATTAAAAAAAAAAAAAATTTAAAGAGAAAAATAGTTTTTCATATTATCGTGTGAACTTCAGATCGGAAGTAATACTATTAGCACTCTTAACTAAAGGGGAAAAAATATTTTTAAATTTATTTTTTTTGCGGATATGTTTTTTTCTTGAGGATTTGAATAAGAGGCCCTTTATAAAATATTTGGATCAATTAGATATTCATTATAAGATATCAGTTAGGCCAGGTTCACATCTTTCAAATTCACTTTCACCTATCCTTGGTCTGCTGGACCGCTGGGCCACCACACAAGATCTGTCAACCTTCTTTCTCCATTCTTCTCTGTCATTTGTCTTTGATGGAGTTTCATTCTGATGTTCTTTCTGAAAATATTTAAGCCTGCCTTTTTACCTGCCTGTGTGGACCACCTCTGGGGCCGATTTTGAGTTTGTGTTTCCACACGAACTGTCTTTGTAACCATGTCAGTGTTATAGAAGTGTTATGTAATGCTTTTATTGTTTTGTTAATGTTTGTTTTTATAGTTGTTTTTTTTAAGTAGAGAGTCATTTCATGACAAGCCATACCACTATCATACTTTATCGTAACGTATTTTGCGTTCAAGCAATTACTAGAACATTCAAAAGTTTATAATTCCTTTTCCCACAAGTCGTCAAAGACTGGAGACCAGACTCCCAGCGGATATGCATTTGCATCCATCCCAGAGGTAGTACAGACTATGAAGGTCCCTGGCCTGCTCTAGTACATCTCTCCGTTCTCATCTATCCTACGCTTTACGTCTCCATGCCCGGACTCTAGCCCGGACTCTTTCGCTATTGTAGATCTGCCTTAACATCATCAATCCATCATGCTCGTGGTCTGCCTTTGGGAGACCTGCCTTTTGGTTATTTGCCATAAGAATGTAGCAGACTATGCAGATTGCATCTTGGTTTGCGCGGCCATGTGAAATACTGTATCCATTGTGAATAGAAGACGATGACTTATTATGTTGCTATTGAGACGTTATGTAGGTCATATACGGGTCTACGTAGGGTACACTGGTATTTCTATGCACATGTAATACTCATGTAGTGCATATTGGTAACTCGCTTAACTTGTTGATTAAGGTTCGACACCCGACTCTGACAGAGTTGCGTTTACTGAGCGCCTAAAGGCAGCATGGAAAACCAACTCCTAGATACCCCCTCCCCCCCACTGTTCCACATATTGGACCGAAGCGCTCTAAACATGAAAGTAGCGCTATATAAAAGCTATAATAATAATTTTAGGCAGGTCACTATTCGACATTTTAGGCAAACAGGTAACTATTTGACATTTTAGGCAAACAGGTAACTCTTTACAAGTGTTGGGCACATTGATAAGTCTTTGAACATATTGGGCAATCGGATAAGGAAGAGTAAATAGTTTTACATGTCTATCTAAGTCCCAGCTGTGACTATAAGTTCTATAGATAATGTCTACCTAGTGTAGGTTGAATATTTTGTTTTCACCTGTCAGCACATTTTTATTTTTTATGCAACGCTGGCTTCTCCTTGACCCCCAAAAGATAGATCTCTATCAGGTTACACCTCTGGTATAGCTAAGAACACCTATCAGCGACAGACAAGCAGTTATGTTAAACAGAGAGCTTTTATTTTGTATTATGTATGTTGTAGTCAGTGGCGGCACTAGGGCGGTACGAGGGGTGCGGGCCGAAGCGGGTGATGCCCACAGAGGGGGGACACTCACATTTCTGCACTTTAGCTAAAGTAGACAACTTTTAGTTTACATTTACGCAAGTTTAATTTTTATATCTAGATTTAAATCCTTATAATCATTTTATTTTTTTTAAATTTTCGGTGCCAATGTTCAGTACATTACGTGCCTACAAAAGGAATAGAATGAATGTGTGAGTGTATTTGCTAAAAAAGTGTGTGTGTGCGTGTTCGTGAAGAGGTGATAGACTGTATTTCTTTCCATAGCCCACGCCAGCAAGACTTCCCAGTGATTCTATTACCGAAAACATGATCACGTGACGCCCAGACACTGGTAATTAAAGTTCACACCTGGTGTCCAATAGCCTGCCACTGAGAAGAGGACAGCTTACGATATTTGCTCTCACATTTCGATGTGGACAGCTTCCATCCCATTTTGAATCCATTCTGAACTTTACCATTAACTTAAGTTCTTTGTCTTTTTTGTTTTTAAATAATCAATAGCAAAGCTCTGTTCAGTTCAAACTAGATACGTAAAGAACTTTAGCGCCAATATCAATCTAAGAGTTGTTATTTTGGCATTATCGCTAAACATTTTCGAAGCTAAAACACAACCATTTTTTTAAGTGAGTCAAGACTTAGACTTTTATATATACTAGCCGGATATGACCCGCTGCATGCGGGCCTTAGTTTAGGTATCTGACGTAATGGGTTGGATTTAGATTTATGTCAAACATGGCATATATTCCCTTAAAATTTGTTTTTATTTACTTGGCTGCGCGAATTAGAAGCAGATGCCAGGCAGATGGGCAGAGGTGGGCACAGTTGGAGAAGCTCGCCCAGAACTGAGACGCCTGCAGATAGCTGGTTGGTTGCCTATGCCCAAGCGCGACCATGGGATGATGAAATCATTGTTAGATTGTTTAACTCTTTCTCTCCGTTATGATTTTTCCACATTTCGAAGGAATTCTACATATTGCTCATGGCTATTTCACTACCCCTGTTATGATTAAGCTTCAATTGCTTTGTTGTTTGTTATCAGAAAATGTTTTATTTTGTATAGAATTAAAGGGAAATGCATTATCTTTTTATATAATACAAAGTCAAGTCTATAAAATTAAACATTAATTTAAATTAATGAGGTCAAATCAACGATGGTATCGTCGATTAGGAGAGAAAGAGTTAATGTGCTGGCCTCGTCTTGCCGTGGTAAGGCGCATTCAAAGAAACTGGTTGAGATGACTCATGTTCCTCCAGAAAGTTTTTCAATTTTATTTTTTTTCTGTGTTTCGTTGTAAAGCCAGGCTCTAGGCAGAAGCAGACGGTGCCTTTGAAAGTTGGTTGATGACCTTATGCGGTAGATCTTTACTACCATTCCGGCTGATATTTATTTCATTTATTCTGTAATTATTCTGTTGTTGAAGCGATTTCTCCTATTATGAGATGAAGTTGGTTTAGGCATTTGATGAGGGTAAAGATTAGCTATACAGATCTATGGTTTTAAAGTGTTTAATCGGTTAATATTTACTTTACTTTATTTTTTAGTTATATATTAAACAGCTTCCTTCTTTAATTTTGAAACTACCTTAACATTTACTACATGCGCATTGGCTACTCAAACATCGGCTACATTAGCAATGGCTACCTAAACATTGGCTACCTAAATATCGGCCACCCTAAACATTGGCTACACACACTTTGGCTACCTAAACATTGGCTACCCAAACATCGTCTACATTAGCATTGGCTACCTAAACATTGGCCACCTAAACATTGGCCACCTAAACATTGACTACCTAAATATTGGCCACCTACACACTGGATACCTAAACATTGGCTACCCAAACATCGGCTACATTAGCATTGGCTACCTAACCATTGGCTACCTAAATATCGGCCACCTTAACATTGGCTACGTACACTTTGGCTACCTAAACATTGGCTATCTAAACATTGGTTACCTACACATCTGCTACCCAAACATTGGCTACTAAAACATTTACTACCTAAACATTGTCTACCTAAACATTGGCTACATAATCATTGGCTACCTAAACATGGGTTACCTAAACATCGGCTACATTAGCATTGACTACCTAAACATTGTCTACCTACACATTGGCTACATTAGCATTGGCTACCTAAACATTGTCTACCTACACATTGGCTACATTAGCATTGGCTACCTAAACACTGGCTACCTACACATTGGCTACATTAGCATTGACTACCTAAACATTGTCTACCTACACATTGGCTACATTAGCATTGGCTACCTAAACATTGTCTACCTAAACATTGGCTATATTAGCATTGGCTACCTAAACATTGTCTACCTAAACATTGGCTATATTAACATTGGCTACCTAAACACTGGGTACCTAAACATTGGCTATATTAGCATTGGCTACCTAAACATTGTCTACCTAAACATTGGCTACATTAGCATTGGCTACCTAAACATTGTCTATCTAAACATTGGCTATATTAGCATTGGCTACCTAAACATTGTCTACCTAAACATTGACTATATTAGCATTGGCTACCTAAACACTGGCTACCTAAACATCGGCTACATAAACGGGACTTCATAATACTTTCGTATTCAAGCTTGTCGCTCTTTGTCCTTCAAAAAAAAATGTAATGTCCGTCTCATTCTTTGAATGTCTGAATAGAACGGATTCTAATGCATGGCGCTAGTACCTGTAGGAAGCTAATAGCTAAAGTGACATACACTCGTACAGGTAAACATAGCTTTTAATGAAAAAAACGAGGCCTCAGGGAGGGGGTGGAGCGAACCAGTAAAAGTGGAGGGTTGGGGAAAGGGGGTCGAATCAATACTTGTCTATAGACTTGTAACAAATGACGAGCCGTGCATCCATTAGCCAGTGTTTGTCCCGTGCTCTGGCTACCTTGAAAGCGCACAGCAGTGATTTCTCTTGAACTTCCAATAAACCAGTTTCATGTTGTTCCAATAATTTTTTGTACTAAAAGTGTTGTTCTCAATTTTTTTTTTTTTTGTATAGTGATCTAGGTCTTAGGAGCAAACATTTAAGAAACAGTGCTAAAAAAGCTTTTTTTTTTTAAAAAAAAAATATTTATTAATTCAGCTTTGTATTTTGTAAAACACCAAAAGAAATAGTTTTTAACATGTCCCCTAAATTGTCGTCAAAACACACTTTACAGATTGACTTTTCTAATTTGGTAGTGTGCTGATTGGAGTTTAACAAATTGAATAATAGACTGACGAGTTGAGATCCAATCCTTTGAAAAGATTTTTTTACGATCCTTTTTTTTTAGAATTTTGTATATTCCTCAACTGCATTTTCTTTGCACTATTTCTTGGAGTTTCTTCTTCGTCTTCCTTGTTCTCATTGTTTTGTTGGAGCGTTCAGATGACTAGACCAATATATGAGATGAACTGAGCAGTTGTTTCCAAATCAGGGAGCTCTCCATCTAGTTTTCTTTCTATTGGGGTGTTTTGGGGCCAGTGTCTTGTATGGGCCTCATGGCAAAGAGAACAGTTTAGAAGGACATGGTCAGCATTTTCTGGTGACACTCCACATGGGCAGATTTCACTGGTTCCAATTATGTTGTCTCATTCTGATATGTCCGTTCCTGAGTCGAAAGATTAGACGTTGATCTTTTCATGATCTATCTATCTATCTATCTATATATATATATATAATTCTCTTCTTCCCTCTAAAATGTAGACAAGAAGTAAAGGAAAGATCACTGCGGATAGTCCACGAGAAACACAAGAGTAGTCTTCACACTACGGATGGCTGCCTGAGCGCTGGACTGTCGTTTAAATTTATCAAACCCTGCCCGCTCCCACCACCTTTTGTTCTGTGGAAGGTTAGGACTAGAAACTAGTAGCTTATAATAGGTTTCATCTTTCTTGTGATTAGGATGAGAGCTTGTCCATTTCTCATTTAATTTGTTTATTAATTAGTTTCTTCTAGTTAAAATGGAGCTTTTAAAACAAATTTTAACGAAAATCAAATTAATTTTTTTTTGTTAGAATCCTGGCATTTGAGTTCGTGCATTTTTTTTCTATATATTCTCAACTCCAACCAGGGGCGGAATGACCAGATTGGCATTCGGGCAATAGGTGTTAAAGAATTTTTAAAAAGTAAAAATTTTGATACGAGTGTATTTTGAAATCAGGTTGGCTTATAAGTTTGTTCTTACGTTAACATGGGCGCAAGTTGCTAGCGGAAGAAGTGTCTGCACATTGAGGTTTGTTATAAGTCACAAGAATATTTTTGTTTGTTTTTTGTAATTGTTTTTAGGGGCATCCTACAGGCAAATGATTTGGACACAATCATAATAGATGAGAAATCGTTTTGCGTTTTAAATTTGAAATGTGAACTTTGCATATAAGAAAAATATATTCAATACATAAACTGTTCATGAAAAGCGTCCCTCTTGAAGGGTTATGTGTGTCTGTGTGCGTGCGTGCGTGAGTCTTTCTAGTGTAATCAAGTTGGGAGGTTGTTTTGATTGATAAAGGCCGTGGGGTTTCTGATGAAATCCCGAGGTGG
Organism: Biomphalaria glabrata; assembly: GCF_947242115.1. Lineage (NCBI taxonomy): Eukaryota > Metazoa > Mollusca > Gastropoda > Planorbidae > Biomphalaria > Biomphalaria glabrata. Next base: position 4,844,912 of record NC_074720.1, read on the forward strand.
ACTGACGTCATTCGAGGGAAATACCTTAGACACTCGAGGCAGAGAGGACGTGTTTTTGCAGCGAGTTTTATCTTGTTTTAATTTTCCTTTCACTAGTTTCTGCATACATCTCCTTAAACTCTGACCTGTACGTGACAACTTGTGGGCAGTTAAGACCAGTAGCTCATTGCCACGTCACAGGTCTGTACCAATGTCGTATGCAGACTGCTACACTCTGTGCTTATTTACATTTCGAGAGTTCCATATCCTCCCGGCCCCCTTTAGCAACTTCTCGTGTGATTTAAAAGGCCAAACCTTGAGCTACGAACATAGTCAGATAAATTTGCATTTAATATCACCAGAGACTGCATTATGTTACGCAACCTGCCCTGGTAATGGGACATTTTAAAGTTAGGTAACTCTTTTTATCTATCTGTCCATTGCTATGGAGTGTGTGCGTGTTCCTATTGGCTGAATACATTCCGACGTAACTTCACGTAAGTGCATCGCAGTCTAGGGGGGGGTTTTAGAAAGGGGGGAGAATAACTGATAATAGTTAGTGAACGTGGAGTGACAGGAAAAAATTGATGTTTGATTGTCAGTTGTATTTTGTTTAAATTGTAAAGATAGTGTTAGTTAATTTGCGTTTCTACATACATATACATAAGTGTCGAAAGCTATATTGTTAATAAAAGTTATGCTAATTATTTTTTAAAAAGAAGTTGGTTCAAGATCTATTCCATTTTAGTACCGAACGAGAGGCGCGACAGAGACAAGAAGTTTTAAAAAAAAAATCAAAGAATATACTTTGGAATGCTTATGGCGGGTGTAATTGTATCAATTTAGTTTGGATCAGTCATGTAATCAAATTTGTAATAGATCTAAACATCAGTAAAACTGTGCGATTAAATCTTAAATGTATCAACTGTTTTTGTTTAGCGCTCATTCATGTTTTTATCTTTTTCAATGCGCTATGATCCTGTCACTTGTCTGGGGACCACTTAAGAAAGAGGAGAGAGGAGAAAGAAGGGTGTATCTGTGTGAATGTTACCGCAATCGCTTTTTAAACGCATTTAATGGCAGGCTCAATTTTTGAAAATAAGACTGTTTATTCATTTCACTATTGATTCTTAAAATGAACTTTTTTTCTTCTATATATATTTTATATATATAAAAATAAAAGCATAACAAAAGAATAACAAATAATGTTTAAGCTTCAGTTTAACGACTTTTTGTGCTATGAGTCACGTTTGATCACATTTTGAACACCACTTCATCCTGGCAGGGCTGCCGTCACTTGATCCTGGCAGGGCTGCAGTCACTTCATCCTGGCAGGGCTGCCGTTACTCAGGTGTAAATGACGTTGCTACGGAGAGCTGCTCCCATAATCTGCTTCCTTCCCTTCCTGACATATCATATCCATGTATTGTCTCTACTACAGAATATGCCGTATCGATCCGAAGAGCAGGGTATCGATTTCTTCCATTGATTGGAACGATATTTGGTTCGCCCGAGTCTAATCGCGACGTGATACAGTTAGAGCGAAGTCATAACAATGTTCGGCGCCCCCCAATCCCCATCCTGGTCTCCCCCTTTCTAGCTGCCTCCATACCCACCCACAATTTCAATAGTGACGCCATAGAAATAGTTTTGCATTGCGTTTAAGACAAGAAAAATAATAACAAGATAGATTGGAGTGTTAAGTCTCGTTAACATTTAATATCACACATAGCCGTTTATGTCTTTGGAATGTTTAGTACTATTCCGGAAAGAAAAACTAATGGGGTTTAGAGAGAACAGAATACGTTTCAAAAATGGTTAGGGTTATTACACTAGTGAAACATATTCTACCAATTTCGACATCGTCATACATGGCAGCATATCCCTAAATAGCAAACTTCAATGCGTCTGGTGTACAAAAATAAACTAAATGTAGATAAGGCTGTGTATTATATCTACACTGGAAAACGGAAACCTATTCTTATTCGCGATTGATCAACTCACAGACCTATATATATATTTAGATTGTTACTTATTAATCACAGAACTATATATTCACGCAAATTTATGAAATAAAGCCATTTCCTGTTAGTTTCCATTAATATGATATAATAAGAATCCTAGATCGAAATAGTTCACGTCTAATGATTTTTAGTTATCTTAAGTACATTTAAATAGATTGATTTTGTCTGTATGTATCTAAAATTTCGAAAATAATAATTATTAATCGAGGGTGCTCTTATTAATTACTAAATCTAGATCTTAACATTAAATTATATGTAACATAGGTTAGGGTTGAAAAAAACAACAACTTTACTTCTTATAACTACTTTACAAAACAACGCCTTGTTTGCTCACGACATTTTTTTGTAGTGTTAAAAGATCTGTATGTCCGGTCTAGATATAGTATATATATATATAGGTCTGTGGGCTTTGTTTTTTTAAAGTTCTATGATTATTTTTGTGCACTTTCCAGCTCTGTATAAAAACACATTTTCTAAGCTCTTCTGTTTGCAGCTTTTACTTAGTTGGTAGAGTTGGAGCTCAATTTAGTGTCCTTGACCTTGTTCAGTCCATCACCTTAATCTCCAATAACAGTGCCTATGCAATACATACAATAGTGTAGATATAATATATGCTACCTTGGAGTGTAGACATAATGTATGCTACCTTGGAGTGTAGATATAATATATTCTACCTTGGAGTGTAGATACAATACATTTGACAGCTTACAAAAACACATATTCAGTTTGTTACGGAGCAGAGGCGTAACTAGGAATTGTCATCATTTGGGGGCCTGGGGGATTGACCTCCTTGGAGGCCCCTGCATTTTGCGTAATATTTAATATTTAATGTACCAAACCACTCATTTGGCCGCCCCCCATAAAGTGGGGGCCCGGGGGGGGATTTTTAACTTCGCCCCCTCTCCTCCCCAACCCAAGCTACGCCACTATTACGGAGTGTGTGTGTGTGTTTGTACTGGCTGATGAGTTCTGATGTAAGTTTGAGTAGGGTTGAATCAGATGAGCGGACACCATGGGACTGAACAGATGACGACAGCCAAGTCAAGTCAGAAGCACGTCACGCTTAGATCACAAAAACAACAAAAAAAGTTATTGAAAACTACAACTTCATGATATTTAGCAGCTTGCGAACTTTAAATTCAACGGCAACTTTTTATGTTCTGTAAACGAAACTCTTTGTTATTAAAATTTAATATGTACACAGAGTTTTTTCATAAAAAACATACGATTTGTACAACTATTTTAATTAAACTAGAAACAGGGGAGGTTATACTAAGTTAGGGATTAAATATCTCCTTATATTTTCATAACATTAATGTACTTGGTTTTTTGTAAGTAATAGTAAAAAAAAAGTGTAATACTAAATAAATTGTTTTGTGATATAAAATTACAACTTTACAATTTTTTAATTGTTTTTTTTTTAATTGTTTTTTGAAAAAAAAAGGAAGAAAATTCTTTGTTTCGTATTTCTATAATATAGGACAAAATATAAAAATATAAATAAAAATTAAATATATAAAACAGATATTAAAGATAAGAATACACAAAACATAAACTACATTACTGGTTTCACCATATCTCTAAATACTATAAGATGTATTTCTTTTTATACATAAAATATATTCAATAATGAATTACCACTAATTGATTAACTAATTTTTTTTTTAAATACCTATTGACTCATATTTTACGGATGTGCACACCAAAAAGTACGTGAAAGTCCCACAATACTTGATCTTTCAACTTGATCTGAGAATGAGCAACGGGAGGGAAGAAAACATGTATAACAACCCACCCCGACAGACAGACTGACCGAGTTAATATCAGCTTTATAAATATGGTTGTCAACACTTACTATTGAGTTTGAAACTTATCTGAATTTTTCTTGGCATATGGAACAAGTAATGTACCTTTACCTTTGCCCATTTCTGTGTATTTTATTAGGTTTATGATTTTATACTTGTAAGTTATGGCTCTGTGTTTTTTGTGCCTCTCTCATAATTTACCCAGGATTCCATCCAGTCCAAAGAAGAAGTGTACTCTTAATTGCTTCGACACTAAAACAATATGTTATATGTATTTAAGAAGGCGTGATAATGTTGTACATTCTATGGTATACGCAGGACCGGGAGGGCAGGTGAGGCCACAGCCCAGGGTTATCCACAAGAAAGGGCCCAGACGAAAAAAAAAATAAAAATATTTCGACGGGTCAGCAACTTTAATTTTTTTTTTTTTTTGTAATATTTTTTTCTCGCATTTCTAAGATAAGATAAGATAAGATAACCTTTATTGATCCAATCAAACGGAAATTCGGTTTGACTACAATTGACAACATCAGCGTAACTACTGTACAATAACAATATAGATGCTTAATATAGATGCACATACGAACGACATTCACACACGAAAAACGCATACACATTCATAACCAGCGCTTTATAAATACACTTCTATGTACTTCTCGATGACGGCAGAATGTTAATTTTTTAATGTTGGTCATCTAGGGTCTATTATTACAGAATGTTTTAATTTTATCCTTTGGTACAACTTTGTACAAATACTCCTTCTTCCCTAGTGCTATTAGAGCATGGAATGGGTTGCCTGTGCTAGCCAGGAAAACCAGTGACTTGGCAGAATTTAAGTCATTGGTTAATATGCATGACTAAATGCATGACGCGTCGGACGTAATCATCTTCTTTTTTGAAGTAACGTCTGTATTATCACAGAACTGGATGTACGAATTAACAGTTGTGGTAAGTTCATCTGTCTGGGCAGTTGTTTACAAACATGTCCCAATCTGTTTGCTCCAGACAACTTTGTAGCTGTAAAACAGCGTCGTCAGACCGTGACTGGTTGGACTGTAATTCGGGTTTTGTTGTTTTTAAAACCGGTTTGTACATGGGTGTAAGATGGATCATTGTGTGGTCCGACTCTCCGAGGGGGAAATATTTCTACCAACAATAGTTGAAATTTTACAGTTGGGGTTAGGGTTGTGGTTAACAATTGTCCGCTCATAGTTTTTTTTCGTTTTCTCGAATTACGAATTTACTACATGCGAAAACCTTACCCATTTACATTTTTTGTTACTAAAATATCCAAATTAAATAAATGTATTTTTTTTGTTTGTTTGTTTTACATGTTTCGGATGTTCCTTCAGAGTTGAAGATAATTACTTCCTAGTCCAAACCTCCCGCAGGACGACGGGGGATGGGAGCGGGCAGGGTTTGAACCCTGGACCATCGATAAATCTGATCGACAGTCCAGCGCGCAAACCGCACGACCAGGCAGCTATCCATTAAAACGAATGCAATTAAAATTAAATGTTATGTTATGTTAATATGTTATGCTTTTGGATATTAGTATTTTTAAAAATTTAATAAGTGTATTTTATTAAATGTTTCGAAAAAGTGTAGCGACCTCCTCAAAATGTCGACCCTAGGGTCTCCACATACCTGGGTAGACGTAATCAGGCATGAATTCGCCTCGCTCTGAAAACAAGGCATGCTTAAAGCTATTGCTTTTAGCAAAACATAAAAAAAAAAAAAAATTAAAAACAATAGGACGGGATCGCTGAACATCGAATACACTCACAGCCATGCCAAACATTCAAACAGTGATACAAATCAAAGTAAAACAATCGCCACCACGATACAAAAGATAATCGATTTCTCGTTTTTTGTTTCATAAAGTGTGTAGTTAAAACTCGAATCAACTCATTCCGGTGAGTGGCGACAGAGTGGATTGAATTGACTTGAAATGAATGGGACTCGCTTTTTTTTTTTTATAAATAATTTTTGTTGCTACTGTAAACCGTCTATTTTTTGTTGTATTGCTCACGTTTTAACCATGACCTGACAAATTTAGCTCTACAGTTCAAAGTAATCGTAAATTCAAAAGCTTCCTAGAAAATTTCTGAAAAAAAAAAGTGCTCGGACTAAAAATCACTAGTTTGGCGTCTATTCGAATAACCCTTGAGTGGCCTTGTTCATGTCTTAAGATGCAGCATCTGCAATATTTTTGGCTTTATCATCTCTGCCTGGTTTGGCATTCCTAAATGATGCTAATGTGCTATTAGGTTACTAAGATACCGCACTGGTATATCTATTGGTGAAAAAAACATGTTTAAAAAAGCCTTTAAAGGGAAACTCCGATGTTTTTTTCTAAATTTGAGCTATTGACATATTTAAATTCTGCGTAAAAAGTTGTAATAGTAAACATTTTATCATTTTTAGCGGCCCCCGAAAGGGGAAAAGACGCTATTAGTTTTGTGTGAAATGTCTGTCCGTCCGTCCCGTTTAGATCTCGTTAACTAGAAAAGATATTGAAAATCCGACATTACAATATTTTAGACCATTGAAAGTTTTGATGCAACGGCTACTTTTTTTTTCTGAAAGCAAAAAATCTAATTTTTAAAATCAGTTATGCAAGCAGTTTTTTTATCCGCGGGACCGTTGGGGCACTACACAAGATCTGTAAACCTTCTTTCTCCATTCTTATCTCTCATTTGTTTTTGAAATAATTTCATTTGGATGTTCTTTCTGACGAAAATATTGAAGCCTGCCTTTGTGGACGACTTAGGGGGCCGATTTTGAGTTTGTGTTTCCACACAAACTGTCTTTTGTAACCTTGTTTATTTAAATGCTTAGAAACATTTATATTTAATAAATTAGTCAGTAAATTCTTGACATCTAAAAAAAAACGGGGTTCTTTGATATTTTGTTTTTAGGTTAGGCAAACGTCACTTCCCTCAACAATACTGAAAGGGAAACTAGATTTAACCAATCGTATCGCTTCATTCTTACAGTAGCTGTTAGGCTTAGTGGCGGCCTAGTCAAGCGCTCTGGTACAGTTATATATAGATAGATAAATTTAAAAGCATTAGGACAACCAACTCAAGAAAAAAAGTCACATTTTCATCTAAGCCCCTCCCTGTCCCAAGAAGTAAATAGATCGCAGGTCTGACTGATTTGAACAAACTGGTCAGTGTAAGGCTAGTCTAGACTACGTGTAGTCAGTCATGACAAGACAACCAAGCGATAGTGTCTGTTGTGTGTTGAGTGGTCAGGCGAGAAGATACACACTGCCGTGGTTAGTCAAGCATGTAAATCTCCTTTAACACGCATTTTTTTCCTTTGCTTACAAGATCCTAGATCTAACTGCATAGACGAAGATTTATTTCTTTTACGAGAATGTAAACTTTGCTGTAATGGTTTTCCGTTATACAGTAAGTCAATAGATTAAATTAATAGGCATGTGTGACGTCACATAGAAACCCGGTGGATGCGCAGGAAAAATATCAATTACTGTTATTATTGCAAATAAAAACATTATAATAATATATTCATTATCTGTCAATCAAAACACATATTATATCAAAAATTGTCAAAACCATCGGAGTTTAACCTTTAATCTTTTAAACAAAAAAAAAACAAAACAAAAACCTATGGATCAAGATTGTAACATTTGATCATCACAAAGAGCTGACGAGACACCGATTACAAATAAACAGTCACACGAACTCTTTTATTCCTTAAGCCAGTGTTTACCAAACTTTATCTTAAACGGAATAATTAGCACTTTCTGGGTATTTAAAGGAACACTTGGGCTATTTTTAAACAGATTTATTTCACGGTGTGGCCTACTAGCTAATTACTCCAGTAGCTCGTGGGGCACCTATTCAGGCCTCAAGGATCACTAGGGTTCCTCGGAACACAGTTTGAGAAACACTGGCTTTAGCTATTATTAATAAAATCGAACTTTCAAATGTGAACCTCACAGATAATGTTTAAAGTGAATTTGTTATATGAACGTATATATTGTGTGTTATCGTATAAATCGATCGCTATTGTTATAATGTTTTGTTAAGTGTAATGCACAATTGTAAAACAAATTTCCTAAAGGACAATACAGTTTATTTTGACTATTATTCTAGAGAAAATAGAATTCTTTAGACTTTTATTCAAGAAACAAGTTATGATTGAGTTAGAAACATCATATTACTTACTGTTGCTTGTGCGCGTTGGCTAAGTGGTTAAGTGCCTGGCTTCCAAATTTGGGGTCCTGGGCTCGAATCTCGTTGAAGACTGTGATTTTGAATATCGGGATTATAAGGGCGTCCCTGAGTCCACCCAACTCTAATAGGTACCTGACTTTACTTGGGAAAAATTAAGGCGGTTGGTCGTTGTGCTGGCCACATGACACCCCACGTTAACCGTTGGCCAAAGAAACAGATGACCATCTGCCCCCTTAGGTCGCCAGGTCTGAAAGGGAAACTTTACTTACTTTCAACAACCCAATAACCTTTTCACCTTTAAATCATTAAAGGAAACCCAAACGATGGGTAAACTACATAGTCAGGATTAAACTCTTGGAGAGCTCCACGGGGTCTAGGACAATCCAACACTTGTTCAGCTTGACTGGAGCCTGGTTAATATTTGATTGCGTCACGAACTACTTTCTATTGACTGAACTCACTTTTGAAATTGTGTTCAGCTTGATGCTGCCGCGCTCTGCTATACAGAGGTACACAGTTAAGACTAGAAGAGTTTGTTGTTTCAAATAGTAAATAGTGAGACTCCACCTCTGATATATCTCTCTGAAGGTATAGTGGATTTCTGATAATAATGACGTCATCTGATTATCGTACTTCGGTACTAAAGTGTATTTGCTGGACCTAATTATGCCAATGGGTACCGGACTTTAGTTGCGGAAAGTAAAGGTGGGTTGTTTGTTGTGCTGGACACCCTCGTTAACCGTTAGCCATGATTTTTATATCATGAGTCGTGGAGATCGCAAGGTCTGAAAGGGAGTACTTTCTAGGCCAACCTTCACTCCACTTACTCACGCACACGCCTGGTTTCAGTGGATGATAGCGGGAATCGTTTGAACCCAGAAAAAGTGAGACGGTAGTCCAGACCGTATACCACACGACCAGCAGCCATGTCGTTCTCTCGTGTTGATCCTTTTGTGTGTTTCAACTATGGCCTCCTTCAGACATGAAGCGACTATGGATCATCTCATGGAAAATGAGATGAATGCCTGGGCATTAGCTGTGGTCGGAGCGATGTCGCCCACATATCATTTCCCGCCCCCTTCCCTCTTCACGCAGCTGATGTATCCAAAGCAACGGCATGCCTATATATTTTGGGATCAGCGGCGTCGCAGGTTCTGCCAGGGTGTAGCGCTGGGTGCTGCAAGCTGCCTTAGGGTCGCCAGCTCCTGATTTTTCCTCAGAGTTGACTCCCGAAGCTTTTCTCATGATTGGGTATAAACTGCAAGGTTTGAATTCAGAGTTTTCCTTCTCCTAGGTGGGTAGCCAGCCATGGCTAACGAGCCCCTCCTGACCGAAGCTTACTGGTTAAGGCGCCAGTTACTCGCCATTGCCCCTTCTCTTTTAGTGAAAACAGTTCCGCCGGACTCAATGTCTGAGCCACACGTGAAGGCCAGGAGTTGGACTGGTTGTCAGAGGCTATTTGAGACGCATGCCATTAGGAAGCATTTTATAGGTAGTGGAGTGCTTACACCCATTACCACTTTCGGCAATGACAACCTTGCTTTGTACATTCTATAAAATACGTTTACTTACTGAGTAAATTGATGCACAATACTTGTCTCCTAGATAAAGGCATGCTATGATGAGATTCTTTTTAAAGAACAGTGATCGCACTTCAATTTCATGTATTGACCCCTAATTTTACCTTGTTTTTATTTTATTTTCAGATATCAGCCCAAAATGAGACAAAAGTTGAACCAATACAGAATCAACTAAAAAGACGAGGGCGTATCTATTACAAGTAGACCTACTCCCCCACAGATCTCTCTTCGAATATATAATTGCACACTCACTTTAAAAACATAGCGTTCAAAACGGATTCCGGCATTGAATTGAGCTGCGAAATATTGCTACACAGTCTCAGTGCAGAATCAAAGACAGAAGACATTCCTGGATGTGAAGTCAGATCTAATTCTTTAAGACAACGAAATTCGCATGCCAGTAGCTAGCAGTCTTTATGTTTTAATTAAAGCGAAACAGCAATAGTTTGGGGAATTTCCAATCTGATATCCCATCATGCCTTTTGGAGCATTTACTAATTTGAAGGACCGGGTTCTGCAGCCGTCTAAAGATGCTACACAGCTGGCCAAGGACTCAATACACAGGTAAGTACAAGATCTAGTGGCATGGGCTTTTTTGAGAGACGTGATGTGGAAAAAGAATGCTAAACACTGTGTTAAAACACACCGTCATACAAAACCGTCATTTACAAAAACAACTGTTGTAAGTCCCTCTTAATACGATTACTGTTTTAAAGCTATAAGGCCTTAGCGAAGTGGTTAACTGTAATAACCCTTTGCCCTTGATTTCAAAGAGTGTTTCCGTGTGAAATATATCAAGTGACCAGGTGAAATATATCACGTGACCACATAGTAGTGGATTAAATACAAGTGAAAAACACAAGCACACACTATGATTTTTGTCTATAAGCGGAATCAACATCTCCAGAAAGCCTCACTTACCTCATATTTGATCTTCACAAAGCTTATATTAACTCATTCTGTTTGTCTATGTGTCTGTCTTTCTGTCTGTCTGGTAAAAAGTTTTTACAGGTTGAAACTTTGCACAATTATTCATTGGCATAGACAAGACATGGAATCAATAAAAAAAAAAAAGCTACTATTAGTCAACTATTTACTGGTTATTAATTTTTAAAAAATAAAAAATATTTGGTACAAACTGGGAATCAAACCCGGAATATTTAAACCGTCATAGGTATGAACGGGAATTGATACTTACGTGATTATTTATCGATATGATCAATATATGGACATAGAGATCTTCTATTAAACCTAGACTTCTGATTTAGAACTCTCAGACCTAGTCTAGATCTAGATCTCCTACTTGATCTAGAGTCTAGATGTATTTATTAGATTTACGTAGAAAAATATTAACAGAGAGTGTATATTCTTTCAACGAAATTGAGACAACTTTAAATTTACTGTTATCTTACAAGTCTAGTCAAGACAAATTTAAATTTATTTATTTTTTTACTTTGAAAAATTATAACAGTCAAACTAGATTTTCCCCCATGTGGGCAATGAGCTAGTAATTCTTTTCTCAGATAAATACATCAACTGTTTAATTTCAAAGAAAATTGTTAGAGCCGTTTTTGAGATCAGCGTCCGCCCACTCCCCACGAAGTAGTGACTTGAATAGAGGAATTGTAAAAAGAGATAATGTGGGAGAGTTAGGGGAAAAGAAGAGAAAATTAGAGAGAGAAAAGAGTCAGAAGAGAATCCGGGAAGTGATAAAAAGAGAGAAGAGAGAGAAAGAGGGAAGCATTGCGACTTGAAGAAAAAACTAACAAACCGTGATGGTTAAACAAAAAGAGAAGATAGAGAGAGGCAGAGAGAAAGAGAAAGCCCGAATAGTAATAGGAAACAAAAGAGACCAATTAGAAAAGAATAAAGAACATAAATAATTACATTCATGTTGATATAAGAGAAAGAGAGAAAGAAAGATGAAAAAAAAAATACAGGGAGAAAGAGAGAGAGGAGGGATTGATGGAAAGGCAGGGAGGGGAAAAAGACAAAAAGGCTGCCGGGAATAGTTTGGCACCACTGCCCAGGGCAACCTGCCTGTAATTGATGCCAAACATAATTTGGGTGAGTGGATCGGGAGATAAAAAGCCCCCTCAAGGGAGGCTCATGTGAATGGGGGGGGTGGGTGGGGTGGGGGGGGCTGGTCTGTGGCGTCACACAGATCAAAACAATACCCGGGACTACGCTCTTGGGCAGGCTGGATGCCCTGGCAATGACTCCATCGTTCATGCAGAGACAAGAACATTGAAACTGTGAGATGGACCTACAGGACATTGAAACTGTGAGATGGACCTACAGGACATTGAAACTGTGAGATGGACCTACAGGACATTGAAACTGTGAGATGGACCTACAGGACATTGAAACTGTGAGATGGACCTTACAGGACATTGAAACTGTGAGATGGACCTACAGGACATTGAAACTGTGAGATGGACCTACATGACATTGAAACTGTGAGATGGACCTTACAGGACATTGAAACTATGAGATGGACCTTACAGGACATTGAAACTGTGAGATGGACCTACAGGACATTGAAACTGTGAGATGGACCTACAGGACATTGAAACTGTGAGATGGACCTACAGGACATTGAAACTGTGAGATGGACCTACAGGACATTGAAACTGTGAGATGGACCTACAGGACATTGAAACTGTGAGATGGACCTACATGACATTGAAACTGTGAGATGGACCTACAGGACATTGAAACTGTGAGATGGACCTTCAGAACATTGAAACTGTGAGATGGACCTACAGGACATTGAAACTGTGAGATGGACCTACAGGACATTGAAACTGTGAGATGGACCTACAGGACATTGAAACTGTGAGATGGACCTTCAGAACATTGAAACTGTGAGATGGACCTACAGGACATTGAAACTGTGAGATGGACCTACAGGACATTGAAACTGTGAGATGGACCTACAGGACATTGAAACTATGAGATGGACCTACAGGACATTGAAACTGTGAGATGGACCTACAGGACATCGAAACTGTGAGATGGACCTACAGGACTAACTAGTTAGTCTTAGTACGTGTCTTTTTTTTTTAACCCTTTACTTCCTAATTGTTTAACCCAGAACCTTGACATAGTGTCCATTACTTTTTACGAAGCTTATGTCTGCCTGGTAAAAATCATTTACACGTCTTGGATCAAGCTGAAATTATGTACACTGATTTCTTTTATTTGACAAAACATGAATGAATTTTTGAAACAATAAGACAAATGAGTTTATATAAGTCTTGGTAATTAATTATTTTGTTTGTTATCGAACAAGGAAAAGAAATTGTACTTGGCTTATGTGGTGGTATAAGCTTAATTAGCTTTCATATACTGTGGAGGTCGCCACTTCAAAGTTTGACCCTAACAAAAGATAACTATTAAACCTTTTATTTTCGTAAGCGATTCGTTTGCACAGTGGTTTGTATGTTGACTTGAGAAGGCTTGACTCTTCGAGTCCAAATTCAGTTCTTTATATTGTTTTTATAAATGCATTTTAAATGCATTTACGGTAACATTCACAGAGATACTCAATTCTTTCTTCCCCACCCATTTCCAACTGGTTCAAGTGATAGGATGATTGCGTATTGAGAAAGCCAAAAGCATGAAAAACAAGTGGTAAAAATATTTCTAATGACACAGATTTATGACTGTTTGTCTTAGAATAAGTCTAGATCTATTACAAACTGGAAGTAAAACCTCTATCGTTCTTTTGACAAACGAACGTACATATCCCTCTACCACCTAACGCTTTTAAATTGACCAACTTTGAACATTTGTTAAGTCACTTTCTAAGATCTAGTTGAGCGATCCGAAATGTTCGTTTGTGTGGACTGACTTCCTGTTCTAAGTTGAACTCAAACCCTGGGGGACGTCTCAGCATTTTGCTTGACTCTAGAGGTCAAGTCACTTTCACGCTCCTCGCCTTCTCTTCAAATGCGACATTGCGGAACATAAAGTCATATTTTTTTTTACAAAGCTTACATCAACTCAATCTGTCTGTCTGTCTGTCTGTCTGGTAAAAGGTGTGTACATGTTATTTCTCCCACACCCATTCTCGGATCAAGTTGAAACTTCGCACAATTATTCATTGGCATAGACAAGACATGAATCAATAAAAAAAGGTAATCAATTATACAATTAGTATTTAATTATTTTGTTTAATAGCAACAAGGGAAACTAAACTTCAGTATTCACAGATATGTCTACATTTGTTGGGTTTAGTTCCATTTAAATAATTGTTAACGCTATTTCTCTTTTAAACATTCTCCGGTCAAGTTGATACTTTAAACAGTAATTTATTGTATCAAACAAAATAGGAATCAATAAAAAGGTAAATAACTTTTACATTATTGGAAGACATAGTTTTAAGGGCGGAGTTCTTCCCCTTTAAATAAGCTTTGTTTTTTTGTGTTTTTTTTTTTTTGGATTTTTCCTATTTTGAATGTTTACTATTGTTTTGTCCGAAGAGTCACTAGGAACAAAGGAAGAGCGCTATAGTTAGACTATTCGGAAATCGTAAAGTTTCGGGTATCCCAGAACGGTAACTACCCAAGACAATAAATAGTACAATCCAAAACATAAAGCTATGTACAATTGAGCAATCTTCAGGCAGAAGCCGGAGGGGGGGGGGGGATAAGAATATCTGCTTCAATCCTGACCACAGAGATAAATACTCCCTGAAGCGTGGTCGAGAGGCTAAGTTCGCTTGAACTTGGCTTGGCTACCTAGAAGGGGGCTCGAGGCTCGACACCCTACTCGGGCAGAGTTTACTGAGCGCCTAAAGGCAGCACGGAAAACCAACTCCTAGATACCCCTTCCCCCCACTGGTCCACAAAAGATATGGACCAAAGCGCTCTGAGCATGCTATAAGCATAGAAGTAGCGCTATATAAAAGCTATTTTTAAAAAATCTGAATGTTCACGGTGTCTAGTGTAAGAGTTGCAACTGGGATGTACTTAACATCAACAAACCTTCATTATTAATAGTGCTATTACATAGTGTTATTACATAGTGTTATTACATAGTGTTATTACATAGTGTTATTACATAGTGTTATTACATAGTGTTATTACATAGTGTTATTACATAGTGTTATTACATTATAGGAAGAATTATAGAATGCTCAGTGTGCTAGGGTCCAATCTCTTTAGTAGACCAGTTCGGGGTGGGGGGTCTTTTGATTGCCTTTAGGGATTTGTATGTGAGGTTCCTTGTTAGATGGCCAAGGTGTATTGCTGTTTTATAAACTGGACAAAGGCACTGTGGTAAATAAGACTGACTTCTTGTCTTGTAAATACTGACTTCATGTTTTGTAAATACTGACTTCATGTCTTGTAAATACTGACTTCTTGTCTTGTAAATACTAGAACTCTGCGATTTTAAATAAAAGCAGCCTAGAAATTGTGATATTAATCTTTGGCTCGACTCCCTTAGACTGAACAAAGGGGCTCAGGTGTGTCATTTTGTTTCAGCTCCTCCGAGTTCCGCCTCTGATCCTTTGTCACTGCTGTCGTGTCGCCTTACTATAAGTCCAGATCAATGACATCTGCGATCGATCGGGGTGTCATTCCAGAGTATTGTCATGACGATCATAAACTAAATCATCATCAGATCGGTGGAGGGGTTGGAAGCGGTTGGGGGGGGGGGGTGAATTATTTGTTGTTTTATTTTACGCTACGATTTTGGAACTCTATTTGTGAACTACATTTTTTGTTGTTTCTTCCTTCTTACCCCCATCCCTGTTTCTCTTGCCTTCTTCTCATTACAGCAACATATCTTGAATGACTTCCGTGAATATTAGATTCGAGCCTTATTATTCCCTCTTACCTTAGAAACGTATCTTTGCCTCTAACCATCGCCTTTCATCCTTGCCTCTTATTCTTATATCTTATCCTTCCCTCTAAAAATTGCCTCTATATCCTTCTTCTAATTTAGAAACTTGTTCTTACTTCTAAAAATTGCCTCGCACATTCTAGCATCTCATCCTTGCCTCTAAAAATTGCCTCTATATCCTTCTTTTTATTTTGCAACTTATCCTTACTTCTAAAAATTGCCTCGCATATCCTAGCATCTTATCTTTGCTTCTATTTATTGCCTCTTATATCCTTGCTTCTCATTTAGCTTCTTATCCTTGCCTCTTAATCTTGTTTCTAATCCTTGCCTCTTGCATCTTATCCTTGCATCTATATCCTTGAATTTCGGCCTTTCCTTTTAGTCTTGCATCTTATCCTGTTATATTATCCTGTCATATTATCCTGTCATATTATCCTGTCATCTTATCCTGTCATATTATCCTGTCATCTTATCCTGTCATCTTATCCTGTCATGTTATGCTGTCATCTTATCTTGTCATCTTATCCTGTTATCTTATCCTGTCATTTTATCCTGTCATCTTATTCTTGTAGTCCAACCTTTTTTTCTCGAAGTACTAGTACTGCATTATAAATAAACACTATCACAGTCTTCGTACTGCTTACAAAGTTATCAATAAACCGACGTCATAAAAATGCAGTCTAGAACGCCACCTAGGCAGCCAATCATTAAGGAAATATTTGGCTGTTGACGGTTGCCAATAGTACTGTGCTGACTTACTTGACGTAATCCAGTTGACTCCAAGTGAAGCACTACTTTGCCTTCAGACTCTGTTCTGGGTAATTTGTTTCTGTTGGGTCCATGTCCATTCTGCCGTAGTTATATTTTCTTCTACATATCACCCCCCGCCCCTTCCATGTTTTCTTTGGTCTTCCAGCCATTCTATTCCACTGCGGGTTATATTCTAGAGAATTTTCTAAATGTTTTGCTAGATATTAACTTAATTTCCGAAACTAATTCCATTTATTCCCGAAGTATACTTTCAATATGAAAACTTCTAGAATTGTAATCTATTAATTTAAAACAAATATATTACATTTTGAAGAAACTTTTGATTTTTTTAATTAATAAATTTAGAAAAAGTAAAGGAAATACATTTTGGGTCATTGTTCGTACAAGAACTGACAGAAGTCTGGAATCTTGAGTCAGATTGGCAACAGAAGTGTTGGATTTTTTACCGTGTTCTGGCCCAATAAGATTGCTGCCTGCATTCATACAAGAACTGACATAAGTATGGAATCTTGAGTAAGATTTGCAACAACAGTGTTGGATTTTCTACCGTGTTCTGGCCCAGTAAAATTGCTTGTCATCGATGACACCACGCTGGACTACTTGTTTCAGCTCATAGGACTAGACAATTGACATTTTTTTTGGTTAAAAGTCTGGGGGGACAGGGGAGGGGGAGGAAATAATGTAATATTGTGGCTTCCACTTTTCCTTAACACCGCACTCCGATACATAATTTATATTTTCGTCACATCCGGGAAAACCCGAAGCTTGAGTATCTCTTGTGTTTCTCCCAATCCTTTTATCACCCACCCCCCTCTCTCTCTCTATCTCTCTCTTTATCTGTCTCTCTCTCACTCTCTCTACCCTGACTTTTTTCCTTCTGTACCACCCGCATCACTCTTATTCCTGTTTCTCCCCGGGGGCTAAATTTACATACGACATCAGGCATCAATTATGAAGCACCCCCACTTCATAAACACTACGCCCTCCCTTTTTTTGTTCTCCCCCCCCACACCCCCCCCCAAGATGATAGAAACCTGCATCGTCCATTGTCTTTTATGACGAAGCTATAAGCCCCCACCCACGCACACACACACACACTCACACATGGACACGGAGGAACGAGAGGTCCTAGTGTTTGTAGGAGGAAGTCCTTTCCGGTTTAGCGTGTTACAGTCTCCCTGGGATCAAAGGGTGTATTTGAAGAACGAAGTGAGCACTACATATGTAAAACTTAAAACTCTAGTCGCTACTGTTGGCTCGACTCAGAACTCTGTGAAAAAGTCACGCCAGATATTTGCATTTTCGTTCGCGTGGATGTGGCACATATAACAGGCTGCCGTACGAGAGTGAGACGTTTGGCAGACAGCACTGTCAACACTACCTTAAGTCCGGCTCTGAATGTAAACGTCGTGAATACTCAAATATCATTTATTTGATGATAATCAATTAAAAGCAGTGTATCGTAAAGATGAAGTAGATTCATAAAGTTAGTTTGTAATATTTCTGTATAAATCAAACATATATTTTTACTAATGAAAGCTGCGAAATTTTACTACAAGATTTGGAATCGTTTCGATATTCTTCTGTTTTACAAATATTGTATTAATTAAGTCCGTCTGTTTGTCTGCTAAGATTGTTTACACCTTTCTTCTCCCACTTGCCATTCTCGGATCAAGTTGATATTTTGCAGAATCATTCATAGTCAAATACGATACATGAATGGATCAAAAAATTAACCGACTAGTTAATCAATTAGAGGTAAATAATTATTATTGTTTATATAAAAAAGAGGTAAAAACCTTGCAGCATTGAGATATATAACAGTGGTTGTGCGATGCTTTCCCCTTTATAAACTAGAAAAAATTATGGTCGTGGCGCTTTCCACTTCGGCTTTTACTTATAGGAATTAAGCGTCATCGGTCACTCCACCTAATGGTCTCCATGGAAGCTTAACATTTTACAAACGTTAGATTTGGGTGCCAAGTATTAAAATGAGAACTTGGTGTTGTTTATCCCATGCGACGGGATAAGAAAGTTAACATTTCTGTTTAGCTATTGATGACCCGACATCACAAAACAAATGCCAGTCAAAGAGACTATGTAAAATGTTTGTTTGTTTGTTTTACATGTTTCGGATGTTCCTTCAGAGTTGAAGATAGTTTACTTCCTAGTCCAAACCTCCCCCGCAGGACGACGGGGGATGGGGAGCGGGCAGGATTTGAACCCTCGACCTTCGATAAATCCGAACGACAGTCCAGCGAGCAAACCGCACGACCAGGCAGCCACCTATGTATGAGTGTGACATGGAGAGAGGCGATGTGTGAGTGAGAGGCGGAGATAGTTTAAACTGTTTGATAATGGTAGACCTGAACCGGAAGTCAAATGGTAGATCAATTTATGCCTTACCTCCCCCCTTCCCCATTCCAAAATAAAGGTTTCTTCCAGAGCGTCCGAGAAGGAGGGTTAGTAATGCTGGAAAGTGAGAAATGAATAGAAGAGTGTAGTAAGGGGACAGGAACCCTAACTCCTGACTATTGATTCCTTCATAAATAATCAACTGCTACAATACATTTAAGAGACTTTTGACCTTTGCGATTAGTATGATGGCGTGTAATGTGATTAATGATTTTTTTCCAACTTTGCTGCCGCTAATGTGTGGTGTCTGTTTTAGGTAGAACCTCCGCGTAACGGGTAGTATCTGTGTAGTGTGTAGTATCTGTGTTATGTGTAGTATCTGTGTAATGTGTAGTATCTGTGTTATGTGTAGTATCTGTGTTATGTGTAGTATCTGTGTAGTGTGTAGTATCTGTTTAGTGTGTAGTATCTGTGTTATGTGTAGTATATGTGTAATGTGTAGTATCTGTGTAGTGTGTAGTATCTGTGTTATGTGTAGTATCTGTGTTATGTGTAGTATCTGTGTTATGTGTAGTATCTGTGTAATGTGTAGTATATGTGTAATGTGTAGTATATGTGTAATGTGTAGTCTAAATGTAATGTGTAGTATCTGTTTAATGTGTAGTATCTGTGTAATGTGTAGTATCTGTGTAATGTGTAGTATATGTGTAATGTGTAGTATATGTGTAATGTATAGTCTAAATGTAATGTGTAGTATCTGTTTAATGTGTAGTATCTGTGTAATGTACAGTAAGTAGGCTCCTATGAATTGTTTAGTATATGTTTTAGCCATATTTTGGCGAATAAAAAAGCGATATATATTTATTACTTATTGTGTGTATTGGACATAAGTAACTTTGCATTTCATACTCCATACAAATTCATTAAAGTGATCCTTCTTCCCTAGTGCTATAAAAAGGGAAGTTTCCCTTTCAAACCTTGCGATCTATAGGGCGGATGATGTTAAGCCTTTAGGTCATCTTTTTCTTTGGCCAACGGTTAACGAGCAGAGTATCATGGGGCCAGCACAACCACCAACCGCCTTTACTTTTCCCTTAATTACGTTATCACATCTAAGGTCAGTTAGTCCCAGGATGTGGCACATTGCAGGAACTTAGTAATTCCTGGAAATCGGAACATGGCTGAACCAGCCTTTAAAAAAAAAAAACGAAATACCGGATTTCCAATATTTACGCACTGCTAGCCCGAACGAATCACATATTCTCAAAGCGTCCCACTTTGCCTGCTCTTAGAAGGTAGCTTTTATCCAAGTTAAAGCGTTCCTTTTAAAACATTAAATAAGCCGACCACACGAATCATTAGTCCGAAGCCGGGACGATGGCTGAGCACAAATCGTGAGAGATTTTAAAAGGACAGAGAAGTGTGTAGGGAAAGAGTGTGGGCGATGGCCGAGAAGGTTAGGGCGCCCTTTGTAATAAATGGGAACCAACAGGAGTGCATTTAACTGGGCGTAGGGGAAATATAAAGAAGAAGGGTCGTAGCGTTGTAAGGAAGAATTTAGGACATAAGGACTTGGACGTTCTTAAGATGAAGATAGGACATAAGGTCTTGGACGTTCTTAAGATGAAGATAGGACATAATGTCTTGGACGTTGTTAAGATGAAGATAGGACATAAGGTCTTGGACGTTGTAGTTGAAGATAGGACATAAGGGCTTGGAAGTTGTCAAGATGAAGATAGGACATAAGGTTTTGGACGTCCTTAAGATAAAAATAGGACATAAGGTCTTGGACGTCCTTAAGATAAAAATAGGACATACGGTCTTGTCGTAATGTCTTGAAGGTTGGACTAAAGAGACAGTATGTCCTAGAGCTAGGTGTCCTGGGTTCAAATCAAAAAGGTTCTGTCTTTGTACCTTACCAGTTTTTGCATTGGAATCGCGATAAAATTTTGTGGACCACAAAAAAGCAGTGGACCAGCCCGCCATTGATGCGCTAATAAGATTATCTTATGACCAGACGGTGATAATACAAATTTGTTGCGGACATCGTCACGACATTCCTATGACACAGTCAAGATCTACTGACCTAATGGCGATATAATGATAATTTATCATTCTATAAATAATGCATTTCTTTCTGTAGCAAGAATTTCTTCCTTTTCCCTCTCATTGGAATTCTAATCATATTCTTCTTCATTGTTTTCCCTTTGTTCCCCATCGAAGGTGCCGCTTTGTCTCTTGGCCCTGTTCAAGTCGGCTCCTTGGACGCTACGAAGAAGAAATGAAGAGCGTTAATAATTAATCTCTGAAATATCAGCCCATTGTCATGTCTCCCCAGTTAGCTAGTTGTTTTTTTTTTCTATTTTTCTTTTATTGCTTGTTATTTCTGATGAGTTTCTGGAAAGGTCAATTTACGCAATATGTTTTTTCCCCTTTTTAACTTGTGGCTGAGTGGTAAAGTGCTTGAACTCCATACCGAGGAGTCTCGGGTTCGAACCCTTGTGAAATTAGAGATTTTTTAAAGTTTTCCTCTGAGTTCAGCAAACTCTAATGAGTACCTGACATACACTGAAGGGATGCCATTGTGCTGGCCACAAGACTCCAACGTTAACCGTATGCCGAAGAAACAGGTGATCTGTGCAGATAGATTAGAAGATCTGAAAGAGGTGGCTTAACAAGAAACAGGTGATCTGTGCATATAGATTACAAGATCTGAAAGAGATGCCTTAACAAGAAACAGGTGATCTGTGCAGATAGATTACAAGATCTGAAAGAGGTGCCTTAACAAGAAACAGGTGATCTGTGCAGATAGATTACAAGATCTGAAAGAGGTGCCTTAACAAGAAACAGGTGATCTGTGCAGATAGATTACAAGATCTAAAAGAGGTGCCTTTAACAAGAAACAGGTGATCTGTGCAGATAGATTACAAGATCTGAAAGAGGTGCCTTAACAAGAAACAGGTGATCTGTGCAGATAGATTACAAGATCTAAAAGAGGTGCCTTAACAAGAAACAGGTGATCTGTGCAGATAGATTACAAGATCTAAAAGAGGTGCCTTAACAAGAAACAGGTGATCTGTGCAGATGGATTACAAGATCTGAAAGAGGTGCCTTAACAAGAAACAGATGATCTGTGCAGATAGATTACAAGATCTGAAAGAGGTGCCTTAACAAGAAACAGGTGATCTGTGCAGATAGATTAGAAGATCTGAAAGAAGTGCCTTAACAAGAAACAGGTGATCTGTGCAGATAGATTACAAGATCTGAAAGAGGTGCCTTAACAAGAAACAGGTGATCTGTGCAGATAGATTACAAGATCTAAAAGAGGTGCCTTAACAAGAAACAGGTGATCTGTGCAGATAGATTACAAGATCTGAAAGAGGTGCCTTAACAAGAAACAGATGATCTGTGCAGATAGATTACAAGATCTGAAAGAGGTGCCTTAACAAGAAACAGGTGATCTGTGCAGATAGATTAGAAGATCTGAAAGAGGTGCCTTAACAAGAAACAGGTGATCTGTGCAGATAGATTACAAGATCTGAAAGAGGTGGCTTAACATTTTTACCTTTAAAAAATAAATAGTGTGGGGTTAGTACAAGTAAAGTTTCCCCTTTCACTGCTTGCGATCTATGGGGCAGATGATGTAAAGATCATCTGTTTCTATGACTTACGGTTGACGAGGGTGTTATGTGGCCAATACAACCAATGTCAAGTACCCATTTATTATTGGGTGGACTCAGAGGTGCCCAAAGATCCCGAACCTAAAAATCCCAATCTTCACCAGGATTCGAGCCCGGGACCCCCTGTTCGAAAGCCAAGCGCTATACCGCTCATCCACCACGCATCCTATAGTGTGTGTACTGAAACAATATTTTCAATAAAATTTCGCCATAAAATCAGGAGCGTTTCTGGTCGATATATTGGGTGGCTACCTGGCCGTGTGGTATGTGCTCTACAACTTTGTCTCAGTGGCCCAGGGTTTGAATCACTCCTCCGACATGTGAGAGGTTTGGTGTAGGATGTAATTATCTTCAATAATGAAGGAACGTCCCAAATAGATAAAACATACACATAAAATGTTGCTTGAATATCGTTGACCTAGGGGGACAAGGTCTCGTCTAATCCTTTTGTGACATCCTAGTTTGTTTTTTGTTTCTATCTTTTCTAAATGTTATTTATTCTACCCTGAAGCAATGTAATCTTGGCGAAACGACATCTCTGTTTAATCGGACCAATAAATAATGCACACTCTCATATTTTTTTCATTAAAAATCAAAAGCAATTTAAACCAAAGGCATGTAAATTCTCTGGCGATATCGTTATTTAAATAAAAGTTCTAGTCTAAAATAGTTTTCTATGTAGTATTTCTCTTCAAAATTACAAATACTGAACTAATTGAAACAAAATTTTCACATAGAATAGCCATTTATGTTTCTACATTAGCTTTTGATTTTTTTTTTACTAAGTTCAGAATCTGTTATATTTCATTCTAAATCAAGTCACTTTTTAGAACTAAATGTTACTGAAGGAAGTAACTGTTTAGAACTGCAAATACTAACGGTTTTTTCCTCCTTGTTATCAGAGCTCTTCCGACTGTTTCCGGTTCTGGACGTTGCCATGTCTTTCAGCTATTTTTAGCAACGTTTGTTCCGGACTTTAAGAAGACACTTTTTACACAGTCTCGTGTAATTCCCCCCCCCCTCCCAGCGACTTTCCATTACTGAGACTCTTCCTTCTTCCATCCCTCCCAAAGCACTCCCCCCAAACCCCACTCCTGTCTCTCAGATTAATATCTGCATCAATGTTCCTCGACCTCCACGCATGAGCTGTCCCAGTGTTCCGTGCAACCGTTGAGCCATCCCCCAGGAGATTTGGCGCATTGTTCCACTGCGGAGCCATGAACGAGCTCCACGCACCCACACGCCGACTCGTGCACTTTGAGAATGGGTGTGCGCGCGCGTGTGCTCTCGGGGGGGGGGGAGTGACTGTTGTAGAATTGTTATGGTGTGCTGGGTATTCTATAACTTTTTTTTTTGGACAACATGGTCGCTCGATACTGCTAATCGATCGAGTCCCTAATACTCCTTGCCATTAGTTGTTTAACTGATGAATGCCAAGCCCGTAAACAAATGCTTTGCCTTATCAAATTAACAATCTTTCATTAGCAGTCTACAATATTTAACACAATACAATCCACGCGATGACCGAGGCTGCAATTTATTTAAAATTTTATTGACAGCGCAAATGGTTGAAAAGAAGTTGGAGAGAGGACGTCAGGCGGTGATAAATGGCGTGAAGATGTTAAAGAGTCCAAACTGGTGCCCCATAGATTCCAGAGGGATATTACGGAAAGATAGAAAGCCAGAAACCTTGGCGATGTAAAAACGAGAAGCAATCAATTAAATACTATTTATATTTTAACTGTCAGTATCAGAACTATTAGGAATACATGGCTCTGCGATTAGGAAGCAGATGGGCAAGACATGGGGACAGTTGGAGAGACTTGCCCAGAACCGAGACGCCAGAGGGAATCAGGCGGGATTATATGCAGAGGTGTGGTGATCAAATCTTCCATGACAACAACCATTGAACTTCAGTGATTCGGAGTTTGATGACGATTTTCCGGCCTCAGAGTCCCCACCCGAAGAAGTGTTCTTCAAGTAGTGATGCAGACTTGGATTCGCTAACAGAAAATACCACACGAATCTCTAGTCATAGCAGGTAACAGGATTTTAAAAAAGACCCATTTCTCTGAAGCAACCCTTCACGTTAGTAAGTAAGTAAAGTTTCCCCTTTCAGACTCTTGCGATCTATTGGGCAGATGGTGTTAAGGTCATCTGTTTCTTTGGCCAACGGTTAACGACATGGGTGTCATGTGGCCCCAACTATTGCCAGGTATCCATTAAAGTTGGGTGGACTCAGGGGCGTCCTAAAAAACCTGAGATTCAAAATCACAGTCTTCACCACGATTCGAACCCAGGACACCCGGTTCGGAATCAAGCGCTTAACCCCTCAGCCACCGCGCCCCCCGATCCTTCACTGTGGTGGGCGGTAAATTATAGGAAAGAGGCACCCCCATCAAGGTACATGACTTTATGTTTATCATGTGGATTTCATGTTTGGAGGTTGGCTTATCCTAACACGAAATTATTATTTTGTTTCACATTTCATAGTTTAGATTGAACGTGAGTCTTACAGAAATATTGAGAAAATTTTAATGTTAGGGTCTCTTAGGAACTTTACCTTGGATGTTATGGTCACTACCAAGTAACACTGTCTGTTTCCCATACCTCGCCACCCAAGCTTATATCTTCCCTTGTGGAAGGTCATCAGAGAATGCCCACCATGTCTTTCAACACTGCATTCTTTATCAAGAGGCCCCGAACAAAATACTGACCCCAAAACACCCTATAAAAAGAAAACTGTATGGAGAGCTGCCTGATTTTAGAAATGACTGCGTAGTTAATCTTGTATCTTGGTCTAGTCATCTGGACATGATGATAGAAAATTAGTTGGGCACTTGGAGCTCCATAAGTTTCCATCATAGAAGAGCGCAGTTTCACGTCATATCTACGTTCATAACAATTACATTAATATTCACTATTATATTATCTCAATATTTAATTTATATATTTTAAAAATGTTTCTAATTTTAAGAATAAAGTAAAAAATAAAATTACAGCGTAAGCGTACAAAGGCATTGTTGACAGCAAACATTGACACTGTAGGCATAAGGCAATAAAAAATACCCTGACAATTTCTTTTCCTTTTAAGAAATGCGTTTTATTCTCTTTTAAACCTAACAGAAATTGAAGCCTAGATTTTATAAGTAAATGAATAAGCTAATGTTTTTATATTTCAGTTCTGAATCATTTACTTTAAAACTACAGAAGTTATAAGTTAAAGGCAAAGTTTCCTATAGATTCCGAAGATTAAGGATGAGTACATTGTTTCACATGACAACACTAACCCAGTTGCGACCGGCATATACTTTCCACATCTGATGCAAAAAAAAAAGTCATCCGCCGACGGTCTATTTAAGTTTTATTTAGGTCTTTAGCGTCTTTCTTTAAAATGGCTTTTTGGACCTCTACTGTGTGTCCTGTGGGATTCGTGAGAGCTCTCCAAGACTCCAACTGTCTATTTCAGAGGACATCTGCTGTCTTCTACAATGGCTATTTGGACCTCTACCGTTTGTCTCCAACTGTCTATTTCAGAGGACATCTGTTGTCTTTTACAATGCCTTTTGGACCTCTACTCTGTGTCTCCAACTGTCTCTCTCAGAGGACATCTGCTGTCTTCTACAATGGCTTTTTTGGACTTCTACTGTGTGTCTCCAACTGTCTATTTCAGAGGACATCTGCTGTCCTTTACAATGGCTTTTTTTTTTATTTCTACTGTGTATCCTGCGGGATTCTTGAGAGCTCTCCAAGACTCCAACTGTCTATTTCAGAGGACATCTGCTGTCCTCTACAATGGCTTTTTGGGGGGCCTCAAATTGGTGTCCCGCGGCCTTCCTGAAAACTTCCCAACCGACTCTTTCAGATGACATCTGCTGCCAGCTACTTTATCTACTTTTATTATATCGAATTTCTAAAGAGAACACACAAATCTAAGCCCTATCGCAATGAAACCAAACTTTTCTGACAGCACAGTAACACACCAAAAAAAACACAAAAAGTAGAACAAAACACGACACGCCAACGCTGCAGTGCCAACAGTCTATGGGCTACATGCTCAATCAATACAACTAATTCACCTTGCTAATTTCGTTGTAGCTCACGCCGGAGCCCACAGTCCCACTGAAACGACTGCACTCTGTTCAACTCTCCGTTTCTACCACTGGAAACAGGTTGTACCATTTTCGCTTTATTCATTACCATACAAAAAAATACGATTGTTCAGGGGAAATAATCGTGTCAAGAGTCGAAAGTAACCTTTACAGAGATTATCCTACTTGAAACGATCGCAGTTGTCGTTCGTTGCTTTTTTTTTTTTTTTAGAATAGAAAGTATTGCGAAGATTGGCGTTAATTTGAGATGTTCGATTTTCACTTCTCTTCCTCTCTCTCTCTTTCTCTCTCTCGCTCTCTCTTTATCTCTCTCTTTATCTCTCTGTGTATCAACGTGATCAAAGCCTTTGTCGTTTCTACTCTCTTTCTTTCTGGAATACGAGGGTATCTTTGAATGTGAGTCTCTCTCCATTTTCTTGTTTATCTCTCTGTGTCTCTCTCTCTGTCTCTATCTCTCTAACTCTCTCTGTCTCTCTCTCTCTTGGTCTCTCTATCTCTCTTTCTCTCTCTCTCTCTCTCTCTCTCTATATATATATATATATATATATGTATATATATATATATATATCTCGGTCTCTATCTCTGTCTCTCTCTATCTCGGTCTCTCTATCTCTCTCTCTCTCGGTCTCTCTATCTCTGTCTCTCTCTCTCTCGGTCTCTCTCTCTATCTGTCTCTCTCTCGGTCTCTCTATTTCTGTCTCTCTCTCTCGGTCTCTCTATCTCTCTCTCTCTCGGTCTCTCTCTCTCTCTGTCTCTCTTTATCTCGGTCTCTCTCTCTATCTCTCTCTCTGTCTCTCTCTCTCTCTCTATCTCTCTAACTCTCTCGGTCTCTCTATCTCTCTTTGTCTCTCTCTCTCTCTCGGTCTCTCTATCTCTCTAACTCTCTCGGTCTCTCTATCTCTCTTTGTCTCTCTCTCTCTCTATCTCGGTCTCTCTCTCTCTCTGTCTCTCTCTATCTCTCTAACTCTCTCGGTCTCTCTATCTCTCTTTGTCTCTCTCTCTCTCTCTCTCTCTCGGTCTCTCTGTCTCTGTCTCTCTCTATCTCGGTCTCTCTATCTCTGTCTCTCTCTCGGTCTCTCTAACTCTCTCTAACATCCGCACATTCTGTCTGTCTTAAATGTCTGTCTTCCTCCGTCACATATTCTGAGTATAAAAAATTATTTCTTAACAGACAATTGACTGAAAATGAAATGAAATACTTATAATATTGAATATTTTGCCATACTATCTTTGTGACCCCTTTTTTATTAAATTTGTTAATTGCTTTATTTTTCTGATCTTGTGCAGAAAGCAAGAAAGAGTTGTCTTCTCATTTCTAGCTGTTTTTCTTACGATGTCATTTCGATTTTTTTTTAAAAATCTCATTTCTTGGAAATGATAAAACATTTGGATTTTGAATGTACCTCTTAGGTTAATTTTTGTACCGTCGACTGGAAGTGATGTCAAGTTCTCATAATTTCAATAAATTTCGAGGAAGCCCGTTGAAGAGGCATTATAAGGGGTTAAAATAGGGTATGCTTGTAGTCTATATTTTTTTAATACTAATTTTACCTGAATCGGGAGGTAACAGATAAAAAAAAATAAATTTTAAAATACTTATACAAATATTTGATTTTTAAATTTAATAAAAAAAAAAAAACTAAAAAATATTAAGAACAAATGTTGACATTTTATATTTAGTGGGAAAAAATAATCCCTTAGTATTATTGCAAATTTAATTTTAAAATATATATATTTATATATGTAAGGGGGACAACCTATAGTATAGCCCCTATACATTATCAAAAACAATTAAATCCGATTTGCAAGTCTCAACACTAGTATTAATTCTGATCACGGCATCTAGCGTAAAACATTCAGTTTACAATATATATGCATTGTTTATCTGTTTCTAAGAAACTAGTGTAGACTTTGAATAAAAAGTGAACGGTCCCACAAGCCATCTAATTAATTTTCCCACCAATTCCAGGAACTCACAACCCTTACATCCCCCCTCCCTCCCCCCTTTGTCTCTCGCTCCTCTCTCACTCTCCCCACTCCCTCCCCCCATTCTACCTCTCACTAACGACCACACCTCTGTTTTTTTTATTAGTCCTAGCCGCCGGGGTGGTCCCCCTTGATTCCTCAAGCATGGCAGGAACGGTACTACAGCCTGGTCCCGGACTCACAGGCCATTAATGCACATTTGATTGGAAGCTCCATTCTAGCAGGCACGCAAACCAGCAATATTCGCTTTCAAAGTCTTTTATCTTCTCCACCTTGGTTCATTTCGCCCAGAGAAAGTCTCAGAAAAAATAGAAGCTAAATATTTAAGTTAGGGAACAAACGGTGTGTTGGGTAAAGGCACTAACCTTTCTAGAGATTCATTCTCCTGTATTTTTCAAATTGATTTCTTTTGTTCGTATTGGTTAAGAATGACTTGGTGGTCTTTTTGTTTCAGTCCTTTAGGTTATGTCTCGTCCCGTTGGCGAGGGGCATATGGTTATGGGGCAAAAACTATTCTTGGCTGTTATCTAGGTGTCACACTCGGACCGTATATTACAAGACTTTCCGGCCCTTCTTTTGCGTGCCATGTGGTGGAGGTCACTAATCCTCATAATATGTGAGTGGAGGAACATTGTAGAGAGCAGTGCTTCCTAAACTTTTTCCTTATGGCCCAACATTAACGGAACACTTCGCACATTCTGAGCATTTAGTGGACTATAGTAAAGTTCCCCTTTCAGACCTTGTGGTCTATAGGGCAGATCTGTTTCTGTGGCCTACGGTTTACATGTTATGTGGCCAGCACAACGACCAACCAACTTTTCCCCAACTAACGTTAGGTACTCATAAGAGGCGCCCGAAGTTAAAAATCCCAGTTTTCACCGGGATTCGAACCTCGGACCCCGGTTCGGTAGCCAAGCGCTTTACCGCTCAGCCACCGCGCCTCCGCATTTTACTTATTTTTTATTTTGAGAAATTAATATCACGTGGTTGCCTGCTAGTTAATTATTCCAGTAGTTCGCGGAACACCTGTACAGGCGGATCACTAAGGTTACACTAGCACAGTTAGGGAAACACTGGTATAGAGAACTGAGTTCAAGAAAGCCTGGACTTACGCAATACATGCTTATAGACTGACTATATGTAATGTCAATGCGTAATAAAATAGTACAGTTCCCCTTTGCTGACCTAGAAATCTATAGGACAGATGATGTAAAAATCATGTTTCTACGGCCCCGCGGTTAACGAGGGTGTCACGTGGCCTGCACAAGGATCGACTGTCTTTACTTTTGCCCAACAAATGTTACCCATTATAGAGAGCTGGACCCAAACATACAAAATAAAACTTCCCAGGGTTAGAGAACGGGACGCCAAGAGCCTTTTCAATTCAGCATCTTCAATACGTTATGGCCCAACCTTAATTAGTTTGAATTGCTTCATTATAGTCCTACTATGTTGACATAGACGGTAATTTTACAGGGCTTAATGAAATAACAAAACCCTTCTGTTGTTGGCGAATCACTTAGTAGATACTTAGTACAAAGGATCGAAGGTAATCACAAGCATGCTCTATGGATATGGTTGACATAGAAGAGAGCACCTGGCTGCATGCGGCGTCGGAACGAGACAGCTGGAGGTCACTCACGAAGGCCGCGGGATACACATTTGAGACCGAAAGAAAATCTGCTGTCGAGGACAAACGCAGACGACGAAAAGAAAATATAAATTGACCAACTGTGGACAATGGTTATGCTTGCCCTGGATGTGGCAAAATATGTAGGTCACAACTGGGGCTGCGCAGCCACGGGAAATACTGCATTCCTCACTAATCTTCGGACTCGAAGACAAGCCTTATATATGGATAAATGCAATTAAATTATTACGGAATATTTGTTGGGCTTGTAAAACACTGTTAAGTCTGTAAAATATATTTTCTACGTGGTAATGGGAAGGGGGGGGGGGGGCACTGGGGACGTACTATGGGCCCTTTTGTAAGAGAATACTGGCCATACTTTTCGACATTGACCGATCAGCCCATTTGGGTATAGGCCCACTGGGAATTAGTCCAAAGCCCTAATGCCCATATAGGCAGCGAGCAACACTTGTAATAAAAAAAAAACAAACTGCTGTGGATCTGCCCTTAGCGTTGGATTATCACAATGACCTACTTGACAGTGCCCGTTTCCTTTTGTCTTAAGTCTCAAGGGAAACAAATATGTTCAATATCATGTTATTATGGTTGAGGGAAACATTAAATGCCCCTTGCTGGGCAACAAATAAGGGCGTTATGAGAACATTAACGTAATAACCAACATATCAATTAATCGGTAACAAAAGCTAGACTAGAACCCTAAGTAAAGGTTGCCTTACTGTCACAATTAGTTGTGTTAGTGCTTTGAATGAATATACATCTTTTTTTTTTTTTCAGTTTAGTGTAATCTGGGTATTTCTTTCATTACAACGCTATGCTAGACCGGATGTATCAGTCATGTGCTCTTTTGGAGTTTCAGACTTTGTAATTACCACGATTGGTTTAGTTTCCTTTGTTTAAAAAATATTATTATTTAAATTTCAGTTTTTTCAAATTTAGTTCTATTTCGTTTGTTTTGTATTCAGCCACGTCAAGTTCCATTGTTTCTGTTTACAAAGTTCCAGAAAAGATGGACGTTCTAGAAAGGGATTATTAAACATTTTCAGTCGCTTAAAAAAGAAATTGGAATTATCTGCGCTTGGATCGTCTGGCGGAAATGATGAGGATAATGGATAGATGCTAAATAGAGAAAAGATTAGCTCGTAAATCTGAATATATTAGAAATAATACCAAGGTTTCCTTTCTCCTTTTTTCTCCTTTACTTTTAAAACACACTCCTTCATCCGTTCTCTCTCTCTCTCTCTCTCTCTTTCTCTCTCTCTCAGTACCTTAATTCCCCACAATCTATTGTTAATTTTTTTAAATCTAGGAAGTCATATTCTGAACACTTCTTAACCTTGTTTTTATAAATCCAATCCCTGTCTATTTCTGTCTCCATACCTCTTTCCTTCTTTTTCTTTTTTTCAAACACTCGTTGTCCTCGACCATCAATCATTCTCACTTGTTTACGTTTTCTGTCTGTCTGTCTGTATGTTCCAAACTCTCTCATTTACCATTTCTATCAATAGTTTTCTCTCAGTCCCTTTTCCTTTGTCTCTGTCTATGTCTCTGTCTATGTCTCATACTTTCCATTTATTTGTTTTCTCTTTCCCTTGATACTCCCCCTCTCTCTCTCTCTCTCGTCCGTTTTACCAGAGACACTGGACAATGGTCAGATCTAAGAATGGACTCAGATAATTCACAATCCAGAGAACAAACATAGAAAGACATATTAGCAACGTGATTCCCAACCTACGTTAGCGCTATAATTCCCAACCTACGTTAGCGCTATAATTCCCAACCTACGTTAGCACAGTGTTTCCCTCCTACAGCCCGCTGGCCGTATCCGACCCATGCCGTTATACTATCCGTCGCCTCCGAGCCTCTACCCACAATGCAAAACAGAAGTGGCAGAGAATCTCTTCCACCAAACTCAATGACTTTCTGAGGTCATGTGACCAGCGTCATGCCTGGCGTATATTATGTGACCACTATGCCACAAAAAGTTTGAGCACCGCTGTACTCGCACAGAACAAAAAAAAAAAAAAAAAGCACCCTAATGAAGTAGTTAAAAGGGGAACAAAGAAATCTCCAGCCACTGGACATTACTGTAGGTCAGAGTAAGATATTCACAATGACTCGTGGAAGATCACCGAAAATGGCCGATATGTGTCGCCTATACATCACCACAGTCTGAACATATCCGTTTCCATTCTGAAGTAGCCATTAACTTTCCCGTGTCGCCGATGTTCTGAACTTCATGAGATTGAACTATCACACTTCTAGTGTGTATCGACTGATGAAGTTCAAATCTAGACATTTTTTGATAGAATTATTATAATGTTCACATAAATATTGTAAAAAAAAAAAAAAAAAAAAACAAACAAGCAAAATAAAAAAAAAATACTTTAAAAAAAATGTATAAGGGGAAGAAATTCACACTTACAGTCGCATATCTGAATAATAATAATAATAATAATATGGCATGGGTAAAAGCAAGTCATCTCTACCCTGAAACTGAATGCTTTGTCACAGCAATACAGGACAGAGTAATCAGGACAAAAAATTACGAGAAGCATATCCTAAAACTCAATATTGTTGACAAATGCCGAAAATGTGGAAATGGGGGTGAGTCGATTGAACACATAATGGCAGGATGTTCTGCCGTATCGCAATCTGCCTACGTAGGTCGCCATAACCAAGTTGCAAAGCTAATACACCTGCACTTGGATTTGACAAACAATTTGATCGGTGAGGATACTCCTCTTTATTACAAATACTCACCACAAGAGGTACTCGAGTCTACGGAGCATCTACTGTACTGGGATAGGCCTATTTTGACTGACAAAACGGTAGATTTTAATCGCCCTGATTTGCTGCTCATCGATAAAAAAGAAAAGGCCGCTACCATTATTGACATCGCCGTACCACTATCTCATAATTTAAAAAAAAAACTGAGCTTGAAAAACAACGAAAATATTGGAACCTTGGCTTGGAGATTAAGCGTTTATGGAAATTATCTAAAACAACAATATACCCCATTGTCATATCAACCTAGGGGATAATAACAACTGACCTCACAGATACCTTCAAGGCCCTTGGCATTCCTAGGAACATTCTCGTTGCCTGCCAGGACTGCTGCAGACCTGCCACATCACCAGAAAATTCCTCGGTGGAAACTGATAAAGGGACTACGATGAATTTTGTTTCTCTTTAGCGAAACTCGACCCTTGCTTCGCCAGAGAATGAATACTTATAATAATAATAATAATAATAATTTTATTTATAAAGCGCTGTTAACAAACAAAATGTAGGCTCAAGGCGCTGTAATAACAACACAAGAGCTAAAATGACAAACTAACCTAAAAAAGTTTTAAACAGGTAGGTCATAATGTTCTTCTTGAAAGTAGTGTAGCAAGTTGACTGTCTGAGATCAATGGGGAGTGAGTTCCAAACCTTTGGTCCGTGCCCTGAAAAAGCCCGCAGACCGTAGCTTTTGCGGGAGAAGCGTGGGGCTACTAAAAGCGTTGAGTCCATTGAGCGCAGGGCTCTCTGGGGGACATATGGAGTGATCAGTTCCCTAAGGTACAAGGGCATTCCTTTGTTATAGATACACTGATGACAAAGTGTGGCCACCTTGTAGTCGATTCTCGCTTTCACAGGAAACCAATGGAGCGTGCGCTAGAGCGTAGTAGCAGAATCTTGTCTTGTTTTTCTAAGTACTATTCGTGCGGCATTGTTCTGAATACGTTGCAGCTTGGCTATTTCGTCATCGGGTATACCTGCTAGCACGGCGTTGCATTAGTCAAGGCGGGAGAGTATGAATACCACAGCTAGCTTTTTTGTTGACTCCATTGTTAAATATGGTCGGATCTGGCCTAATCTGCGCAGCTGCAGATAAAGACCCTTGCAGAGCTGACTTATGTGTGGGTCGAGAGATAGTGTTGAGTCGAAGAAAACTCCAATATTCTGTAGGATTTATTTCGCTTTTTGGTAGCAAACGAAATAAATAGTAACTATTAATTAATTAATCAATTGTTGTTGTTTTTTAAAATTAATTCATACTTTCATTTATCTTGTGAGACCTTGACGCGTACATCACGTGAAACGAAGCTCTTATGAAATTTATAGATTAGCTTATATTGGTTTCAAATAGGAAATCTGTAAGTTGACCTGTATGAGTTGAATGTTAAATCTGTAGTTTGTTCTGTATTCGTTGAATGTTCAACATGTAATTTGACCTGTATGAGTTGAATGTTAAATCTGTAGTTTGTCCTGTATTCGTTGAATGTTCAACATGTAGTTTGACCTGTATGAGTTGAATGTTAAATCTGTGGTTTGACCTGTATGAGTAGAAATGTTAAATCTTTACCGTGTTATCTTGTGTCAGTTCAAGAGGAATAAATGTATGTTTACCTTTCGACACAGTCTCCTCGAAATGTTTACCTTCGTATATGTATACCTGCTTCTATTATGTTTACCCCCATCGCCCAGAGGTAGCTTCCAATGTTTACACCAAACACGCACACACACACACTACTGACGCACACACTTAAGTGCGGTCAGGAAGGCCACCCCGGCTAATGCCGGGTAGTCGCTGCTAGTAGACGGCGCTGATCGACGTTCATCGATCCGCGAAGCATTTATCACGACCAAAACTACAGCGGCGCTGAGACGGAGGCAGTCGGGATATGTTGGTACTGCTCTTCAAGACTTCGCGTCTGCTCATAGAAGGAAACAGGATCCATTAAGATTTTTTTTCCAGTTCTCTGTCTTGTTAGCGCAATCAAATACCGAGGATATGAAAAAATAAATAGGTTTTTAGTATGATAGCTTTCAAAGTGGTTTAATATAGATCGTGTCGTATTATTCTGTCACTAGGTCACGTTACCTTTCTAAAATGTCTAGCTTGATGATTAAATCATAGGTGTCTCAAGAGGAGACACACGAAAGGTATTTTGTACAAAGGTCTACTTGACGACACAGGACTATAACCAATCAATGCCAGGTACTCTCTTATAGTTTGAAAAACTATTTATTTCAAAGAGAAGAAGAACGCGGTTCCCGGTCACTTCATCCCCCGTCAATTCATCCCCGGTCATTTCATCCCCGGTCACTTCATCATTGGTCACTTCATCCCCTGGTTATTTCATTCCCTGTCATTTTGTCTCCGGTCATTTCATCTCCAGCCACTTCAGTTCCGGTTATTTCACCCCCGGTCATTTCATATTCGGTCACTTCATCCCCTGGTCATTTCACCGCCGGTCATTTCATATTTGGTCACTTCATCCCCTGGTCATTTCATATTCGGTCACTTCATCCCCTGGTCATTTCACCGCCGGTCATTTCATATTTGGTCATTTCACCGCCGGTCATTTCATATTTGGTCATTTCACTCTCTGTCATTTCATATTTGCTCACTTTATCCCCGGGTCATTTCATCCCTGGTCATTTCATTTCTGGTCATTTCATCCCCTGGTCATTTCGGGTCATTTCATCCCCAGTCATTTCATTTCTGGTCATTTCATCCCTTGGTCATTTCGGATGATGAAATGACAGGTCACCGAAGAATGCTGATAATGTACTTTAGTTTTACGCTGCATCTCTTTCCTTTGCTAATGCCCACGACCAGAAATTGTATAATAGTAAACCAACGAGTTATGTGACGTGACGGGAACTATTAGTTCTTGTATAGGAATGCTTTCTTATAAAAATATTATAGATATAAGTGAACTAATAACCTGGTAAGCCATCTTCTCCCATCTTGCTCTCTCTCTCTCTCTTTCGCTCTCTCTCTCTCTCTCTCTCTCTCTCTCTCGCTCTCTTTTCTTGCTTACACACTGAAATGTGACATGTATGCATATTTCTGCTACTTCTTAGCTATACTTTATTTTATGATATTTAATAATTTTGTTTATTTCCTTATTCAGGTCAAATACACTCTATATGACGAAGTAGAAAAATAACTTCCGGCTGCATTTTATCAATGTGTTCAGTGTCGTTATTGTTCTTTTTGGACGCCCAAATTTTGTCATTTTTACAGTATGGAGCCACAAAAGCTGGGGCATGGGCGGTAATGCTTATACCAATTTCTTTGACAATACAGGCGTGAACAACAGACTTCTCCTTCTCCACCCCCCCCCCACACCACCTCTCTCTTTATCCGGAGATTATTAACTGGTGTTGGAGTAAACCTCAAAACAAATGCACACTCACACACAAAGGTTATCTCCAGAGCCAATATCGTTTTGTTTGGGCCGCCAGACTCCATTCCTGATCTCCCCCCCCCCTCCTCCTCCTCTCCGCTATTGCTGTGTACACTCTCTGGTGGCCCCCGTTGTTTGAGGCCAGCGAGGCCATGGCTGTTTACCTCCAAACGGCATTGGCCTTCTCGCTGATATCTGCCCCTCTGTTTGTCCATTGATTGATTCCTGCCGTCCCGATGGCTACACTGCTGATCCTTTTTATCTTTTGATAGATGAAATATGTCACGTTACCCATTTAATGGTCCTATTGAACTTCAGTAGACCCCCCCCCCCCCTTCCCCTTCCCCAGCAGCTACGCCCCTCCTACATTGGCATGATCTCTTAGCAATGGACTGCGTGTGACTATCAATCATAAAAACATGACGGCTGATATATTGGTGCCCACATACAAAGCAATTGTTTGTCTTTTTTTTTTTTGTTGCCGTGCATTTAGCCCGGAATTGGCTGGGGTGTGGGGGGTGTGGGGGGTGTGGGGGGTGTGGGGGGTGGGGGTGGGGGGTGTGGGGGGTGTGGGGGGTGTGGGGGGTGGGGGTGGGGGTGTCCGGACGCTGCCAGTTCGATGAACACTTAACACTAAAGGGTTAGTGTCT
The DNA here is from genome assembly GCF_947242115.1 of Biomphalaria glabrata. Lineage (NCBI taxonomy): Eukaryota > Metazoa > Mollusca > Gastropoda > Planorbidae > Biomphalaria > Biomphalaria glabrata. The sequence goes on from NC_074720.1 coordinate 4,881,748, forward strand.
AAAAGATTGACCCCCACATACAAGTACTCTAAATGATATCACGCCTTGCTAGGACCGGCATTAGCTAGACTCTTAAGGACAGGTTAAACCCACCAAATTGAAATATCAACAAATCTGTCACTGTTTAAGTGCTTTTTTTTTTTTGTTTGGATGGATCATTTAATGATAAAAAAAAAAAACTATTTAAAAAAAAAAAAACTTACCTTAAAAAAGTGAAAATTTTCATAAAAATAGGGTAAAAAAACGTAAAGAACTTTCTTAGGCGCCAACTGGCTTTAACTGATACAGAAGAGAGCACCTGGCCAGCTGGAGATTTCTTACATAGACCGCGTGATACACATTCGAAACCAAAAGAAAATCCACTGACAAGGACAGACGTAGGCGCGAAAAGGGAACCTAGATCAACCGCGACGGACAATGGTTATGTCTGCGCTGGATGCGGCAAAATATGTAGGTCGCAGATGGGACTGCGTTCTTTTTTATTCTGCGGACTCGAAGAGAAACTTATTATGGGAGTAAAACAATAGAATTAGCTATTGTATATGGTATATCAAATAGAGCTGTAACTCCGATATCATGTTTGACATTTGCGGCAGATCAAATGACAATGTGTTTGCCTCTCATGTGAAAAGGAGATATAATGGCTCGGCAGTTTGTGATGTATCGGAGACAAGAGACGAAGACAAGTTTCATTGCTTAAGCACTGTTAATATAGAGGCAAACAGCAAGGAAAGAGAGAGAGAGAGTGAGGGAAGGAGAGAGAGAGGGGGGGGGGTAGAGACAGGCTTGACTATGAGTGACGGTTTCAAATATGCATAAATATTCGGCTTAAAACACTTAAAAATAATTAAGTATTCACAATAAAAGTCCTAAATTTAATATGAGATTACGGTATAAATAAGGACTAATTATAGAGTTAGGATTTACTTATCTTAATGTTACAGTGTTGTGGTCGCTTTTAGGTCGCTCATACATCAATTTTAAGTTTTATTTTACAAGCATTTTTTTTTTTTTGCTAAATAAGCCGCTTGGAAGAGAACAGAGAATTGAGGCCAGGGAGAAACATTCCATAAAGTCATACTGTGAAACATTGAAAAAATCTATCCATCTATCTATCACCCCTCTCTCTCTCTCTCTCTCTCACTCTCTCTCTCTCTCTCTCTCTCTATATATATATATATATATATATATATATATGTTGTAACTCTAAGGTTGGCGACTCAACGCTGTTCAACAGGAAATAAATACCTTTTTTTTTCTTCACTAGGACAAATACAAAACATCCTTCTGCTTCCTCAGAGTCTTGCTACTAACTATACCAGTCCTTTGCTACTTAACCCGAATGTGGACCAACGACAGTCTTCCCCGCTTCGCTCCAGGTCCCTACTACAACCTTCAGGCAGCACAAAAGTTGGCCTCTTAGTTTCCCAAACATTCAGACTTTTCACAATCCCTGATGCGCTGTTATTCTCTCTCTATCATAGTGTCTTCCTGTTTACGTTCAATAGTGCGCTCGGGCGCACCATAAGCACTGGTGCAAGGCAGGGTTACAACAATATATATATATCAAAGGAAAGGTGCTCAGTTTATACAGTACATTATAACAAATGAAACTGTTATATATATATATTAAAATATTACAGTCTTCAATTCATTGAAACAAGATGGTTATAAGCATAAATCGACATTTCATCAGAAACATTGTACCCAGACACCTTACGTTTTAGAGGAAACTGTTTGTTAGGTCAGTTGAAGTATTCTCCCATTTGAGAGTTAGTTTATCGATCCCCACCCTACCATAGAAAAGGAAAAAAACAAGAAGAAGAATGCATAGACTTAATAGCCTTTTAATGCCTCCAATTTGCGAAGACGATATACCATTTTTCAAGTTCCAACAGAGCAAATATCATTTTATAGTTTTGTGGCATTTCTGACGAAGCTAAAAATGGAACAAACAAACAAAATAAGAAGAAAAAAAGTACCAGTATCGACTTTCGTATTGCGTTACAACTTTTTAAACATTTCGTTTTTATCTGAAATTTGAGAAAATGTTTGTTAAAAAATCATTACAAATGTATAACAAAAAGCTATATGGAAAAGTTAGATTTAATTGCGAGAATTATAAGCAAAGAGAAGAAAAAAATTAAAAATATTCCAAGCATTGTCGACCACATAAGGTATCTTGAAATTGAGAAGCCAGCTATGGCGGATTATGCTACGAATATTTTCAAAAGTCATCTGCTACCACATCCGGGCGACTTCAATTATCTCCCCAGGTCAGTGTGCTAGGTGACTATGTGTTATCATTATTATAACGATTCTGGGCTAGATAATAATTCGGTTATTATGATCGTATACGCCAGGTATCATTAGGATCTATTTCCATTCAGAAGACGTTCGAGACGGTTCTAATGTGTTCATTAATGTCTCTTTGATTTCTTCGTGTTTTTTGTTTTTGTTTTTGTTTTTTTTTAGTTTTGACTTCAGTCAACGATGACTCCCCAGGTTTTAGGAGAGAATTAATCTGTAAATAAATTATGAAGCCATTTATTTCCTAACAATAACCTTCTAGGAATAGAAACAGACTTGTTGCGAAATTATTTGTACATTAAAGATTTAGCGAAATTTTTCTTTGTTCAATTTTTCTTGCCGACCAACTCATTGTTGTATCACCCCCTCCCCCCCCCCCTTCCACATTTTGCTCCAAGGCACATTTCTTTGTAGTCATAGTTGAGCGCATGAGCAAAGAGTTAATGTTTTCTGTGTATGTGTGTGTGTGTGTGTCTAGTGATGTAGTAACGTCTGTAATCTATAAGATAAGAAGACTAGATTGTGCTGGCCGCATAACACCCTTGTTAACCCCTTGTTAATGAAAGAGCTTAGCTTTGCTAAAAGAGATATAATAACTTATAATAAACTCATCAATAAGTGTACGATAAGAGGTTATGGAAGTATTCTAGGATAGCAATTATTATTATAGCTTTTATATAGCGCTACTTTCATGCTTAAAGCATGCTCAGAGCGCTTTGGTCCAATCTCATTTGTGGACCAGTGGGGGGAGGGGGGGGGAGGGAGGTATCTAGGAGTTGGTTTTCCGTGCTGCCTTTAGGCGCTCAGTAAACACAACTCTGCCCGAGTCGGGTGTCGAACCTCGAGCCCCTTCATAGGTAGCCAAGACAAGCCAAGTTAAAGTTTATTCTGATTGTTATATCAACCGAGGGGATAATGAACTTAAAGATATCCTTAAGACCCTTCACATTCCTTAAGAAGATTCTCGTCGCCTGTCAGAGGGCGGTACCTCTTCAGACCTGCTGCATCACCGGAAACTTTCTCAGTAGACTCTTAAAGGGAACTGCAATGGATTTTGTTTCTCCCTAACGAAACTCGACCCTGGGAGTGACAGAGAATGACTACTCGTTGGTTTCTGTCATAATAAGAAAAAATAATAAATAATACAATAAAACCTAAAGTCACTTAAAACAACTTAAAACTAAAATAGTCGAATACATGTTTTCTTCAAAGACTTGATTTAACACGATTTTATAAAGAATTTCTCATATACACACGCACTTAAAAACAGCAGAACATTTTGTTTATGATCGAAACACATTCGTGTGTTGTCAATTATAATATAACTTATTATCTTATAAATTACAGACGTTCATTTCTAAGCGTGTGTATAAGACAATCTGGTCGTGCTTGCGCTGGGGCAAGTGATGGTTTAGTATTAAAATAAACAAAATCAAAGCAAAAATCAGCCACTTAATTCCGTCCTCCCCCCCCCCCTCCGCAGAGGGGGGATTTCAATTCAGGGGGGGAGGGGGAGGTTTGAACCCCCCCCCCCCCCCCCCGGCTACGTTCATGGGATGATTGTTTGGTCTCCCTATCCTTCGTCTACTTACCAATCTCTATCTCTAAGCCCTGGCCATCTTATTCTTCTTCCCTGTACCCGTATTCTGCAACGTCATTCGTCTGTTTGACTACGTCACTACTTTTTACCGTCTCTAAAAAACCATGCACAATATATTTATTTACCAAACTAAACATAATCTCTAAACTAAACTAGGTCACTACACAAGGAAGGGCTATGGCTTTGACTGCAGCTAGGATTTTAAATATGACTATAATTATAAATACTATCATGACTTTAACAATAATTACGAGTTTCACAATAATTTTTGACATTGACTTTGACAGTTACTACGACTTTGATTACGTTTGAAGTCTCTTACTGGCCTACGTTACTAAACGCATGAGTTACCTGCGATCTACCGATGTCTTCGCCAAGCCGCAAATCGATGCAACCGCTGTTCGCCAGCAGACGAACTATGAAGTTTTGACATTTAGACAACAGACAGGCAAAGTAATGGTTCTGTCGTCATTCTCCTGATGTTTTCTGCCCAGCATGTAAAGAGTTAAAAAAGCAAACATTGTCAAAGCGGAACAGTTACAATTAGTTTTAATGCCTTTACCAACGAAAATCAATAACCGAAAATGTGTATGTGTGTGTGTGTGTTTGTTTGTGTGCTGTGTGTAAATTTCTGACAGGTTTGAATCACAACAAGCATAACCTTTTTGCACAACTAAAGTTATAAAGTTTAAAAATAGATTTGTGTTGCGTAGACTTATGTTCCGTAGTCTTGTGTTCTGTAGTCTTGAGTCCTGTAGTCTTGTGTCCTGTAGTCTGGTGTTCTGTAGTCTTGTGTTCTGTAGTCTTGTGTTCTGTAGTATTTTGTTCTGTATCTTGTGTTCTGTATCTTGTGTTCTGTAGTCTTGTGTTTTGTAGTCTTGTGTTCTGTAGTATTTTGTTCTGTATCTTGTGTTCTGTATCTTGTGTTCTGTAGTCTTGTGTTTTGTAGTCTTGTGTTCTGTAGTATTGTGTTCTGTAGTCTTGTGTTCTGTAGTCTTGTGTTTTGTAGTCTTGTGTTCTGTAGTCTTGTGTTCTGTAGTCTTGTGTTCTGTAGTCTTGTGTTCTGAAGTCTTGTGTTTTGTAGTCTTGTGTTCTGTAGTCGTGTTTTCTGTAGTCTTGTGTTCTGTAGTCTTGTGTTCTGAAGTCTTGTGTTTTGTAGTCTTGTGTTCTGTAGTCGTGTTTTCTGTAGTCTTGTGTTCTGTAGTCTTGTGTTCTGTAGTCTTGTGTTCTGTAGTATTTTGTTCTGTATCTTGTGTTCTGTAGTATTTTGTTCTGTATCTTGTGTTCTGTATCTTGTGTTCTGTAGTCTTGTGTTTTGTAGTCTTGTGTTCTGTAGTCTTGTGTTCTGTAGTCTTGTGTTCTGTAGTCTTGTGTTCTGTAGTATTTTGTTCTGTATCTTGTGTTCTGTATCTTGTGTTCTGTAGTCTTGTGTTTTGTAGTCTTGTGTTCTGTAGTATTTTGTTCTGTATCTTGTGTTCTGTATCTTGTGTTCTGTAGTCTTGTGTTTTGTAGTCTTGTGTTCTGTAGTATTGTGTTCTGTAGTCTTGTGTTCTGTAGTCTTGTGTTTTGTAGTCTTGTGTTCTGTAGTCTTGTGTTCTGTAGTCTTGTGTTCTGTAGTCTTGTGTTCTGAAGTCTTGTGTTTTGTAGTCTTGTGTTCTGTAGTCGTGTTTTCTGTAGTCTTGTGTTCTGTAGTCTTGTGTTCTGAAGTCTTGTGTTTTGTAGTCTTGTGTTCTGTAGTCGTGTTTTCTGTAGTCTTGTGTTCTGTAGTCTTGTGTTCTGTAGTCTTGTGTTCTGTAGTATTTTGTTCTGTATCTTGTGTTCTGTAGTATTTTGTTCTGTATCTTGTGTTCTGTATCTTGTGTTCTGTAGTCTTGTGTTTTGTAGTCTTGTGTTCTGTAGTCTTGTGTTCTGTAGTCTTGTGTTCTGTAGTCTTGTGTTCTGAAGTCTTGTGTTTTGTAGTCTTGTGTTCTGTAGTCGTGTGTTCTGTAGTCTTGTGTTTTGTAGTCTTGTGTTCTGTAGTCTTGTGTTCTGTAGTCTTGTGTTCTGTAGTCTTGTGTTCTGTAGTCATGTGTTCTGTAGTCATGTGTTCTGTAGTCTTGTGTTTTGTATTCTTGTGTTCTGTAGTCTTGTGTTCTGTAGTCTTGTGTTCTGTAGTCTTGTGTTCTGAAGTCTTGTGTTTTGTAGTCTTGTGTTCTGTAGTCGTGTTTTCTGTAGTCTTGTGTTCTGTAGTCTTGTGTTCTGTAGTCTTGTGTTCTGTAGTCTTGTGTTCTGTAGTATTTTGTTCTGTATCTTGTGTTCTGTAGTATTTTGTTCTGTATCTTGTGTTCTGTATCTTGTGTTCTGTAGTCTTGTGTTTTGTAGTCTTGTGTTCTGTAGTCTTGTGTTCTGTAGTCTTGTGTTCTGTAGTCTTGTGTTCTGAAGTCTTGTGTTTTGTAGTCTTGTGTTCTGTAGTCGTGTGTTCTGTAGTCTTGTGTTTTGTAGTCTTGTGTTCTGTAGTCTTGTGTTCTGTAGTCTTGTGTTCTGTAGTCTTGTGTTCTGTAGTCATGTGTTCTGTAGTCATGTGTTCTGTAGTCTTGTGTTCTGTAGTCTTGTGTTTTGTATTCTTGTGTTCTGTAGTCGTGTGTTCTGTAGTATTGTGTTCTGTAGTCTTGTGTTCTGTAGTCTTGTGTTCTGAAGTCTTGTGTTTTGTAGTCTTGTGTTCTGTAGTCGTGTTTTCTGTAGTCTTGTGTTCTGTAGTCTTGTGTTCTGTAGTCTTGTGTTCTGTAGTATTTTGTTCTGTATCTTGTGTTCTGTAGTATTTTGTTCTGTATCTTGTGTTCTGTATCTTGTGTTCTGTAGTCTTGTGTTTTGTAGTCTTGTGTTCTGTAGTCTTGTGTTCTGTAGTCTTGTGTTCTGTAGTCTTGTGTTCTGAAGTCTTGTGTTTTGTAGTCTTGTGTTCTGTAGTCGTGTGTTCTGTAGTCTTGTGTTTTGTAGTTTTGTGTTCTGTAGTCTTGTGTTCTGTAGTCTTGTGTTCTGTAGTCTTGTGTTCTGTAGTCATGTGTTCTGTAGTCATGTGTTTTGTAGTCGTGTGTTCTGTAGTCTTGTGTTCTGTAGTCTTGTGTTCTGTAGTCTTGTGTTCTGTAGTCTTGTGTTCTGTAGTCTTGAGTCCTGTAGTCCTGAGTCCTGTAGTCTTGAGTCCTGTACTCTGGTGTTCTGTAGTCTGGTGTTTTGTAGTCGTGTGTTCTGTAGTCTTGTGTTCTGTTGTCTTGTGTTCTGTAGTCTTGAGTTCTGTAGTCTTGAGTCCTGTAGTCTTGAGTCCTGTAGTCTGGTGTTCTGTAGTCTTGTGTTTTGTAGTCGTGTGTAGTCTTGTGTTCTGTAGTCTTGTGTTTTGTAGTCTTGTGTTCTGTAGTCTTGTGTTCTGTAGTCTTGTGTTCTGTAGTCTTGTGTACTGTAGTCTTGTGTTCTGTAGTCTTGTGTTCTGTAGTCTTGTGTTTTGTAGTCGTGTGTTCTGTAGTCTTGTGTTCTGTATCTTTTGTTCTGTAGTGTATTGTTCTGTATTATTGTGTTCTGTAGTCTTGTGTTCTGAAGTCTTATGTCCTGTAGTGTTGCGTTATGTAGTCATGTGATATTTTAACACAGAAATAATGTTTTTTACGTTCCTAGGCCAAACCTACTTCAAGGAATGGTGGAGGTTTGGGTTCGAACTCGTGAAGACAGCCCAAAGCGCATTCACACAAGAAGTCATGTAAAGACAAATATCCTCCTTTGTTTGTCTAGTCCTTCACTCTAAAGATTAAAGGATTTGAAATGTAGATCGTAACACGGAGTTCTCATGAAGACCATTTTTCTCCGCACTTGTATGTTATTGCCAATTCATAACAAACGAATATTCACATTTGACTAGAATAACACCTTTAGTAAAATCACAAATTTAGAAAGCCTTCATTAACCACACTGTAAATATTATAACTATACAACAACTAATGTACGAAATACTTTGATTAATCAATCTCTTTCATCCTCACCATGAGACGGCCATCTTACGTCTGCTAGTAGTAGATATGATTTTCATAGAGTTATCTCTCTTTCCTTAAAAAAAGGAAAAAAAAAAATCCAAATATACTGACATAAAGAACATTACCCTCTATTAACATTAAGAACAGCGCCCTTTTGCAACACTACGAACAGCGCCCTCTACCGACATAAAGAGCAGTGTTTTATATATATATAAAACAAAACAAGGTTACAAAGACAGTTTGTGTGAAAACACAAACTCAAAATCGGCCCCCGAAGTGGTCCACCTAGATTCTTCAGCGGATTCGAACATGGGACTTCCGGTTCCAAGTGCTTTATCTCAGCCACAGCATCTCCATATATTCATTTAGCGTACACTTATATTTTTTTAAATTATAATTATTAACCTTATCCATACATACAAAATTAATAACATATTACATTGTAGTGAAGAGAAACTAAAAAAAGATTTATTCTTCTAACAAAATTAGATAAATTGGCAACACGAAAAAACAATTATTGACCTACTTTAAGCTACAATGGACCTCATTCACCAACCGTAAACTAACAACATTTAGCCTCTTCTATGCAACTTAAGTAATACACAGAGGCTCTCACGTGACAGTTTTTTTCCCGTTGTTTTATCAATATTATCACGTGGCCATATGTTGTTTTTTTTTGTTTTTTTTTACGATTGGTGAATGAGGTCCAACAAGACTTTCCCCTCACAAGTAAAAATTAATATCTCAATTGTCATTTGTCATACAAACTAGGCATAGATCTAGACCTAGTTTTAGATCTACATCAAGATTCAAGATCTAAGTCTACTAGAACTGGAGTTAGATCTACGTCTATATCCAGATCTAAGTCTATTGCCTCAATAATTAAAATTTTATTTCAATTATCAATACATTTATAATATTGTTATAAACCTGGTGGTGGCACAGATGGGGGTAGTGGTGTGAGTGTAGTCAGCCGACGCAAATCGCCCCAGGCCAGCGCTAGACGAGCGGTCAACCGTGACGAGTTACGATGGTCAGCCGAGTCGAGTGTCAACACGGCGGTTCGGGAAGGATCGACGGCGGTTCGTGAACAGAGCTCAGGAGCGTCACGAGAGTTGTAGTCATCTGACCACCTGGAAACGTCGAGCGGCGTTCTGTCCGGTTCGAGAAGGCCAGTAGGGACCCTATATAAGAGCGGAGGTATCGCAGTCAAGACGGTTGAGAAAAGGGGCTCATTACAGCAAGGTTCAGAAAGGAGGTTCACGACAAGAGTTCAGAACACGGTCGACTATAGCACAGTTCAACGGTGTGGTTCTGTATAGAGCATTACGACGGTTCCGTGCGGAGTACTATCAAGTACAGTTGAGACGAACGGCGTCTTGATCTTGGTCTGTGATCGAGTCCGACACAACGAGCCTAGTGTGTGAAGTCAGTCCTGAACTGTTGAACGCAGTGCAAGCCCGGAACGAGACGGAGAGGCCAGTGCAAGAGTTGATACTGCGGAACGGTGTTATCGGAGAGATATTCGTACACTGTACGTGTTGCCAATTGTACAGTATTGGCTGTTATTTATTCAACTATTAAAGTGTTACGTTACTTTGGAGCCCTGAGTTGTCAAGTTCTTTAAGTTGGTGGTGTATGGTGCAGTTTGCAGAGAGCCTGGATAGTGAGATTCGTAACAATATGTATATTATAAATATATGTAGATCTGGGATCTATTTAGTCTTATTTAGACTGTCAAGTGTAAGCCCCTACAGTGGGGACATCTCGAAATTGCGCGCTATAAAAGTAGTTCGTTATTTGTAAATGTAAATCTAAATCTTATAACTAGAACGAAGTTTGTATCGTATTTTTTTAAAAACAACATTTGAATCAGTATTCTATTCAATCAGTTAGTTAATAAATGGAAAATATATTTTATAATGATCCATTGACACTTTTACCATTGTGACCTTAGATGCAAATTTTTGGTTCCAATGTGCGAATCTATTAATGAAGATGGAGTTATTATTGAAGAAGTACATGACATGGAATGTTACCTCCCTTGAAGTTTTTCATGAAAAGTGGTGTAATTTTTTGAAAAAATCTGCTTGCATATATAAGTTAAAAAATTAAATGGTTCACTTTCGGAAAAGAAAAAAGTAGCCGTTGCATCAGAACTTTGAATAATCATGATATCATGATGTCCGATTTTCATTTTCTCTTCTTGTTTCTGAGATATAAACGGGACGGACGGACAGACAGGCCACACAAAACTAATAGCGTCTTTTCCCGTTTCTGGGGCCGCTAAAAACAGCACCCTCTCTAAGCATTTAAAAAAGACTACTAGACCTACCTTAAGTGCTAGGAAGAAATGAACATTTTCAAATATGATTTTAGTTTTAAGAATAAATGCATTTTTTCTTATTACATAGCTTATATCAACTCAGTCTGTCTGTCTGGTAAAAAGTGTGTACGCGTTATTTCTCCCACACCCATTCTTGGATCAAGCTGAAACTTCACACATTTACTAATCATCATAGACAATGCATGAATCAATAAAAAAAAGTAACCAATTAGACAATTAGTTACTGGTAATTCATTATTTTGTTCAATAGCAAAAAGGAAAACGAATACTTTAGTATTCAGAGATATGACTACACTTGTTGGGTTTAGTCCCTTTAAACAATTGTTATCGCTATTTCTCCTTCCTCATTCTCCGATCAAATTGAGACTTTCAACAATTATTCATTGTCCCTAACAAAACATGAAGCAATAAACAAAAATACTAAAATAGTCAATTAAATATTGGTAATAAATTATTTTTTTTGATATCGAATAAGGGAAATAATTTGTATATTATTAGTAGATATAGTTTTAAGGACGGATTTCTTCCTCTTTGGAATTTTTTTTATATTTTCGTTTTTAAAATTTGAGCTCAAGTCATAAACACTGACCACTTAGCTAGGTCTGGAGAACTTAATGGCATACGTGCTAGAGGGCAGGAATAGTTTCTGTGGTCAAGTGGGGGAAACGAGAGAGAGAGAGAGGCTACGAGCTCAAAGTGTGCTTGTGGGTTGGCTGTCAATAAACATCACACAGGACGAATAGTCACTATTGTCATGCCAACACACTGACTGGTCCTAGAGTATTATTTAGGTTATCATCATTGCCATCATCATTATCATTATCATCATTACTAAATTCCTTCCTGCAATAAGTCTTCTGTAATACTAAGAATAGAAAGACAAATGGCGTATGAGTGCCGTATTTAGACTAGAAAAGCAGAGCCGGACTTAAATAAATGGAGGCCCTAGGCGAAGTGAATTGGGTGGCCCCTAATCAAATAGAAAAATATTAAAAAAAAACTGCAAATGAAAATAAAATAAATAAAATTATGCAATTCATTAAAGACCTAGTGTACTTCAACAATAACATTGGGCACAAGTTTCGCAATTTTTTTTTCTAAAGAAATAGAACAATACCCACCAATCGAAGGCCCTTGGGCGGCTGTTTAATTTGCCTTAAGGCCGTCCGTGAGAAAAGCTATTTGAGAGGCTCTTTTGGCGCAGGTTATAAGCCCAGATACTATGTCAGTACCAAATATTTCTATGGGGCCCTAAGTTATAGCTTGTGTTCCAAGTAGGTAAGTCCGGCACTGCATTAATTCTTCCATTCTTCTGGGCACCAGACCTAATTTCTTTAGGGTACCTAAAAGGATAATAATTGCATCTCTGTGTATACGGACTACTCCAGCTTCCGACCATTTAGAGAATCTCCTCAGCAAAATCTTAAAACATGATAGTATCATTTTGTTTTCGAAACCTTAATGTTACTTTCTACAGTATGTTCAGTAGCATCAGTACTGGATCCTAAACTTAAACCTGGTTTGCTACACACACGCCTCTAGCATGACTTACCTATCATTATAGCAGTTCCAAGAAAGAGTAACCGTTAGCGTGTGACGTCACATCCGTATCTAAACAGGGGCGGGCCGGGTGTCAAAATCGGCCCAGACATTTCTATACAATCCGACCCACAAATTATATGTCCAATCATACTAGCCCTCAAAAGCATAGTGTAAAGTTTAATGATGTATCGAAAGTAATTAGTACATACATAATTTATTAGATAATTTTGAAACTATGATAATATCACTAATACTAAATAAATAAAATATAACACTGGAATAGGTCTACTCCTGAATGTCGCATACATATATCAACAGTCTCGGTGTCTGAGCGGTAGAGCGCTTGGCTTCCAAACCGAGGGTCCAGGGTTCGATTCCTGGTGAAGACTGGGATTATTAATTTCTGGTTCCCTAGAGCACCTCTGAGTCCACCAGGGTACCAACAGGTACCTAACATTCGTTGCTTAAAAGTAAAGGTGGTTGGTTGTTGTGCTGCCCACATAGCGCCCTAGTTAAAATGGGCCACAAAAACAGCAGACCCTTACATCCATCATCTGCCCTGTAGACCGCATGATCTGAAAAGGAGAAACTTAATTTATACACTATCATATACACGTGCTTGACATTCACATTCACGGCATTATTTTAAAAGTATTTTTTTTTTTAGGTTTTTCTTGTATTTTGTTAACTTTGTATCATAACTTTTTGATATTCCTAATTTACTTTGCTCGTTGCTGTAGGGCTTCAGTAGGGAGACAATCCGCTGAAATCTATTATCGAGTAACAGAGGCGTAGCGAGCGAACCGTACAAGGTACCTTATTGATGCCCCCCCCCCTCATTTTCCATGAACATAACAGAAATATAGGCTGCGTGTGATGCCCTCCTGAGGGTGACGCCCTGGGCATCGTGTCCCCCCTTGCCCCATTTCTACGTCTCTGTCGAGAATACACGTAGTCCAGTCAAACACAAAGCAAAGAACAAAGAACTAAGTATCACAACAGATTGCGTAAGAACTAAATACCTGCGTGAATGCGTCATACCAACAAAGTAGGCCTATTACCTAGATATTGGGTTTTGTAAGCTCTTTGTATCGGCAACAGACTTACTGAAGTCCTTTGTACTATCGGCAACAGACTTACTGAAGTCCTTTGTACTATCGGCAACAGACTTACTGAAGTCCTTTGTACTATCGGCAACAGACTTACTGAAGTCCTTTGTACTATCGGCAACAGACTTACTGAAGTCCTTTGTACTATCGGCAACAGACTTACTGAAGTCCTTTGTACTATCGGCAACAGACTTACTGAAGTCCTTTGTACTATCGGCAACAGACTTACTGAAGTCCTTTGTACTATCGGCAACAGACTTACTGAAGTCCTTTGTACTATCGGCAACAGACTTACTGAAGTCCTTTGTACTATCGGCAACAGACTTACTGAAGTCCTTTGTACTATCGGCAACAGACTTACTGAAGTCCTTTGTACTATCGGCAACAGACTTACTGAAGTCCTTTGTACTATCGGCAACAGACTTACTGAAGTCCTTTGTACTATCGGCAACAGACGCCGTTTACTACCCTTCCCATGTAATACTGTGCATCCATTGTAGATTAGTAACACTAGATGCAAGTGCTCTACTTTTTTTTCAGGCGGAGAAACATTTGTCTTCGTGTGTGAGAAGACCTGCATTATTAACAACAAATAAAGAGCTTCTATAGGACCTTGTGAACTATTACCTTTACCTTTCCCTTAGTCTGTTGTCCGTTGGGGTACCATGCAAGATTCGTCGACCGTCTTTCTCCATTCCTCCCTGTCTTTTGCCTTAGTTAGAACCTCCTTCAATGGCAGGCCCGTCCATTCTTTTATGCTGTCTTCTCATCGGTTTCTCTGTCTAATTCTTCTTCTTTTTTCCTGGTACTGTTCCCTGAAGGAAGGTCTTTTCGACCCCGAAGATCTTGTAATATGGCCATAGATTTTTAGTGATTTTTTGTGTGATCTATAGTGCACTTGAAATAATGCTCACCTCTGGTCGACGATTAACGCGGTTGTCACGTGGCCAGCACAACGACCAACCTCTTTTACTTTTCCCCACAGGCACCCATTAGAGTTGGGTGAACTCAGAAGCGCCCTTAAAATTTAAAATCTTCACCGGGATTCCAACTTGTGACCTTTTGGTTAGGGAGTCAAGTGCTTTACCACTCAGCCTTCACTCCCACAAGATTACATTTGGGTTGATCTTTAAAAAAGCAGCAACAATAGCATAAGAAAAAAAAAAGGATTTAATGTTAATGTTTTCAAGCAAAGAAAACAAAAAATACTATAGATAGGTTTGTTTGTTTATTTGTTACTCTGCGTGACATCAAAGAATCAATACTCCCATTTAGAGTGGGCGTATCCCGGAAGAAGAGAGTTCCCTGCTCCGTTGATGAAGTTACCGGAAGTAACACCGTTGTCGCTGTAACTCTCCGTCAGCGCCCACCATTAAGAAGTGGGATAATAATAGACTCTGGCGGAAAGGCGGCATAAATCATAGGCGTCTCTGTAGCTGGTGGGGTACATGGAAATATAAACATTTTATTAATCGTTCGATAAAGTCTTCGGTTCACTGTTTATAGTTGCTATATCGACTGGACTGACTTCATTTGATTAGTGCGTTTTAAAAGATAAAACATTGGGAGTTCTTGCAAGCAGACAGGGGACGATAATAGCATACAGTAATCGAAATTGAGTTGATGTATTGACGATAATGTAAGGTTCCACATTCAGATCTTGTGGTCTATAGGGCAGATGATGAAAAGGTCATCTGTTTTATGGTGGCCTAGAGTTTAAGAGGGTGTCATGTGGCCAGCACAACCAACAAGCCGCCTTTAATTTTCTCCAACTAATGTCAGAAACCCATTAGAGCTGGGTGGACTCAGAGGCGCCCAAAGGTCCTGAAAAAAAAATCTCACCAGGACTCGAACCCATTACGGAAGTCAAGCTCTTTACCTCCATAGGGAGCGCTTACTGCACGGGCAATCAGTGACCAATGGTCATGAATTGGACGCCCTAATTCTTGGCATCGTTTTAACTTTTTACATTTGGATGTCATCTAGGATGAATTATTTATTTAGTAGACAGTGCTTCCCAAACTGTGTTCTGTGGAACCCTGGTGTTCTGATATGGGGACGAAATTTCACAATACGCCGCTGTTAATATGTGAAATTGTTGAAGTTGAACAGTCAAGTCGAACTGACTCGTAAGTGTTGCATTTATATTGCTATAACCCTAGTGGCGGACTGAAAGGGTTAATGTGTGTGCGGCCTACTGACACACATGATTCAGGCCAATCACACAGGTCAAGGGCTGTTGAACAAGGGACATTACTGCTAATGCACGCAATATGACCAATGTTATGGTCATGTGACCAAAAAGCCTTTACAGAGGAGAGACAGTGTGTTAGAAAGGACAGTAAAGTCCAGGACAGCAGGGCAGTAAGGACTGTGTGGTGCTAAGTGAGTCCTCGAAAATGTAGCTGTACGAGCTAGAGAGACTTGTAGTAATTAGTTAGGCAGTTCTGTTGTGTAGCAAAGCATTTGAAGTTAGTGTAGCCAATTGTGTTTATTGGCTGTTGTTGATGTAATTTGTAAATAAACCGCCAACTTGTTCGTTGAAGCTCTTGTTGTCAAGTTGATGTTTTAGATGTGTTGTGTTGTGTTGTTGGGCAGTGTTGTGTTGTGTTGTTGGGCAGTGTTGTGTTGTGTTGTTGGGCAGTGTTGTGTTATGTTGTGTTGTTGGGCAGTGTTGTGTTGTGTTGGGCAGTGTTTACTGAAGGCCTGATTAGGAGAGAACGTAGCAATATGGACTCTCAAGTTTTCAGTCACTCAGCGACCAAAGTATTATATTAGACTTTTTTCATACTAGTATCTCTCTTTCTCTTTCTTCCCCCTCTCTCTCTTTCTCTCTCTCTCTCTCTTTATCTCTGTCTCTCCCTCTATTTCTCTCTCTTTATCTTTTCTCTTTATCTCTCTTTCGCTCTCTCTTTGTCTCTCTCTCTCTCTCTCCGTCTCTCTCTCTATTTCTCTCTCTCTCTCTCTTTCTTTCTTTGTCTCTCTCTTTCTCTCTGTCACTCTTTTTATCTTTTCTCTCTCTCAATCTCTGTTTATCTCTGTCTCTCTCTCTAATTCTCTTTGTCTATCTTTCTCTTTATCTCTCATTTCGCTGGTTTTTTGTACAGCGGATTGTCCAAAACTCGACCTAAAGTGGACCAAACTGAACAGTGCCCAAAATGCCTGACTAAAGGCAATGAGATTTTAAAAAAATAGAAATCCATAAAATACAGAAGTGTGATGTAGGAACTGTAAAAACGCAATAAAAAAGGCAATAAAACTTACTTGCCAAGGCATGGACATGTTTTTGCTTTCCATTGTTCTTGTTTAACCCGTCTTTGATGTAGCTCAAAACCCTCTGGCACTCACACTTTTGCTTCTTTGGGCGCTCGGCTGACTCAGCTTGAGACTATCCCCAATAACAAAATTCCTTGTCTACGATTCAAAGTCAAGCCCCCTTGTTTAGGGTAACCAAAGGGGCTTATGCCAAACATTATTTGCCACATGGTAATGAACATTAATTTAACACAGCAGAGAGTTTAAATCAATTGACATGGTCCTTGCACAAATATTTTAAGGCTGTATTTAACGATAACTAAATGTAAAAAAAAAATCTTTAAAAAAAAAATCAAAGATTATGAAAAAGGGATAAAACCCGCCCTTAAAACTATATCTATCAATAGTGTGCAACTTGTTTCCCTTATTAGCTATCAAAGAAAATAATTAATTACCAATAATTAACTGACTAATTGGGTATTGTTTATTGATTTATATTTTTTTTAGGTACAATAAATTATTGTTTAAAGTATCAACTTGCTAGGAGAATGCGTGAGGGAGAAATAGCTTTGATAATATTTTTTAAGAGAACTAAACCCAACAAATTTAGCCATATATGTGAATACTGAAGGATTAATTTTCCTTGTTGGTATAAAAAAATAATTAATTACCAGTAATCTATTGACTAATTAGTTGTTTTTGTTTTATATATTTATATCTTGTCTATGCAAATGAATAATTGTGTGAAGTTTTAACTTGATATGAGAATGGACGTTGGAGAATTAACATGTACACACTTTTTACCAGACAGACAGAGTGAGATGATAATAGCTTTGTTATGAAAGAAAAGCCAAATATTTTCCTACGCTCTAACAAAATGAATCTGAATTATCCGAATTGTAGGATTTTAGAACACTGTCTTTATACATTTGGCTATATTTCTAGTCAACGAAATCATAAGGCTTGGTGTCGAGTCTGAAGATAAAGGAGAATTGTAGTGTTTTACGCAGATCTATCTACACATTTAGCCACTCACTACGTAAACATAAAGGTTTACCTTCTCTACTGGACTGAATCTGACAAAACATGCAATGATAAAAGGGCTATACCGCTACATAACAGACACATCTCATTATACAAAGTAAATCTATCTCTTTATTTTTTTTATGTCCATCCCTTTCTCCCTCCTTCTCTCTCTCTCTCTCTCTCTCTCTCTCTCTATCTTTCTCTTATCTTATCTTCTTATATAATACAGACGTTACTTCAAAAAAAGAAGATTATTACGTCCTACGCGTCATGCATTCAGTCAAGCATATTAACCAATGACTTAAATTCTGCCAATTCACTGGTTTTCCTGGCTGGCACAGGCAACCCATTCCATGCTCTAATAGCACAAGGGAAGAAGGAGCATTTGTACGAATTTGTCCTAGCATATGGGATGAGGAATGTGCCTTTATTTTTGTGTCTTTCAGAGTATTTTATTAAATTGTGTTTTTGTATTTGAAGATTATGGTTCAGTGTCTTATGTATAATTGCTACTTTACTTTTGAGTCTTCTATCCTGAAGGCTTTCTAAATTTCTCTCTCATGTTTTGGTTACCATGTCAACCCTTTTTAAAAACCTTTTCATCCTATTTGCTGATTTTTTGTTTCACTGTTCTTGACCTTCGAGTCTCTTTCAACCCCACAGGTTGGTCAGCAAGCAGAACGATGAGAAAAGCCTGGTCAAGTACGACGAACTGGACGACGCCTATACAGAGGCAGACGAACTTCCAAGCAAATCAGAAAAGTCTTTCATCCCCCGAAAATCCTACATTCCCAGAAACTGTCCATGTTTTAGGTAAGCGTGCCTACATTCCCAGAAACTGTCCATGTTTTAGGTAAGCGTGCCGATAAAGAAGATAGCTACTTAAAAGTTTAAATCATCAAACGCCTACTTAAAGCAAAGATAATAGGTCGTTCTCTATATTGACTCTATATGCCCAACTTCGGCTGTGAAGTTAACAGAAGTGATCTGTGCCAATATTCTCACATTTAAATTGGAGATGTAAATTGGATTAACTAGAAAATGTGTGGGGAAATAGTTGATACTTGGAAATAATAGTTGATACTTGGGGAAATAGTTGATACTTAAGAAAATAGTTGATACCTTGTGAAATAGTTGATAGTTGTTTAAGTTTGTGTAACGCCGTATAGATGTGTTCACAACTTTGATTTAAAGTGTTACTGTCTAAGTCTCTATCGCCATCTCATGTCTCGTATTAGATTAGACCAGTGTTTCTCAAACTGTGTGCCGCGGCACACTAGTGTGCCGCCGAAGATTTGCAGGTGTGCCGCGGGAGTTTTCTGAACGACATCTCCTCTTACAACGACCAGTAAAAGTAGTGGAGCGCTCCATAGTGACGGAAAGGGCTGTTAGCTATTCAGGTTGTGGAATTGTCCACTATATATATATTGACTCAAATGTAGGCCGCCTTAGCAAATGCACAGCAGTTCTTGAATTGGAAACGATAATAATAAGCGATGTGTTTCATGTAAATTGGTTAGGTGTATGTTAATAATAACATTTTATCATTAAGCATTATTTATTGTTATCCATGGAGAAATACGTTAACAAGAATGAAACTGCGAAAGTGTTAAATGAAAAGCATGGAACCAAACGAAGGTACAAAGAAGATGACATCGGACATGGTTTCATATCTTCTGGACCTGAAGATTCTCCATTGCCATTCTGTCTGATCTGCAATGCAACTCTATCGAATGAGGCGCTTGTTCCAAGCAAATTGAAGAGACACTTGGAAACAAAACATCCAGCTGTAAGCGCAACCGAAGGAATACTTTGAAAACATCAGGGCTCAACAAAATAAACAAGCTAAGAAACTTACGAACTAACTAAAGCTGCCAGAAAGGGATTGATTGCAAGTTATAAGGTTGCTTAGTTATTAGCAAAACGCAAGAAAGCCTACACAGAGGCTGAATCAGTCATTGCACCAGCTTTAGCAATAGTTGTTGAAACTATCCTTGGACCCGAAGCCGCCAAAAAGTTTTAAAAGTTCCTTTGTCAAATGATACTATCTTGCGCAGAATTGAAGACATATCGTCAGATTTACAAGGTCAAATCTGCGAACACTTCGACGTGACTGTTGATGAAGTGTCTCTGCTGTGGTCTCTTCAAGTTGATGAATCCACTGACGTTAGCGGCAAAGCCCAGCTGCTAGCTTTTATTCGGTTCATAAAGAATGAAAAATGTGTCAACGAATTCTTATTTTGCAAAGACTTACCAACTACGAGCAAAGGCGAAGATATTTTCAATGTGGTGAACGAAAACATTTTGCTCTTCAAACTACAGTGGAAAAACTGTGTCAGCGTTGGCACCGCAGGCTGTCCTTCCATGAAAGGAAATAGAAAGACATTCGTCACTCTTGTGCGTCAAGAAAATCCAAATGTATTAGTTGTTCACTGCATGATCCACAGAGAAGCTCTTGCCTTCAAATCTTTGCTGAAAGATTTGATGTCTGTTCTGGACCAAGTGATTGAAGCAATTGATTCAGACTACAAATGTCTCCTGTACCATACCAACGTTCGTTGGCTCTCCAGGAGAAAAGTGTTAAAGCGTGTCATCCAACTCAAGGCTGAGCTGATTTCATTCTTGGAGGCTGAAAAAAAAAAAGACTTTGGAATTTCTATTCATGACGAGATCTGGTTTTAAGGCGAGATTTCTCTCTAATTTATTTGACAAATTAAATTCATCGAATTTAAGTCTTCAAGGACCATCGGAAACCATCATCACTGCATCCTTAAAACTGAAGTCATTTGGTGAAAATGTGTCTTTGTGGCAAAGTAAGATTTCGAAAGGACTGCTTTCCTACTTACAATGAATGTTCTTCAAATAAAGAAATCACCCCCGAAATTCTGGAAACTTTGACACACCTGCAGTCAGCATTGCAGCATTACTTTCCAACAGTTGGAAGTAATGAGTATGGATGAGTATGGATCCATTTGGAAACAATTTGGAAACAATGAAGCTACAAATCTGACAACTGAAGAAGCAGAGCAGCTCATTGATTTAAAAAGCGATGCAGTTCTTAAGTCAAGTTTTGCCGAGAAAAGCCTGGATGTGTTTTAAATTTCAATTAACAAGTTATATCCTGCAATCAGTTTAAAAGCAATCAAAATAATTCTTCCATTCGCATCTTCATGGTTTTGTGAGTTTGTATTTTTAGCACTGACTGAAATCAAGTCTAATAAAAGAGAGAGACTTCTTGCAATAGACGATGAAATACGAGTTTGTTTGCCAACTCTGGGGTCTCCATTAGATCCCATTTGCTCTATAAAACAGGCACACCCTTCACATTAAATGTAATACTTAAAAACTGGTAATTTTTTTTTTCTTTTTTTTATTATAAAACAACTGTTCTTCTTCGTGGTGTGCCGCGAAATTTTTGTAGCTTTTTTTCTGTGCCGCCAGACAAAAAAGTTTGAGAAACACTGGATTAGACTAATAAAGCCTTGTTTTAAGTTCCCCTAAACCAGGGGTTCTCAACCTGTGGGTCGCGACCCTTTTGGGGCTCGATTGACGATTTGCCAGGAGTCGCCTAAGACCATCGAAAAAAATGGATTGTTTTTGTCCATTCTTCTATTGCTGTGTGTGTGCCGGCGGGGGGGGGGGTCGCGGCAGAGTGGGGGATTGCAAAAAGGGGTCGCCGAGACTAAAAGGTTAAGAACCGCTGCGCCTAAACTGTTTATGTAATTCCTATTACAAAATGTTTTCTTCTAAGGTTTTATAAATGTTTTCTGCCGCCTAAATAAGAACCATTGACATTTTTTTAAATTATTTTTTTTTAACGGGCTATAACTGGTTTTAATAGTTTTGAATATATACAAATAAGTTTTGTTTTGTATTTTCTTATGTGTCTTGTCTATTGGTCATGATCTGTATTCCATCACTAGGTGTAACGTGGCGAAGAGGTACCAGATCGCTTTGCTGAGCTCTGTAGGCTTTCTGCTTTCGTTTGGGATCCGTTGTAACATGGGCGTTGCCGTCCTCGATATGACCAAAAACAGCACCAGGGATTTAGATGGAGACGGTGTCATAAGCCTGAATGACTCCATACAGGTAAGTTACAAAACACGAGCCGACCCACGGCGTAGCATAAGTCGCTATATAGTGACGGGTGAACACTTCCTGAAGGACGCAGTTGTCCGAACTGGGTGGGTTTGGGCAAACGACTGTGTGCGCATGCCTGGAGAGCGAATAAGGCGCAAGTGCGGGCGGCAGGTGGCGGGAGGAGGTTTACAGAGTCGGCGTACGTGCGTGGTGTCCCACAGAGGAGATTACTTGTTCTTCCCATCTCTTTATTTGTTCTGAGCCGCGCTCTCTGTCGCCGAGAAAGTTACGTGGGGTAACTCTAGTCCGACTTGCAGAAATAAAAAAAGTTATCCTTCCATGACTTTTTCATCGAGGGTTAGAGAGTCAACGTGCCTGCTTGGTGTCCCCGCATGGTTGGGCGACGTAGAGAATTATATATACAGATAGATGATCTGACCAGGTGTACGTTGTACAGATAATTTACAAAAAACAAGTAGTCTTAACGACTCCATACAGGAGAATTAAAAATTACAGGTGATCTGACCAGGTGTGTTTGTACAGGTTGGTTATAGTTACTGTTGATCTGACAGGTGTCGCAGGCTCTGAGTGCTGCAAGTTTGCCTAAGAGTCTCCTCAGGGTTGACTTCCAAAGCCCTTCCCATGTTTGGGTATAGGTGCAAGGCAGCAGAGGTTTGAGTTCAGAGTTTTCCTTCTGCTAGGTGGATAGCCAGCCTAGCGTTACGAGCTCCTCCTGACCTGCGTCTCAAATAGCCTCTGAAACCAGTCCAACTTCTGGCCTTCACGTGTGGCGGAGATATTGAGTCCGGCGGACCTGTTTTTACTTACAAGAGAAGGGGTAAAGGTGAGTAAATGACCTCTAAGCGAGTCAGCTTTGGACAATGAGTAAAGAAAAACTAACTGAAAAAAATCAGATACATGAAAATAATTTTCGCTATACTAAATTGTGTATCAGTGCTACACTCTGGCAGAGCCTGTGACTCCGCTGAACGTACACTATATCGACATTGGCCGTTTGTTTTTGGATACATCAGCTGTGTGGATAAAACTGCTGTGTTGATGACATTGTTCCGACCATAGCTGTATAGTTCGTCCATCGTGGTTCGATGATGACCACTTTTGTCATCCAGGGGGCTGAGGGTTTTGCACTGGAGTTTTGTGCCTTCTCATGTGGCTGGTGAGACCTATGTGAGCCCGGAATGTTCGGCTGCACACTGGGCGGGTTATTCCAGCTGGAGCTAGTGTGGGACTTGCTTTTCTTCTCTGGCGTTTTGCTTCTGCCAGCGTTGTTCTCTTTTCCTCAGCAACCTGTGCGCTAGTTTTCACAGCGCAACGGCACGATGCCGTGTCATGTGCTTCTGTCTCCCAGGTGGCTGGGCTTATGCTGAACGCTTTCAGAAAAGCTTTGAGGGTGTCTGTGAGCGCTTTCCTTCCCTTAATTGGCCATAGCTAATGCCCAGGCATTAAACTTATTTCCATGAGCTGATCAATAGTCTGTTTGGGATCAAAGGAGGCAATAGTAGTTGTAGTCGTGGTCTAGTTGTAGTTGTGGTCTAGTTGTAGTTGTGGTCTAGTTGTGGTTGTGGTCTAGTTGTAGTCGTGGTCTAGTTGTAGTCGTGTTCTAGTTGTAGTCGTGGTCTAGTTGTAGTCGTGGTCTAGTTGTAGTCGTGGTCTAGTTGTAGTTGTGGTCTAGTTGTAGTTGTGGTCTAGTTGTAGTCGTGGTCTAGTTGTAGTTGTGGTCTAGTTGTATTTGTGGTCTAGTTGTAGTTGTGGTCTAGTTGTAGCTGTGGTCTAGTTGTAGTCGTGGTCTAGTTGTAGTCGTGGTCTAGTTGTAGTCGTGGTCTAGTTGTAGTCGTGGTCTAGTTGTAGTCGTGGTCTAGTTGTAGTTGTGGTCTAGTTGTAGTTGTGGTCTAGTTGTAGCTGTGGTCTAGTTGTAGTCGTGGTCTAGTTGTAGTCGTGGTCTAATTGTAGTTGTGGTCTAGTTGTAGTTGTGGTCTAGTTGTGGTCTAATTGTAGTTGTGGTCTAGTTGTAGTTGTGGTCTAGTTGTAGTTGTGGTCTAGTTGTAGTCGTGGTCTAGTTGTAGTCGTGGTCTAGTTGTAGTTGTGGTCTAGTTGTGGTCTAATCGTAGTTGTGGTCTAGTTGTAGTTGTGGTCTAGTTGTAGTTGTGGTCTAGTTGTAGTCGTGGTCTAGTTGTAGTTGTGGTCTAGTTGTAGTTGTGGTCTAGTTGTAGTCGTGGTCTAGTTGTAGTCGTGGTCTAGTTGTAGTTGTGGTCTAGTTGTAGTTGTGGTCTAGTTGTAGTCGTGGTCTAGTTGTAGTTGTGGTCTAGTTGTAGCTGTGGTCTAGTTGTAGTCGTGGTCTATCTTTCCCTGTAGCTGACTTTCAAAACTTGTTTACTTCTTTTAATGATTTTGAAAAAAAAAATTAGAATAAAAAAATTGAATAACACACACACACAAAATAGCATCCATTAACGTGGTTATCACTTTTTCTCTCTCTCTCTCTCTCTCTCTCTTTCTCTCTCTCTCTTTCTCTCTCTCTCTCTCTCTCTCTCTCAGTATAACTAGGGGCCTTAACAATGTTCTCACTGATCTGTCACATGTAAGAGTTTCTGAAATGATTGTTACGCTCTAGCACAAGGGATCCTGAAAAATGGAAGAGTCAGACTTAAACATCGACATTGTTTTGGAGCGTTACATATTGTCAATGTCACACAACAACATAACGAGTCTTTATATATGTGTGTCATGGGCTTAACGGTCATATTTAAAATGTATTAAATATACTACAGACAGCATTAAACATGACGAGCTTTAAATTTATTTCAATCTTAAAATGGAATAGCAATGATTCCAATTTAATATATACATATAATAAATTATAAACTTTTTACTTTAATATTGATTCTTTTTTTTTTTTTGTTGGAGAAGAAATATATTCATCTCAATAGCCTCTCTTTTTTACATGTATTGTGGAATATTGTTATTTAGGTAACTTAAGACGAGCTGTATTATCTTCTCCTGTAACTTTATAAAAGTGTACCTTTTACAAGTCAATTTATGTTTCAATAGTCAATGTGTAATAATATCAAATCTAAAACCCGAAACGTTTTTTCTATAACTCAATTTGTAACTATTAAACTTTGGAATATACATTCTACAGTTTAACGATACATCGCAAATAAAATTATGCATAGTGTCCTAGATTGGTAATAGTATACGAATCCCATTACTCTCTCTCTCTCTCTCTCTCAATTTAGAAAACAAAACTGGCGATGGATCCCCCCACTTCTTTGTATGCCACTGGACTTTCTGTAATATTACACAGTTAATGGTTCAAGTCCTAAAAAACTAACGTTTCTAAACACAGACATTTCCAATGCAAAAAGACCAAGACCTTACAGAGTTTTTTTTTTTTTTTTTTATGGAGCGTGCGTGCCAGAACTTATTTAGCAATGATCTCCTCCGCTCTCTTGTGCTGTCACGACCTGTCATATGCCATCTTGTAGAAATACAGCCTGACAAAACGTAGGACAAATTTTCTGTGATAAACATCAATTTCCAGTTCGTCTGCAGCCAAGTAAGCAGATCTGTGAGCTAACTCGAGCTGACTTTGTCATCACGGCCAAAATGTCATAAGGTTATAAGGTCTGGTCTAGATTCGTTTTTCAGAAAAGATTGTATATATCTAGTCTTTACATTCACGTACCTATATTAGAGAGATTCCATTCTCTTTACTTGCAAGACGAGACATAAGGCCTTCAAAATCTGATTTTACGTTTACATGTTAAGTTTTAAAATAAACTAGCAAATGTACGTAGCTAAGATAGACCTTTGTTTTAGATAGTAACTACTTTTAGCTCTAAACTTATACTGTTCAGTCAATCTAAGATGTACAGAATGTAAAAGGTGATCGTTCAATCTGAGGTGCAAGAATGTAAAAGGTGATCGTTCAATCTGAGGTGCAATCATGTTAATGGTGCTCAATCAATAAAGTTCATTGACAAGTGGGAGCCAAAAGCAGCTCGAAACACACAAAATTACATTTTAAAATATCTGAATGTAAGAAAGTTGTTACGTGAGTACAGTATGTATGTCTAAATTTGAATTAGAATACATTTTTTTTTTAGGGGGGGGGGGCTTTTTCCTTTCATAAGTAGAGATCTCCAAAATCATATTCCTGATTTTTATTCTAGCCTCAATCCTCAATGGGTCACAGGCATAAACGGAAGGGTGGGTGCGGTAGGGGCGTACAAACACCGCTATAGACATTGGGGGCATCGACCATGACGACATTTTCATATACTTGTGAATCATGGACTCTATAACCGCAGAACTAGAGAGAAGAATTCTAGCCATGGAATCCAGATGCTACAGATGGATCTTAGGCATCACCCAGAAAGACCTCATCACAAATGAGGAAAAGCCAAACCGGAAAACTCTGGCGATCGGGCCCAATAAATATTTTCTAACCATTATTAAAAAAGTAAGCTAAGACTATAAAACCAACACTATCAAAAGATACACAGTTCTCGAAGGACCTTTCCGATCAGAAGAGGATACTAGTCATCGGCTCAGCTCACAGTTATTCACAATCTTAGTACACACAAAAATCAGCGCCTTGCTGTAGTTCCTTTTTTTAACTGATCCTCTCATAAACAAAAGTTTTGCTCATTGTATACGAGGAAAGCACGGCGATATCACAAAGCGCAAGTGTACGTCAAAAGTTGCTTATTTATTAATCATATAAACAGACACACACATACCAACAGACGTTCTTTATAAACAACGTTTTGAGAAGCTATTCTAAAACGCAGACACTTCCTCTCAAGAGAAGATCCTATTCAGGGTCAGTCAGGGGATAATATCCTATTAATATGCAAATTAATTAAAGTTACATCACGAGCCGGCACGTGCGCAAACGTAATGGGGGAAACCTCGCAAGGATGGGGCTTTATTGTTTTTATTTATAGATTTATAGTCACCCCGCGTTGTGCACATTTAGAATCTATAGTAGACAACTTGACAAAGCCCCTAATGCAGGCTGCAGGCCACCAACTCTATGGGACCCAAACCTACATGCAGAGGAGTAAGAAACACTTTGAGCATGAAGGGTACTGGCTGACAGTTTGGGGCAACGCCTCTGACATTGACAATCGTCTGTGTTCCACAGCTTCTCCTCTACAATCTGGGAAAGATTACACTTTTAATTTACATTAATTTCAAAGCAGGCAGGTTGGTATTATATCACACGACCCCCCTTCTCATTTCAATCCTCCACCTCGTCATACGTGAGGTCTATTGTCTTGCACACACCCCACTCTATCTTCTTGACCCAATTTTTTTATTCTCACGTAAAGCAATCTGCTATCATCTGCATTTTTGATTTTCCGAAAGAAAAAAACAACAACAAAAACTGAATTGACAAACTGAAAAAAAAAACAATGCCGCAAGTTGTATTGGATGCTCAGTGCGCATGCCGGAAACGAAAAAGAATGACAGCACGTGGTCAGTGCAGACGTGATCGCACATGTCCTTGTTGGGTGAACAATACCTCCCTAAGAGGTCATAATATTAAATGTAGTGTCCATGTTTCGTATGAAATTCAAATGAAGTAAACTAAATGCTATAGTTGGATGAAATACATGATAATATATTTCCCCCCACAGTCCTATATGAGCATCGTACGACGGAGAAGTGAATAGCCTACTGTAAGCTTAGAAGGCTGGAACCTATACTGGCGGGTCGTGAACAAATATTGTGGCAGGAGTCCAGAGGGAGTCGTGTTCTTATTTCCAACTTTGAAGATAGACTTTAATTTCAGGCAAAATAATCAACTCGTGTGATGTGTCTGTTTACACTTCACATTCTTTAACAGCATGGTGTAAAAGTATCGGTTTATTATTATCATCATCATCATCATCTTCATCATCATCATCATCATCATCATCATCATCATCATCGTGTACTTTGACTACCATCTGCCTGTGCTGCTGAGTCATTATCACCACCATCATCATCATCACGTACTTTGACTACCATGTCATTGCGTGTGCTGCATCATCATCTTTATCATCATCATTCTCATCATCATCATATACGTTGACTACAATGTCAATGCTCGTTATCATCATCATCATCATCATCATCATCGTCATTTTCATCGTTGTCATCTTAATCATCATCATCAACATCATCATCATCATCATCATTATCCTCATCATCGTTGTCATCATCATCATCATCATCATCATTATCCTCGTCATCGTTGTCATCATCATCATCATCATCATTATCCTCATCATCGTTGATATCATCATCATCATTATCATCATTATCCTCGTCATCGTCATCATCATCATCATCATCATCATCATCGTAATTTTCATCGTTGTCATCTTAATCATCATCATCATCATCGTCATCATCATCATCATCGTCATCATCGTCATCATCATCATCATCATTATCCTCATCATCGTTGTTATCATCATCATCATCATCATTGTCATTTTCATCGTTGTCATTTTAATCATCATCATCATCGTCATCATCATCATCATCGTCATCATCGTCATCATCATCATCATCGTCATCATCGTCATCATCGTCATCATCGTCATCATCATCATCATCATTATTATCCTCATCATCGTTGTCATCATCATCATCATCATCATCATCATTATCCTCGTCATCGTTGTCATCATCATCATCATCATTATCCTCATCATCGTTGTCATCATCATCATCATCATCATCATTATCCTTGTCTTCGTTGTCATCATCATGTACTTTGACAACCATGTTATTGCGCGTGTCGGGTATAAAAGAAGGGAACGGCTTTCAAGACAGAACTAAATGTGTCAACGTGGTCAAGGCAGTATAGTAGTGGACAGACGTGGCAACGAGCTATCGGCCTAAACTTCCCACAGTTTGTGACGTTGCTGGTCAGTGTTCAGGCCTTCTGTAACGTTAGGTCTTGCTACAACACGACCAGCTACTCCCACCAAGTAATCTTGGTTCTATTTTCGTTCCTTCTTTTTTTCTTAATAGCTCCAAACCAAATGTTTTTAGATCTCGCCACGCCAATCAACCAGGTAGTCTCTTCACATGGAAACAACATAATGCGTTCTTCTCAGAGGCGTAGCAAGGGGTGGGGCAGGGAGGGGTTAGAATTTAAAAATCCCCCGGGCCCCCACTTTAGGGGGCTCCAAATGAGTGGGTTTTTTTTTTACAATAAATATTGAATATTAGGCTAAATGCAAGGGCCCCCAAAGAGGTCCAGCCCCAGGGGCCCCCAAATAATGGCAAATTCCTAGCTACGCCACTGGTTCTTCTGCAAGGATATCTGTATCTCCGACCTTCACCTTTGACTTACATTCATTATTAAATAGATGGACATCGATCTTCCAGTGAAATCACAAAAAATGAAACACATGCACGTGACATGAAGCTGACGTCATAGATTCATTCTAAATTCTACTCGACATTACTTGTAAAAACATGGAGCAGGGAAGAATAAATAAAAGGGTCAAGGTGAGCCCGAAAGTCATGGTGACATGGAACGCAACACTAAAGAATGCTCTAATAAATTCTAATTAAAACATGTTATCTTGGCATTTCGATACTATAAATAGAAGATTTCTCAAGGCACTTGCTTTGTACTAAAGAGAATGGCTTTTTAATTTGTGTTAAAGAGAATGGCCCAGTCTGTTGGTTTGTAAGTGTCCTATTCAGTTATTTTACTTCAAAAAAAGGAGATAATTACCTTCTCGCATTTCATATGCCAATCTAG
The DNA here is from genome assembly GCF_947242115.1 of Biomphalaria glabrata. Lineage (NCBI taxonomy): Eukaryota > Metazoa > Mollusca > Gastropoda > Planorbidae > Biomphalaria > Biomphalaria glabrata. The sequence continues at coordinate 4,910,807 of NC_074720.1, forward strand.
TCATTTATGTTAATCAATGACTTACGATCTGCCTTATTCTTCTTCTTCGTTCTCATTTTTTATGTTGGGGGTTCATATGACTGGAGACATTTATGAGATGAACTGCGCAGTGGTTTCAAAGTCACGGAGCTCTCCATATAGTTCTGCCAAGTCGTTTTCTTGTCTGATTCAGGCTACCCATTCCATTCCTCTTATGTCACTATGGAAGAAGGAGCACTTGTACAAATGTGTTCTAGCGTATGGAACTAGAAAAGTGCCTCTATTCTTGTCTTTCTGAGTATTCCATTAGAGCATGGAATGGGTTGCCTGAGCTAGCCAGGAAAACCAGTGACTTGGCAGAATTTAAGTCATTGGTTAATATGCATGACTAGATGCATGACTCGTAGGACGAAATCATCTTCTTTATTGAAGTAAGGTCTGTATGATATATAAGATAAGATAAGGTTGTTTTTTTGTTTTGTAAATTATGGTTTAGTGTTTTATGGTGTATAGATCATTTACTTTTTATTGTTCTGTCCTGAAGTGTCTCTAAATTTAGAGATTCTAGATCAGTGCGTCCAGCCCTTTTCTGAGCCATATTTCTAAAATGACATTGATAAAAATTAACCCATTCACTCCGTAGTTAAAAAGAACAAAAAAAGCACAGATCGATACGCAGCGTAGGGATTTCACGTCTAGGGAGTAATGGGTGTTTACTTAAAAGTTTAATAAGAACAAAACGGGTTCCAGATTTGTTAAAGACCGAGCGCCGGTCCGGCAAACAAACTTCCCGCTTTTGTGTCCCCCCCCCCCCATAAGGTCTATACACTAGCAGGATGATGTGATGTGACGTGGGCCGAAGTGTAAACATTGAATTCACGCCCTAATTCTGTTTGTTTCGTCTATTTTTTTTTTCATTCCTATTTTTTCTTTTCTCTCTCCACTTCCTGCTAGCGAAGTTAAAAATAGTAACAAATAGGGAATTACACGCTAGGGGGATTGTTCTGTCGGAGATAAAAGTCTGTCGCCGTAAACCATGGTAAACATTTCTTGATGAAACAATAACATTAATTACATGTTCTAATTAATTAAAAACATAAAAATAATAGCAGTTGATTTTTTTTTAAAGAGTGATTTATATATTTTTTATTTTGATTTTTTTAAAGATTATTTTCTGTATCGCTTGTCTATCTGTCTATCTTCAACTTGCTATCATTCTTTCTTGCTATCTGTCTATCTGGCTATCTGTCAATATTACTATCTGTATATCTCGCTAAATATCTTATCAAAATTTATCAAATTCTGGGTTTTTGTAAAATGTTTTACATGTTTCGGATGTTCCTTCAGAGTTGAAGATAGTTTACTTCCTAGTCCAAACCTCCCGCAGGACGACGGGGGATGGGAGCGGGCAGGGTTTGAACCGTCGATAAATCCGAACGACAGTCCTGCGCGCAAACCGCACGATCAGGCAGCCATTTTATAGTTTGTGTGTGTGTCTGTGGGTTATATGTTGTTTGTATTTGCATCTAAAGCGCCAACCTGTTTTAACTGACATGATAGAGAGCATAAGATTGCAGGCGGCTTCAGAACGAGACAGCTGGAGGTCACTTACAAGGGCGCGAGATACACATTTGAGACCAAAAGAAAACCCAGTGCCAAGGACAGACGAAGACGGCTAAAAAGAAAATCCAAATTGACCACAGGTGGATAATGGTTATGCTTGTGCTGGATGTGGCAAAATATATAGGTCACAGCTTGGGTTGCTTCCACGGGAAATACTATTCCTTCATTAATCTTCGGGACTCGAAGACAAGCTTTATTATTATTATTATTATGTATAAATTTAATGGATGCTTGAGGGGCCCCCCTCTTCTTTTTCTCATTACTATTTCTCAACTATTACTATTAATTAGATCATTATACCAACATTTGTTATACCAGTGGCGTAGAAACACACTCAAACGCCATAGGCGCCAGTGGGTTAATCAAAGTTATGTCCATCGTACGATAGGCCTAGACTAAATATGTTAACTCTTTAAGTCCTGCATCTTTCAAAGCCTGTGACAAGAGCCATGACTGATAGTGATAGGTGTCGCTACCTGGTCTTGGCTGTAGGCGTAGCGGCGTGGGTACGTCCGTGTGTTGTAGGTACCTCTTCTGGTACGGCTATAATGCTGGTCTTAGCGATGTACTATATTAGACGCACTAGATTTGCAAGTGCGCAACATTACTAATATACTAAAGTCTCCAATGACAACATTTTGAATTACTGATGAACACACTGGTAGCAGACTTAACGTTTATTATATATAGGATAGATTACAGAAAATACTGGCGACTTCAGCCGTCACAAAATATACACCAATAAATACTGGCTGTCCATGCCATGTGGAATAAGTAATCACATCAATGAAATGTTCAAAATATAAATCCAAAGAAAACTCTCAAGTTAACATTAAATCAAATTCATTAAGGTACATATTACAGACAGAGAAAATCGTACATCCACTCTCTGCTGGAGTTCTTCACTAACTAACTTTGACCCTTATTTCAGAGTCCTTTAACTTATTCACATAACCTCGTGCTTGCCCGCACGGAATGTTACAATAGGTGACTGAGTGTCACTTCATGTCACAGAGGTTCTAAAACTGGACTGTGACAATAGGCTTAATGTAAATTACACGACAGGCCTACACTAAATATGTTAACTCTTTAAGTCCTGCATCTTTCAAAGCCTGTGACAATAGCCATGACTGATAGTGATATGCTTAATGTAAATTACGGGGCCCCTGTCAGGTGCGGGGCCCAATTGGAGCGATCGGTCAAATTGGCCTAAAGCCGGCCCTGTGCCCGAGTGTGTGAATATATGTATGTGTGATCGTGTGGGTGTGTTACAGTAGTTAACAATATATGTTAAGTGTGTCAGACAGTGTGTAACGAGTATATAGGACATCAGAGAGTTATAGAGACAGATAAAGCAAAAGTTAATATTGGGAGTATAATAATAAGAGAGAGAGAGAGAGAGAGAGAGAGATGGGGAAAGAGAAATGGAGAGGGAAATCGAAAGATATAAAAAGAGAAAGCTGGTAGAGAAAGAAAGAGCGAAAGAGAAAAAGATAAACAGAATTAAAAGTGAGATAACAGTGAGAACAAGAAGAGAAAAGAGAAATAAAAATTGGAAAGAAACTTACAAGAGAGAAAAAGAGAAGGAAGGCTAGTGAGAGATAAAGAGTGAGAGACAGAGACAGAGAGAGTGGCATAGGCAAAGAGAAAGAGATAGAAAAGGGTGAAAGAAAGATAAAGCATCGTGAAAAGAAGAGATAGACAAAGATAAAGTGAATTGAGAATGACACAGAGAGAGTGGCATAGTCAGAGAAAGGGAAAGAGAAAAAAAAAAAGAAAAACAATACGTCAAGAGAATGAGAGACAGGAGAGAGAGAAAGTGTGAGAAAGAGACAGAGAGTGAGACAGGTACAGTGAGAAAGAGACAGAGAGAGAGAGAGGTAGAGTGAGAATGAAAGAGGAAGGTGAGAGAGAGAGGTAGAGTGAGAAAGAGACAGAGAGAGGTAGAGTGAGAAAGAGAGAGAGAGAGAGAGAGAGAGGTAGAGTGAGAATGAAAGAGGAAGGTGAGAGAGAGAGGTAGAGTGAGAAAGAGACAGAGAGAGGTAGAGTGAGAAAGAGACAGAGAGAGAGAGGTAGAGTGAGAAAGAGACAGAGAGAGGTAGAGGGAGAAAGAGACAGAGAGAGGTAGAGGGAGAAAGAGACAGAGAGAGGTAGAGTGAGAAAGAGACAGAGAGAGGTAGAGGGAGAAAGAGACAGAGAGAGGTAGAGTGAGAAAGAGACAGAGAGAGAGAGAGGTAGAGTGAGAAAGAGACAGAGAGAGGTAGAGAAAGAGACAGAGAGAGAGAGAGAGGTAGAGTGAGAATGAAAAAGGAAGGTGAGAGAGAGAGAGAGAGAGAGGTAGAGTGAGAATGAAAGAGGAAGGTGAGAGCGAGAGAGAGAGAACTATTTCTCGCGAAGTCTCAGCATGAACTGTTGTAACTTCGTCTCCCCCATCCTTCCCCCTCTCCCTCCCCATCACCTTGATCGTCAACTCTTTCATCCGCCTCAAGTGGATAATGGACAATTTATTTGTTCTAAATCAAAGCAAAACAAAACCTCCATCACGGATGGCTTAGGACGCTGGCAATGGATAATAAATGGATCTGGGCTCGAGCGATGACGTAAGTGGTCAATCACCTTGCTTTTGACCACAATTCCCAACGCAATTTCAATCATCTTCCCTCTACCCCCCCCCCCCCCGCCCCATCTTTTCGGCCCCTTTTTCCCTAAAAAAAGCGCTAAAATGTATTTTTGAAAAGTTAAGTTCAGACTGCACGGTGTTAAAACGATAGTTGATCAAATCTAAAAGCACTGCAAGTGGTTTAGATACAAATCAATAGCATTTCAAACAATTATTATTAGTTAATTTATATAGCGCTGTAGGCTCAAGTGAAACCAACAGTTACAGTAGGCCTGAACATGGATCTGTGACGTCGTAGTGACGTCAGACATGTGACATGACAACAAGCTGTTGTTATACACTGTCCACAGGTTGCGAGGTCGCAGGTCAGTGTTCCGGACTGCTACAGCATTGGCCTCGGCTCAGGTCGCTATGAGAATATAACATACACATACAAACTAAAGTGAAAATGTGATGTTTTGAAAATGTGGGTCCTAATATTATTCTTTAACGTAGTAAAGCGTGTGGTCTGAATGGGTTTAATGGGGAGCGAGTTCTAAGCATTTTGTTCTTTGTATTGAAAAGGTCCTCAAACAATATATTTTTAGGTGTTTACTAGAAGCCTTGAGTCCACTAGGCGCAGGGCTCGTTTCTAGAACACATGGATATTTTTCTTCAATAAAGTTTTGTCTCAACCACTTCTTTAAAAGTTTTAGCTAATTATAAGGTTTTTAATGTATCAAGCCATTTTGAAATACCCAACAATGACGCATTTTCCCGCCTTCTGCTCTGACATTTGATAGAACAACAATTAGAATAATCATCTTGGAATAATTTTGTAATTCTTATCTCCGTGTTTCCGGCTCAAGAGAAAAAAGTTCGGAAAGGAAAGGACTGATGGAAAGAGCGAATGACGTGTGGGAAGATAAAAGCTAATTTATTAAAATTTAAGTTCAGTTTTTTTTCTACAATTTTTCATGTTTTAGAGGAAAATTAGGAATAATTTTATCTGCCATTCAAGTGAATGTTTTTTTTGTATCTTGGATCTTTTATTGCTCCTTCTGACGTCTTCTTTGTTGTTATTCCGAACAATGACGGGTCGAATAGCTAGTCTAATAACTGAGATAAACTGCGCAATGGTTTTAGGGTCTGACATTTCTACGTAGAGTTAAGGATAAAGTTTGTATTCAAGGGCTTTCTATTGGCCACTGTTTGCAAAAAACATCATCAAACGTCTTTCTTTCATTTTTCTTTTCCTCGCTCCCTCCATCCATAAATCGATCTCAATCTCTCTCACCCTCTTTTGTTTTTTCTTCCACTCCACCTCTTTCTCTCTCTAACTATTCTCTTTTATTCTCTTTGTCCTTCTCCCCCCCCCCTCTCTCTCCTCTTTTCCTTCCTTCTGTCTGTCTCTATCTCTGTCTCCCCCCCCCCCGCTCTGTCTCTCTGTCTCTGTCTCTGTCTCTCTCTCTCTCTCTCTCTCTATCTATCTATCTATCTATCTATCTATCTATCTATCTATCTATCTATCTATCTATCTATCTATCTATCTATCTATCTATCTATCTGTTTCTTTCTCTCTCTCTCTATCTATCTAAATGTCTATATGTTTCTCTCTCTCACCCTCTCTCTCTCTCTCTCTCTCTCTCTATCTATCTATCTATCTATCTATCTATCTGTTAGTCAGTCAGTGAGCCTTAATCAATCAGTTAATCAATCAATCAATCAATCTCTCTCTCTCCCTCTATCTATCTATCTATCTATCTATCTATCTATCTATCGATCGATCGATCGATCGATCGATCGATTTATATATCATCTATCTATCTATCTATCTATCTATCTATCTATCTATCTATCTATCTATCTATCTATCTATCTATCTATCTATCTATCCTCATTCAACTGCTAACTTGTATCCTTTGTCTCTACAGGAGCCTGAGTTTAACTGGACCCCCGAGACAGTAGGAGTGGTGGACAGTTCGTTTTTCTGGGGTTATATCGTGACACAAATCCCCGGAGGTTACCTCGCATCTAGGATCTCAGCCACAAGGTAATGCAGTTATGTTTAGCTTATATTTTTCAATATTGCAAACAGCCTTAGAACTTCCCAGGTCAGTGGTTCTCGACCTGTGATACAGTTACACCTGTTACACTTGGCTGGAAAAGTTGGGTCAGGCCCTTTAACTCCTAGGAACAAAACTTCGACATTTCAATTTTATACAGAAAAAAATAACACATCATTTGGAACAATAATTCTTTCACTCAATTATACATTTTATGTAACTTGGTGGCTGAATGGTGAGGTGCTTGGCTTCTGAAACGAGGCATCCTGGATTCGAATCTTGGTAAAAACTGGAAATTTTTCATTTCCGGATCTTTGGAGTGCCTCTGAGCAAACTCATATTTAAAGGTTACCTGACATTAGTTGTGAAAAATAAAGACCATTGGTCGTTGTGCTGGCTACCTGACACCCTTATTAACCGTAGGCAAGAGAACATGATGACCTTTACAACATCTGCCCCATAGATCGCAAGGCTTGAAAGGGAAACTTTACTTTACTTTTAGAGTCCGATGTGATTAAAAAAAATTATATTTATAATATAAGTAGACCCAGACTAACTTGGAGTTGAAAGATCAATCGATGCTTCAAGGAAGATCCTGAAATAATCTGATGCATATATATTTATGACAAGAGTAGAATATCGTGGGGAATTCAAAATTGCAATCAAATCATTTTTGGAAAAGCCACAGCTTAATATTTTTCTATTGCTAATATATTGCCAATAAAGTTAGTCGCTTGTGGACTCTTGACTTAAGTCTCGGCGTTATCCCTATCCCGGGCCTGGGACTCTTCTCCGATGTTCCATTAAACGGATAAACGCTAAGTCACCGCCTCATTAGCTTTAGGAATCTTTTCAAAAACACTCCTCCTGGTAATAAACTGAGGAATTGTCTCCCCTCCATCTTGAAAACGTCACGTTCGCCCGACAGCTCCAATGGCCACGTCCCGAAATCTTCCTTCGCGCCGAGACTGTTTACTCCCTCTGAACCAGAGATTAATGCGCGCATGCTGGGGATAAAAGACTTGGTGAACAAAGTAGATCCCTCACACGTGACTTCTTTAACCAATAGTAATGGGCTAATCGATATGGAGAGAAGGAGGCGTTGGGGGTGGGGTAGAGAGGCAAGGAAGGGAGGATATAAAGAAAAGGAGGAGAAATTGAAGAGAAAGATGTTTTGATATTTTTCAAATTAAATTTCTCGTTGGCAAATATACAGAGAGAGCAGAGAAAGAGAGACAGGAAAGAGAGAGAGAAATGAGAGAGAGAGACAAAGAAAGAGAGAGAGCGACAGCATGAGACAGGTATAGAGAGAGAAAGAGAGAGAGAGAGTAAGAAAAAGTGAGAGAGATAGAGAAAGAGAAAGAAACAAAGAGAGAGAAAGAGAGAGAGAGAGAGAGAGAGAGAGAGAGAGAGCGACAGAGATATATAGACCGAGCGAGAGAGAGAGAGTAAGAGAGAGAGAGAGAGAGAGAAGAGAGAGAGCGAGGGAGAGACAGAGAATGAGAGAGAGACAGACAGACAGACAGACAGAAATATATATACAGAGAGAGAGAGAGGTTTTACAATTCCCTGTCAAAGTATCACTCTTTGTTAGTGCTGCCACCTACCTACTTCCCACAAATAAATTGAAAGCTAATAATAAGTAATATTACTATGTTATACATTTTGACCCTCGTCCTACAGACGTAGTCATGCTCTGAATTATACCAAAATAAGTTGAAAAGAAAACAACAATACTAACTCAACTAATATTGTGTAGTGTCATGTTTCTCCTGAAATATCTAGATTAGAAACAAGTCACTGATGATTTCAGAGAAATATACTGACATTAGTAGGGGAAAAGTAAAGGGGGTTGATCGTTGTTCTGGCCGCATGTCACTCCCGTTAACAGTGGGCCGCAGAAACGGATGACCTTTACAATATCTGCCCCATAGATCGCAAGGTCCGAAAGGGGGACCTGACTTTAATGTAACGCAACACACGTGAAAACTGGACAGTTTCTAGCTATTAACTTTAAAACCTGTATTCCATTAAAACAACACAACATCTAGATGTGTTTGATTTTAGATACACAATATTAATACTATACACATTTTTTGTATACATGTACTAGCTGAATATGACCCGCGGCCTGCGGGCCTGATCTACCCGATCAGTAAAAGAACTTCGCTCTTTCAAAGAGATAAATCTAGGTATTTTATTTAAGCCCCCCCCCCCCACCCTCCGTCAGGTAGTGTGTGTGGGGTGCATTAAACATAAACTACGGTCTCCGCCATGGTCTAATGAACAGTTTTGCCAAGTTTTATCAGGATTGGTCAAACAGTTTTTGTTTCTATGCAGGACTACATACATACATACGCCTTACTTTCTGCTTTATATATTAGATATCATAGCGAATTAAAAAAAATATATATAGATAAGTGATTTTTTTATATTCTCCATTTGCTCACCGCACTTACACAATTTTATTTTTTTCTGTTAGTCAAAAACATTTATAAAAGGAAGTTTACAGAGTAATAATACTGAATATTTAAAAAGCTTATATCAATTCACTCTGTCTGTCTGTCTGTCTATCTGGTAAAAGTGTGTACACGTTATTTCTGCCACACCTTTTATCGAATCAAGTTGAGACTTCACAAATTACACTATTTTATTTTTTTCTGTTAGTCAAAAACATGTATAAAAGGAAGTTTACAGAATAATAATACTGAATATTTAAAAAGCTTATATCAATTCACTCTGTCTGTCTGTCTGTCTATCTGGTAAAAGTGTGTACACGTTATTTCTGCCACACCTTTTATCGAATCAAGTTGATACTTCACAAATTACACAATTTTATTTTTTTCTGTTAGTCAAAAACATGTATAAAAGGAAGTTTACAGAGTAATAATACTGAATATTTAAAAAGCTTATATCAATTCACTCTGTCTGTCTGTCTGTCTATCTGGTAAAAGTGTGTACACGTTATTTCAACCACACCTTTTATCGAATCAAGTTGAGACTTCACAAATTATTCATTGATTTAGACAAAACATGAATCATTAAAGAAGTAACCAATTAAATAATTAGTTACTGGTAATTAATTATTTTATTTGATAGCTAAAGGGAAACTAATACTTCATTATTCACATATATGGCTAAATTTGTTGGGTTTAGTCCCCTTAACCATTCCTCCCTCACGCATTCTCCAATCAAGTTGATACTTTAAACAATTATTTATTTTACTTAATAAGACACGAATGAATAAAAAAAATATACCCAATTAGTCAATCAATTATTTGTAATTAATTGTTATGATTAATATCGAATAAGGGAAATAGCTTGTACATTATTGTAGATATAGTTTTAAGGAAGAGGTTCTTCCCCTTTAGATAAGCCTTTTTTTAAAGAGGATATTTTGTATTTTGCTAGTTCTAGTTACAGTAACATTATATAGCAATAAAAACCACGCAAAGTAATGATTGTTAAGTACATATCAACATACTGTAACAACATACTGTAACAACTTACTGTAACAAAATACGTTAACAAAATACGTTAACAACATACTGTATCAACATACTGTAACAACATACTGTAACAACATACTGTAAAAACATACTGTAATAACATACTGTAACAAAATACTGTAAAAAAAATACTGTAACAACATACTGTATTACGAGGTGTTTTTTACTATCTTTTATTATTCTTCCTTCCATTTAACTCAGAAATTTTTCATTGATCGCCAGCAAGAGCTAATTAGGAGCTTAGCCTTTCATTGAATAAAGAGCTTAGAGATTTCTCGTTATTCTGAGCTAGAAAGAGCTATACACAGTAGTCATGATAAGGAACGCTAAATCAATATTCGAAAAGGATTTATTTGCCTAATCGCCTTTTTCTATTAAGACTACATGTGAATTTTTTTTATTAATTAATCTTGTAAAAGAATATAAAAAAAAAAAAAAAAACAACTCTTAATAATCTAGATTTATTGTTGTATGGAATTTTCTTTATTACTCAATGGTGAGTTTATTATTTTTAAAGAAGTCTGCTTTATAGTCAAGGGGCGCGGTAGCTGAATGGTAAAGCGTTTGGCTTCCAAACCGAGGGTCTCTAGTTCAAAGCTCAGTGAAAATTGATAGACGATAATGTGGCGCGGTGGCTGAGTGATTTAGCGCTTGGCTTCCGAGCCTGGGGTCCTGGGTTCGAATCTCAGTGAAAATTGGGATTTTGAATTGCGGTATTCTTTGAGCGCCCCTGAGTCCACACTACTCTAACCGGAGCATGACTTTAGTTGGGTAAAGTAAAGGCGTTTTTTGTTGGGAGGGGAAGGGGGAAGCCTTAATTCAAATCTGTAATGTCTTTCAAGGAAGTGACTGTTTAAGTACATACTATTATAGAACATTGGTGTATAGTGATGTGTTACTATTCAAACGAAAACTTTGTTTGTAAGTGTAGACTAAGAGACTATTTGAAGTTGACTTAAAGAAATGCCAAGTAAATTGAAAGCTGCATTCTTCGCTTGTAGTCTATGCACTCCTGTAAGACTATGAAGTTGGACGCTGTGCGCTGATGCTTTAAGTCGAATTCAAGCCTTTGCCTTATAATGACCAGTGCAAAAACGGCTGAAACAAAATGAGCAACTCCTCAAAACGGCTGCGCCAAAACAAAAAAAACAACAGCTGCGCCAAGTCGTCCTGCTTTGCTCCTACGAAGCAAGTAATTGTACTAATGATAATGATGATGATGATGATGATGATGATGATGATGATGATGATGATGATGATGATGATGATGATGAATGATACTCACGTGGATCACTTGGAGAAATATCTTTGTCGTCAATAATCTATATCTCATTCTATGTCTGTGTACATCTCAACATGTTATTACCTAGCTCTGGCAGCATTTTCGTCTATAAAGCTTTTAATTTGCTATATCAATGGCTCAGTCAGTGACTCTCAGTTTCTCAATCTGTGACTCTCTCAGTGGCTCGATCAGTGATCTCGCTGTGGCTCAATCAGTGATCTCTCAGTGGCTCAATCAGTGACGCTCAGTGGCTCAATTAGTGATCTCTCAGTGGCTCAATCAGTGACGCTCAGTGGCTCAATTAGTTACTCAATCAGTGACTCACTCAGTGGGTCAATCATTTGTTTGTCAGTGGCTCAATCAATGTCTCTCTTAGTGGCTCAATCAGTGATCTTTCAGTGGCTCAATCAGTGACTCTCTCATTGGTTCTCACAGTGGTAATATCATGGGCTATCTCAGTAGATCTCTTTCTGACTCCCCCAGCGACTTTCTCAATGGAAGAGGACAAAAAAAAAAGAAGGCCAAAGAAAAGTTTAAAAAAATAGATGGACGGATAAAGAAAAAAAAAGCAACAAGAAGATTTCCTTGTCGCCTTTGTCCGAAAGGATTTCAGGCCGGAAATGGCCCCGGTGTTAATTGGCCATTAGATGTGTTTGCTTTGCTTTCGTTAAAGAGTTACTGTAGAAGAGAAGAAAAAAAGTCTATAGAAAAGCGATGGAGGAAAAGTCTTGATTGCCGGGAGAAATGTTGCCAGGAGCGAGATTGAATGCTGGGAGCCGGAAAAGGGGGCAGAAAGCGGGAAGGTGAAGGACGCTAAGGTTTGACTTGTGTAGGGCTTTATCCAATTAAAAAATCACGAAAATAACAAAAATAACTTTCTCCTTAAAACTGTTTGGTAAAAACAAACCCAAAGACTTTCCAGCCATCCAATTAAAAGTGTCTTTCTTTCCATATTGTTTTTCATCTTTAAAAAAATTTTCAGAGTTTTCTTTAGTAAAAAAATAAATTGCTAATTTGGTAAATGAAATAATTCATGATAGCTAATCTCATTAAATTTGTTATTGACATTATGAAACATATATTGTTTTATTGTAGGCAAAGATTAGAATTCGATTATTTATATGATACTATATTTTATCGTTCATTCAGAGTTTTTGTTCAATAACTTTGCTCTGGAGTCGACGCTTATGATGCTCAAGATTTTTAAGCCTCCATGCACTAAGGCTCAAAGCTGAGATAAATCTCTTATATCACGGTCCAGGTATCTGGCTGTGTTCTGTAGGGATTGCTTGTCTCTGTACAGGGCAAAATCTCCGCATCCACCAGTTCTATCGGTTACAACACTTGTCGTATCTTTCAAAAGGCTTCTGAGCGTCCTGTTGCCTTTGAGGATGTCTTCTACTGTCTCGACTTCCCAGTGGCAGTGTCGACATCTGGGATCGGGGATCGTGGTTCTATCTGATCCTATAAAACAGTTTCCCGTTCGAGAACTAGCTAAAATAGCCTGGTCCTTTCTGTCTAGCTGCCACCACTCGTCCTTCTTGTTTGAGCGCTCCACGTACGCCGTAGCCTTTTCCAGTGGGGTTTAATTCTTGCCTTAGATTTATCACAATATAACTTTTAAAATCAGCCCGTTTCAAGGACACTCAATAAGATAATTCAGTAATTAATAAGAATGATAATATATGTTCTTTACCTTCTAAAAAAGAGAAAACACTTTTGTTTTTAAAATTTTAAAAAGTTAGATGTTTTTTTCTTAATAAAATACAATTTTAAAAATATTTACTTTTAATTGAAAAGCTAGAATAATAAATACAGTTGTGTTATTTCTTAAGAGGAATTAACAAAACATTGACAGTATGATTTCTAGCGGTTTCCGGTTTATAAGGTACTAATAATCTAACCAAAACAATTATTTAAAAAAAGAATACAGTGCTATTAAATATGTACCTTACTGCACATATTGATATAATTAGTCCTATTAGCTGTAGTTGAAACTACAATCAGGATTATTATCTCGTTTTGAAATTTAAAACGGCTCTAACTATTTTCCTTTCCAGTTTACAAACATATTACTGCCTGATTTGGGGAAGAACTATATCTATAAATAATGTACAAGTTATTTCCCTTATTTGATATCGAGCAAAATAGTTAATTACCAATAATTAATTGACTAATTGGTATTTTTTAGTGGCCCCCGAAAGGGGAAAAGACGCTATTAGTTTTTGTGGAAAGTCTGTCCGTCCGTCCTTCCCGTTTAGATCTCGTAAACTAGAAAAGATAGTGAAAATCAGACATCATGATATTTTAGTAATTTAGACCATTCAAAGTTCTGATGCAACGGCTCCTTTTTTCGTTTCTGAAAGCGTAAAATTTAGTCTTTTAAATCACTTTTTCAAGCAGTTTTTTTTTTCATAAAAATACACCACTTTTACAACTATTCACTATTAATAGTAACAAACACTGGAGGCTCTTTATTAGGAGCAATGTTAATTTACCATTTTTTGCAACACATTTATGCAAACGGTTTTACTCTTTTTTGTCAAAATTTATTTTTCATTTGTATTGCTAAGTTATGTAAGTTCTGCCCTACTAACTACTACATTTACACACAAAAAAATGTTTACTTTTTTTAAAGAGAAAAAATCTATTTAGTATGCATATAAGTTGAACATAATTTGAAACAACAATAATTAAGTCGTTTTTTTCATATTATCGCGTGTACTGCAACGTCAAATGACAATAATCAGAAACTTAACTAAAGGATTTTTTTTTACGGAAATGATTTTTTATGAGGATTTGAATAACAAAAACAATTAGGTCAATTAGATATTCATTGTAGGACATCAGTTAGGCCAGGTTCACATCTAACTTCACATTCAGTTTCACCTATACTTTGGTCTGCTGAACCGCTGGGGCACCACACAAGATTTGTCAACTTTCTTTCTCCATTCTTCTCTGGCATTTGTCTCTGATAGAATTTCATTCTGATGTTTTTTTCTGAAAATACTGAAACCTGCCATTTTACCTGTCTTTTTGGACCACTTCGGGAGCCTATTTTGAGTATGTGCTTCCAAACAAACTGTCTTTGTAACCTTGTTTTTTTTTTAAATTGATTCATGTTTTGTTAGTAACAATAAATAATTGTTAGAAAGTATCAACTTGATCGGAGAATGCGCAAGGAAGAACCAAGATTGAGCTCGGGGAGGAGGGTGAGATAAGGAGGTATTGGGGCGGGGTAAAGATGTCTCTTTTTGTCTCTATCATTCATTAGTGATTAAAAGAGATGTAAATCTCTCTTTAAAAAAAGTCATTAGCTTCATGAATGATAAATTTCTTTTTTTTTTTAAATTACTGTGCATGATTTGTGAAAAACAAGATTGAGTGATCTTTATGCCTACGCATCTTGTAACACTATGATATGTTCTTGTTCAAAATAGATCGTTCGTTGGCCTTTAGTGAGATGTTGCTTTTTTATTGTTGTTGTTTTTGTTTGTTCTTTAATGTAATTGTTAATTAGATAATCAGTTAATCTAATCCTTTTGTCCAGCATGAAAACAATCAGTTTATTAACGATGTTTTTATCATTATTTTATGTTAGGGCACGATTAGGAATTAGTTATTTGTTTCGGGAATATGGGGAAAGTTTTTACTTAGTAACGATGACGTGATAGTTTTAAAAAATTAGAACGAAATAGAAGTCGACATAGACAAGACGCTTTCTTAACAACAAGAGGAAGCATTTAGAAACGGCTATAAGTAGGTCACATTCGATAGTTCCCTTCATGATTATTAAACGTGTTTGATGTTCACCAGCTGAGTCGACTACCTCTATTGATGGTTTGGCCTTTCGCCGGTGTTATCTGTTCCTGCAGTTCTTTAAGTGTTACCTCCATTTGAGTTGGTTTTCATCCGACACCGCGTGAAACAATAGGCTACAGTTTAGTCGGCAACACTCTCGCCCTGCACAAGTTTATATTGTTTGAATGGAGATTGTTAAAAGTTTGTACTTCGTAGCTTCTGATTTTTGTTCTGATATGTGTGCTTGTTAACTGGTTTATCTATTTTTAAAAAATGAGGGGGATGCTTCAGGGGCCGCATCTGAGTTTGTGTGAAAACACAAACTCTCTTTGTATTCTTGTTACATAGTGCTTAGCGCACAAAACACTTTTCAGATATGGTGATCTACAGATAACAGAGAAAAAAGCTAAACAAAACATCACAATCTACTTCAGTTATTGGGGGGGGGGGCGTAAAACTTAAATCTTTTGATGATGGAAACTTGTTTCTCTTGTCACGTGGTAAATGGATGACGTAGGAGGCTTCATGTAAATTGTTTCTATGACAACCGTAAGCGTGTTTGAAGTACGTCCGTTTGTCATTGTCTCTGTGGGTGTGTGTGGGAGGGGGGGGAGAGGATGGACGTAGTGAAGGCAACAAAAGAATTAAAAAAGATTGTTTGATCGATGTTTGATTGTCATCTCAGGGCGAGTTGACATTTTCAAATGAAATAAAAGGAAATAATAAAAAGACCTCCCGTCACCTTTAGTAGTTGAAACAAAATAATAGAATTCTTTTTTCAAATAATTTTAGTGTTGGGATGAAATGAAAAGTTACAGAAAAGAGAGTTGTACAAATATATATATATATATATATATATATATATAGAGAGAGAGAGAGAGAGAGAGAGAGAGAATGAGAGAGAGAAAGACAGAGAGAGAATAAGAGACAGAGTGAGAGAGAAAGATATAGAAAGACAGAGAGAGAGCCAGAATGAGAGAAAGAGAGAGAGACAGAGAGAGAATGAGAGAGAGAGTGAGAGAGAAAGAGAGAGAAAGACACAGAAAGAGAGAGACAGAGAGAGAGACAGAGAGAGAGAGACAGAGAGAGAGACAGAGAGAGAATAATGAGACGGAGGGAGAGAGAAAGATATAGAGAGACAGAGAGAGAGAATGAGAGAAAGAGAGAGAGAGAATTAGAGAGAGAGTGAGAGAGACACAAAGAGAGTGAGAGAAAGAGAGAGATACACAGAGAGAAAGAGACAGAGACAGACATAAGTTTGAAAAAGAAAAAGATATGAAAAACTAGAAAGTAAGAAAAAGAGAGAGAGAGAGAGAAAGAGAAAAACAGGAAAAAAAACGAAAGCTAGAAAGTTGCATTGAAAGAGAACTATTTAGAAAGAGAAAAGAATAGAGAGAGAGAGAACGATGATTGCTATATTCTATTCAAACATTGCCAGTGACAGATCTTTATGGATACAGCTTGACACATGAAATGCATTGGGCATCATTGTTTTCTTTTTGCAAGTAACGTCTGTAATATATAAGATAAGATAAGACAAGATAAGATATCGCAATTTACTTATAACTTAATTGGCAACAGCGGGATTTAAGGGCGCCTCTGAGTCCACCTAGCTCTAACGGCTACCTGACATTAGTTAGGGAAACGTAAATGCGGTTGGTCGTTGTGACGGCCACATGACACCCTCGCTAACCAAGGTCCATAGAAACAGATGACCATCATCTGCTCTATAGACCACAAGGTCTGAAAGGGGAGCTTTACTTACCTACTTTGACAACAGCAATCTTTAAAAAAAAAATTAAAAAAATAAAAGCATCATTTCATTTTGTCTATTTCTTTCTTTCTAAAGCTTTCCTTTTTCTTTCGGTTCCATTATATTTCCACCACCATTCTTAATATCACTTTCTCGTTACCTAATTTTACAGCTTAAACAACTGAAACAGGATACTAACAAGAAAAGCTTATATTAAGCATACTTGTATCAATTAGTTTGAATAAGTCATGTAATTAAATTTGTAATAGATCCAGACTAACAATATAAAAAGCATTTATATTTAAAAACAAGGGAAGACAATAATTTGAACTCATGAAACAAGCCTCCTCAGACGTCTCAATCCAACATCATAACCACTCTGCTAGTGGAGGGCTTATGAATATTGAAGATTGTATTGTTATCTAAAGGAGATTAATTCAGCTTATACTACCCTTCTTTCACGTAAAATTCTTTCCCTTGTTGGAGATATCAAACAAAATAATTAATTACCAATAATTAAATAACTAATTGGTTAATTTTATTTATTGATTCTTGTGTGATAAAGTAGAAAATAGAAGTGTGCTAAATTTCAGCTTGATCTGAGATTGGGTGTGGAAGCATTAACCTGTACAAACTTTTGACCAGACAGATTGACACACATACAGACAGACATGGGTGGCTGTCTGGTCGTGCGGTTTGCGCGCTGGACTGTCGTTCAGATTTATCGATGATCCAGGATTCAAACCCTGCCCGCCCCCATTCCCCGTCGTCCTGCGGGAGGTTTGGACTAGGAAGTAATTATCTTCAACTCTGAAGGAACATCCGAAACATGTAAAACATTTTACATTTTTGACAGATAGACAGAGTGAGTTGATATAATCTAAAAAAAATGTGTTTACAAAGAGTAGATTATTTTGATTAATCTTTCCGTATGGTTAATCTTCTGCCAAGAATCAAGATGAACGAAGTTTGATGCCTCCACATAGTCTGCGTGCTTTGTTTCATTTAGCAATCAGGCGCCCCCCCGGTACTCCAAGTGTGAGGGCTATCCCAGAGGCGAGTTTCACACATTGACTTCTGGACATCACGTGACACAACTCGTTAACCTGGATGTCACGACATTAAAGTCGGGACCAGTTTTTTTATTTTTTTCACGGGTCTGTTGGGGTCAACGCGTGACAAAGTACTGGCAATATCCATGGCACTGGAGAATCCAGAACACAATTGTAAAATACTTTTTTATTATTGCGTTTTGTAGTTTATTATTGTTGTCATATATATTTCTCGATGCAAAGGGCAAAGGTTTGTACCGGAGATAAAATAGTTATCGAACTATACATAGCCCCAGGGCCGGCTTTAGGAAACTGCAACCTATGCGGCCGCAGTGGGCCCCGCACTTTCATTGGCCCCGCGCTAATTCTAGGTATAAATTCTTAAATTAAATCACTCCTTAGAAATCGTCATTTTGGAGGTGTTATTCAATATGGATTGCGCCAATCCTACGCGCCATAAAAAAAATGGCATTGTCGTCTTAATTTAAAAAAAGGTCATACAAAATCATAATTTTCACTTACTTTCCATATCTCTACCTCAAATGAGCCCCGCGCAAGCTGTTTCGCATAGGGCCTCGCAATTGTTAGGGCCGGCCCTGAATAGCCCTATAGATGTCAAGGTGTGAAAGATGAACCTCTAGTATGAAAAGATTGTGTTTCTAAATGGAGTAGAGTATCATTTCAAACATGAAAAACATAAAACAAAATACTTTTTAAAAAAAGACTATACCTCCTTAACACACGTTAGAGTGGTTATATATTAGATAAGATAATTTTTTTTGGTCCAATCAAATGGAAATTCAGTTTGACTACAAGTGACCACCTCAGCGTAACTACTGTAACAATAACAATATAAATGCAAATACGAACAACATTCACACACGAAACACATACACAGTCTTAACCAGCGCTTTATGAATTTGACTTCTATGTACTTCTCGATGACGACAGATGATCTTGTAACACCCTGACCGAAAGTGGGATGAAGGAGTTTTTAAATCTTTCTGTTTTAGTCCTAATGGAAAGGAGACGACCACTTCGTTCAGATCTTATGTAGCAGTGGTTTAATGGGTGTAGGTTGTCTTTAAGAATAAAGAGTGTTTTGGAAAGGCATCTTTCATGAAAAACCTCTTCAAGAGATGGTAGCTGTATATTGCTTATACTAATGAATAACAGATTTTAAAAAGTGAAAAATGTTAACCAGCCCCCCTAAACATTAATTTATTAAATACTTCAATATATAGAGAGCCTACATGATACATATTGTGAAGTTCTCTAGCCAAATTTTTTTTGAATACTTTAAAAATTATAACGGTTAAACTAGAGCGTTTCCAGTGTGGCGAACGAGCTTGTAATTCTTTTACCAACGTTATACAGTAACTGTCAAATTTCTTGGAAAATTGATAGAGCCGTTTTCGAGATCAATGTTCAGGCTGCACCCAGGATGATTTCCATGAAGGTTCGAGTTGAATAGAGATATTGTAAAAAGTGCTTGAAAGTTCAGTGTTTTAACAGAAGTGAGAAACCAAATCAGTAGTTATTTACACTTTCTGATGGCTTTCGAATGAACTAATAGCCACTTTAATACCCAGCGATGCTGCAGTGACTGGTTTAAGAAAATGAGCTTTACTCAAACTAGGGCTATAAAATTCTGAGTGCTCACGATTAGAGTAAGAGCCTCTAAATGACGGGATCAATCGGCTGTTGGCGAGACTTTAAGACTTCCAAATGACTATCAACTACAATAAAAATAGTTTTAAAAAAAAATCTATCTTGAAAGTGAGTATTAATACAAGGCTGTGTTTATTAACTCTGGATTTAACCCCCCTGTCTCAATATCATCAAAGGCTAATGTCTTCTTACACGTTCTGTGCCACCCAGCCGCGCTGGAGACCATTATGCCGTCCTTCTTATCACGCCGCTTTCATTTCCTGTCAGCTCACACTGTGGGACCCACAAAGAGGCAGCACACACACACACACACACGCACACACTCGCTCTTACCAGGCTTCATCATTTCCTACTTATCTCTTCTTTCCTCCTCCCCCCCTCTCTCAGTCACCTCCCCTTTGTCTCTTTCACTCTTGACTCTTCTCACTCTCTCCTGTTTTCCCTCCGTTCGATTCAGCTCGCGCCCGCCAAACAATAAAACTCACCTCTGAGTCTTGGCGTTAACGTGACGTCACGTGATATGAAGATTAGTCACTGTGGCTATTTCCCTTTCAGGTGCCTTAACTCCCCCCCCCCCGGGGCGTTGTACACACACACACACACACTTTTTTGTAATTATTTTTTAAGCATCCCTTTTTTTTTCCCTCCTATTCTATATGTCTAGAGTCTAGACAGTAAAGGGCCAACAGAGAACTATCTTGGAAGGAGTCGGATTAAATCCCCAAAGGACATAGCGCGTTTGGTTGTTGGTTGTTAGTAGGCCATCGTAGATGAAGAATACGTTTGTGTGTGTGTGTATTGTCTGTAGATAGAGAAGAATTACGAAAAGCTACGCTACAGCCAGAGGAAGAATGAAACTTTCCATTCCACCCCCCACACATACACATCATGGGCGTAGCCAGAATTTTTTTTCGAGGGGGGGGGTGTTGAACCTCAACCCTTCCCTCCCCCCCCCCCCATCCTGATACGCCCATGATGCACATACTTTACACTTTTTAAACGTTTTCATCACATAAAATAATAAAAAAGAAAACATTTAAAAAAACAAAACAGAAAAATACATTATCTGAAAGCCATTATATAAATTAATTGTTGTGTTGGGTGGGAGTTATGCGTCCATCTTATTACAGACAAATTGAAGGATAATTATCTTATCTCGTAATAATAAAATTATAAAAAAAAAAACATTTAATCAAAATATAATATGATGACTTTCATCATTGTTATGAAAATTTTTTGAGTCAGAATGCACACTGCGACTCCCGAATTTCATTTAGATCTCACAATAGGTTTTTTTTCATAAACATTTGGGAAACGAAATTTCTAATTGGATGTCTGTAGCCTACCCACCCCGTTGATTGTATGTTACGTCACTTTAAGTAACTCACATATATAGTATAGCTCTGAGCCAAGATGGCTGATTAAAGAAGCTAGTTATTTAATTATATAAGGAAAGTGTTGTCATTTCATTTCAGTATCTATCATAATATAGTGCTGTCATTAGCGTGACCACTGTAGAATAGGGATTGACGACGCTTAGTTTAATATCTAATTATTCTTTACTTGGTGTTAGACGCTATGAATTTTCATTTATGCTCCTGCATAGGACATATTTCTATGCTAATGAATGTTCAGTGCGTTTTGATCCAATTTATTTTGTGTGTATGTTGTATCTGGGGAACATGTTTTCATGCTGCCCTGCGTTGAAGACTAAAATTTTAAATTTCGGGACATTTAGGGCGCCCGTGAGTCCAACCAACTCTAATGGGTACCTGACTTAAGTTGTGCTGGCCAACTGCTCGTAAACCGTTGGCCAAAGAATCAGACGACCTTAACATCATCCTCAAGGTCTGAAAGGGAAACTTTATTGAAGTATCATTCTGTATCATTCTCAGATTATTTGGACTGGCCATTGGTATTTCTGGCTGTCTGAACTTACTGTTACCAGGAGCTGCGGAGATACACTACGGACTGGTCATCTCCGTCAGAATTTTACAAGGTCTGGTAGAGGTGAGTAGTTTCTCTATGACCTGTCATGACACCAGCATTTCGAGAATACATTTAATTCAACTCACGAACAGCATTTTAAAAACAGCCAAACAGTGGGGCTCAATTTATTTAACAGCGGCCGTGACCACGTAATGTAGATACCATGCCAGAATGGGCAATTTTTCCTCTCCTTCGCCTAGCCCTTAGTATGGACCGTTGGGGCACCACACAAGATTTGTCGACCGTCTTTCTCCATTCCTCTTTGTCTTTTTGCCTTGGATAGAACCTCTTTCAATGGCACGCCGTCAATTCTTTTATGTTGTCTTCCCATCGCTTTCTCTGCCTCTTCTTTTTTTTTCCTGGTACTGTTCCATGAAGGAAGGTTTTGCAATCCCCGAGGACATAGTAATATGACCATAGAGTTTTAGTTTTGCATAATTTTGTTTACAATAGTAAGCAGGTGGAGAGGGGTTCCAATCGCTGTAATAACCATGTCTCTAATCTCTTAGTTTGTGATGTGGTCTTTAAATGTGATTATTTGTTAGCAGCTCTGAAAAATAACGTTTAAAAGATCGAATTGATCAAATCGATCGATAGTGTTTATGAGATTGATAGGTACTTTGTAGTTCAATATACATGGTAAGGAAATTTTAGTTAAAAAACTTTCTTATTCTATTATTTTGTTTTTTGTTCCCAAGTTGGGGGAAATAAGTGAAATTTATTATGTAAGGTTTTTGCTTTATATATATAAATATATATATTTAATTAGTATTTTCGACTTATGTTATTTTTTTATCGCTAGGGTGTCACTTATCCAGCTTGCCATGGAATCTGGAGACACTGGGCGCCGCCCTTGGAACGCTCTATGCTGGCCACGATATCATTTTGTGGTAAGTTCGAGTACAGTCTAGAAGCGCCATATCTTTCCTTGTGTTATTTCTGTTGTTTATCCACCTACAAACGTGACTGTGACATCCCCGATCACTTCACAGCGGCACCTCAACACGGTGAGTTGTCACTTTTCCTTTAAACCAGCTTCCGCTCCCTTACCCCCCACCCTTTCCCACCAAGCGTCACCCTTTCGTGGAAATCTTACTGGTAACAACCTGGCTGTCGTCGGGGTTAATCGTACGCTACGGACAACTTCCGGTGTCCGCTGAATGTATGTAGTTATCTCCCCTGCTTTCAAGCAAGGGGAGCTAACAAGTGCAATTTCATGCAAATGATCTAGTTATAGAGTGGACGGAAGTTTTTCTTCCTTGTAATCACTTCTTTCGACACACGCACACACACACGCTTGCACACACACACACACACACACACATCAAGAAAAACAGACTCACACGGGAATATCAACTTGACAAGGGATGCGACACTGTTTAAAAAAAAAAAAAAACAAGGGATGTAACTCAAGAGTTAACAACTAAGGGCTGTAACTCAAGATCTGCATACTCAATCGAGGCATTTGGAAAATCAATTTACAGAATAATTTAATGTTGTGACCCCGGAGAATGGAAAGTACAAATATCAAAGAGAAACAACTCTGTCAAGAAAACGTAAGGAAACTATCAAGTAGTTACGGTAATTTTTCTTCCTCAATTAAGTCATTGTACTAACGGTGACCTGTACACACTAGATTTACAAGACGTCCATAAAGGTCGAAATGAAATTAAACGAGGCTGGGCAGAGAGGATAGAGCAGCAATGGCTGAAAAGGATCCCAGTAATAGCATACCGAGAGTGTGTCATCAATAGAGAACTATCCCTCCCGGGCTCCATAAGTGATGAAGGGATGTCGTATGAGACTCGCGGGACATATCATTACACATTTACCAGAGACAGGCCGAAAACACAAATCTAGCATGGCTCTGCATCTTCTTAGAAGACCCAAAATCCTAAGCACTAGCTGGGAAGAGAATGTATAAGTCGAACGTTCTCTGGAGAGAGCTTTTTTCTTTAGGAAAGACGTGAGGACCTAAGTCAAAGTCTAAATAAATAACTTAAACTTGCTCATATAAAATACTTCACCTCATTAGCCCAATTCATCCTATGGAAGATAGAATGACAACAGACGGTGACGTCTCACAGAAATTAAGAAAAATACGTTCTAGAACAAGCTTCCTGTCCGAGAGCAGGTTTTAAACTCGGGACCATCCCGACGATAGTAAAAAACGCGTACAACTAGGTCAGGCAGTTATGAGCCATTGACACGGAGCAACTAAAACCATGAGATAAGTCAATTTTATGCTAAAAGTCACTGTCATTAAACAGTCTAATCTCTCTAGTGCAGTGGTGCCCAAGCGTTTTCTCTAACGGAACTTTTTCGCACATTCTTGAGTATTTAACAAAACACTTTGTATATTTTTAGAGAGATTTATTCACGTGATGGCCTGCTAGTTATTTATTCCAGTGGTTCTTGGAACACCTATTCAGGCCTCGCGAATCACTAGGGTTCCGCGGAGCACAGTTTGGGGAACACTGCTTTAATGGATAACTATATTTACCATCAACATAAACGATGTAGATTATACGATGTTTTTTTAAACGCTTACATAAACACCGTCTAATTAAGTCTGGACCGATAAATCGTGATCACTTCTTCTCGGTAAGTCTTCGTTGGGTTAAAAACATCCTCCCTTTTTGTAATCTGCCTAAATTTAAGCTTAAAAAGAATCTATTTCCATTTTCAGGGTCGTACGCTGGTGCTGTCCTCGGGATGCCTCTCAGTGGGATCTTAACTCGGTACTTGGGATGGCAATCTGGCTTTTACGTCTTCGGTAAGTACTGTTTGTAAGTACTTCAATAGGATTAGTAGTAAGTACTGTTTGGGCTTCAATAGGATTAGTAGTAAGTACTGTTTGTAAGTACTTCAATAGGATTAGTAGTAAGTACTGTTTGTAAGTACTTCAATAGGATTAGTAGTAAGTACTGTTTGTAAGTACTTCAATAGGATTAGTAGTAAGTACTGTTTGTAAGTACTTCAATAGGATTAGTAGTAAGTACTGTTTGTAAGTACTTCAATAGGATTAGTAGTAAGTACTGTTTGTAAGTACTTCAATAGGATTAGTAGTGAGTACTGTTTGTAAGTACTTCAATAGGATTAGTAGTGAGTACTGTTTGTAAGTACTTCAATAGGATTAGTAGTGAGTACTGTTTGTAAGTACTTCAATAGGATTAGTAGTGAGTACTGTTTGTAAGTACTTCAATAGGATTAGTAGTGAGTACTGTTTGTAAGTACTTCAATAGGATTAGTAGTGAGTACTGTTTGTAAGTACTTCAATAGGATTAGTAGTGAGTACTGTTTGTAAGTACTTCAATAGGATTAGTAGTGAGTACTGTTTGTAAGTACTTCAATAGGATTAGTAGTGAGTACTGTTTGTAAGTACTTCAATAGGATTAGTAGTGAGTACTGTTTGTAAGTACTTCAATAGGATTAGTAGTGAGTACTGTTTGTAAGTACTTCAATAGGATTAGTAGTAAGTACTGTTTGGGCTTCAATTAGTCGAGACTTTTGTTGGATGGTTTAGTGAAATAGATACATTGTAGTGAGTCAATGTGGATAAAACAACCAATGAGGAATTGCTACGGAGAACAGTGTGTCAGGACATCTGCTGTGTTATCAGCAGACGCCCTGGCTGGCTTGGCCACGTTCATAGAATGCCAGAAGGTCGACTTCCACAAGACATTCTGTTTGGTCATCTAACAGAAGGCGGGAGGACCGCTGGTCGTCCCACTTTTATGGTATACTGATATATGCAAAACGCAACATGAAGCTCTTCAAAATCGACACTTAACAGCTGGGAAAAAAGTGGCACTGGATAGATCCACATGGAGAGCGAGCATAATAATAATAATTAATAATTATAGCTTTAATATAGCGCTACTTTCATGCTCATATCACGCTAAGAGCGTTCTGGTCCTATTTCACTTGTGGACCAGTGGGGGGAGGGGTGTATGTAAGAGAGGGTTTTCCATGCTGCCTTTAGGCGCTCAGTAAACACAACTCTGCTCGAGTCGGGTGTCAAAAAATAGGTAGCCAAGCCAAGTTCAAGCGTACTTAGCCTCTTGACCAGGCATCCTACTATAAAGTAAGGGTCCCGGATTGCAGATGCCGTGCACAATACACAACAGTAGTAGAAAGAAGGGTGAAAATGCAACGGCAAATTCAAATGCCCAACCTGTGACCGCAGCTGTGTATCAAGGATAGGCCTCTATAGTCACACAAGCAGTTGCAAAGGGAAAAGATTGTCTCTCGAGACGTAAAATGTCACAGTGAGTCATAGGAAATAGTGGTGCATGTCTTGCAAGAGTTTCACCAACTCTGAAAGAGCTACCCTATGGGAGCTACAGTAACGCTGTGAACCAGTTCTCACGACATTACACAAACGTAAACAAGTATCAACTATTTCACAACATTGGTATTACTGTTATGTTTTGTTTGTCTCCCTTTTACCTATTTGACCAACTTGCTATTACGAAGAGTGAACTTTATTATTACCAGGAAAGTGTCATCTGATTTGAGTCGTGTCAAAGAAAACTCACTTGAAGCACTTATTAAGCCGATATCTTGGGAATCAGAATAAATTAAATTTCATGTCGTCTGCATTGAGTTGATGCTGTCAAGCGTCGCCTGTTATGAGTTTATCTTCACATTATGAAACAATGGAATGTTTTGAATGCGGAATGAGCTTACAATGTATATCTAGATTCGTTGTTAAAGGCAGCGAATATAAAATAAAAGTAAAGTTTCCTCTTTCAGACCTTGCAAGCTCGATCTCTGGGGCAGACGATGTTGAGGTCCTGTTTCTGTGGCCAGCTGTTAGCGAGCAGTGTGGCCAGCACAACGATCAACTGTACTTTTCCCAACTAAAGCCAGTTACCCATTATAGTTGAGTGGACTCGAAAAATTCAAATTCAATTTTCCAGTCTTCACCGAGATTCGAACCCAACCCAGATTCGGAAGCAGAGCGCTTAACCACACAGCCACTGGGTCCCATAAACACAAAATATGCCAATTGTAATATCAACCAATGTAATAAGGTTACATTAGAAATTAGAAATCGTTTTATTATACGTTTTCTGCTGTAAGGCTTTATTGTAATTTTAGACGGTTGCTTTTTGTTAGTGAAAATAAAACAACCAATGCATAGAAAATATTTTCCGCACCAGGAACACCAATAAATTACTAGAGTATGAATCTGTCATTTGCACCAACAACCTAATTCACACATATTGTTACGAATCCCACTATCCAGGCTCTCTGCAAACTGCACCACACGACACCACAAGCTTAAAGAACTTGACAACTCAGGGCTTGAAAATAACGTAATA
This sequence comes from Biomphalaria glabrata, assembly GCF_947242115.1. Lineage (NCBI taxonomy): Eukaryota > Metazoa > Mollusca > Gastropoda > Planorbidae > Biomphalaria > Biomphalaria glabrata. The sequence continues at coordinate 4,937,461 of NC_074720.1, forward strand.
GTTAAATGTCAATAAATAACAGCCAATACTGTACAATTGGCAGCACGTAACACAAGACTGTACAAATATCTCTCCGCCGTATCAACTCTTGCACTGGTCTCTCTCTGTCTCGTCTCGGACTTGTACTGAGCCGTTGTAACGAACTGTAGATCGGGAAGTTGTGACTGACTCGTCTCTGATACCTTCGCTCTTTATATAGGGTCCCTGCTGGCCTTCTCGAACCGGACAGAACGCCGCTCGACATTTCTGGGTGGTCAAATGACTACAATTCTCGTGATGCTCCTGAGCTGTGTTCACGACGCCGATCCTTCCCGAACCGTCAGGTTTATAACATTATGTATTAATACGTCTTAATAATCTTTTTATGACTCCACTTTTAATGATTTAATTATTAATGATTTTTTTTAAAAATTCAAAATCGATTTATTTTCAAACATTAGTACTCACAATTAGTAGGCCTAAACAGTATAATGGAATATATCAACATATATATCAAGGGTGGTCGAGAGGCTAAGTGCGCTTGAACTTGGCTTGTCTTGGCTACCTAGAAGGGGGCTCGAGGTTCGACACTAAAGGCAGCACGGAAAACCAACTCCTAGATACCCCCTCCCTCCCACTGGTCTACAAATGAGATTGGACCAAAGCGCTCTGAGCATACTATAAGCATGAAAGTAGCGCTATATAAAAGCTATAATAATAATAATAACATCTACCATCGTTGTACTATAGGTTTCCGCTGCCAATACTATATATTTCTTATATGATATGGTGGGTAAAATGAAAATACAATATAAATCCTTTGACTTGGAGGAGGCGCAGCAGCTGAATGGTGAAGCGCTTGGCTTCCGAACCAGAGGTCCAAGGTTCGAATCGTGGGATTGTTAATTTCGGGATCTGAGTCCACCCAGCTCTTATGGGTATCTGAAATTAGTTGTGTAAAAGTAGGGTCGCTATGCTGGCCACATAACACATTCGTTAACCGTGGGCCGCAGAAACAGATGACCTTTACATCATCTGGCGCATTCCGCCCTATAGATTGCATGGTCTGAAAGGGAAACTTTACTATTTTTACCTTTTATTCTTGGACGTGAATCTTTCAAACTTGACGTCACGAGGACTAGTTAAAAGCTACGCCATTTATAAAAAAGGAACAAAATAAATGTGGAATACATTTAAATAGTTTTATTTTAACTCTGATTATATTTGTCATATATTACTTTATTTTACTGCCCTTATTTTTTTCAAATCCCGTTCCAATTTTTTGTTTTAATGTTTAATGTAACTTTGAATTAAAATATGAGAAAAGAAAAAAAACGCAGTGGTAATTGAACTGACGTAACCTCGAATTGAATTCTTTAACACTTGCTTCGGACTATTTTTTTTAAATTTTTTATATGCATTTAAAAACGCGTCACTTTCAATAAAGGGGAACTCACTCAAACGTTGTTATCACACATCTTCCAAGGGCGGCTAATGTAGCCTCCCTCCAGCGAAGAAAAGAAGAAGAAAAAAAAAATGAAAGTCTGGACAGGGGGAATAACTGTCTTCTCATAAAGCTTCAACCCCTATCATCAGCTTAAGGACAGTAAATAGCCAGGGGCAGTAATAAAGGCTCAATCTGGATCATCTTCAGGCTTTGACTTGTTGGCAAGACGAGATGTTTTTTTATTCTCTCCCTTTATAACCCGGGCTATCTAGAGTAGGGAATAAATGGGGGAAAAGGGGGGGGGGGACATGTAAACAGATGTGACATACGGACAGCATGCGAGATATGCAAGATGGGTTTCATAAGACATTTATTGACAGGAGACGACACAATATCGCACTGTTACTGCTAATTGATCAATCTAGGTTATTAATATAAAGTTTACCATTAATTAATTCATAAGGTGGTGCCATTAATATGATTGACCATTGATTGATTTGATGAGGCGGTGTCATTTATAAGTTTTTACTATTAGTTGACAAAATAATATTATTAATATAGTTTACAATTAATTAATTTGAAATATAGAATATACATACTTTTACGATTAGCCTGTTAGGGGCGGTTGATAGTAAAGTGGAAGGGAGATGGTGGTACCATAATCAGGCGAAAGGTGTCCGAAATAAACAAAAGGAGTCATGAAGCCCCCCAAAAAAGGCATTAGCCCTCCCAAAAATTTGGGGAGTACGAGAATTCTATTAATGTGAAGACAGAAGACAGTACAATATGATTGAAATAAGACTATTTAGAAAGCCAGTAGATGAAGCAGCAGGTAAATAAATCCTTGCTATAACTACACCGAGCACATAACGCTAACAAAATATGTCTGATGCGATACAAGGGCCACAGTGTGTAGGCCACCTTAGGGTCAAATCATTCTCAGTTAGTAGAGTAGCGGAAATAGTGTTAAGAACATCAGGATGCTGTTCAGTGCTTGATGCAAAAACTCTTGCTAGACTGTAGGGCTAAGCAAATCATCAACATCCTCATCATTATTATCCTCAACGTCATTCTCCTCCTTATCATCATCATCTTCATCCTCCTCCTTATCATCATCATCTTCGTCATTCTCCTCCTCTCCATCACCATCCTCCTCATCATCATCCTTCTCGGCCTCCTCCTTCTCTTCACCTTCTTCCTCCTCCTCCTCCATCTCCTCGCCACTTTCCCCCACCTCCTCATCATCATTGTCAGCATCATCAACCTCATCATCATCATTCTCATTATCAATATTATCGCCTAAAAACATAAGAATCACTATTATCGTCATCAATTCTCAGCGCCCACAAGCGCACGAGGCTTCAACATGGGGAGAGCATTGTCATTCTGTCTCGGACCAGTACTTGGTTAGGTCAACATTCTTCAACCTCTTGTCCGTTCAAATGTATAGTCAGAATTTGCACTTTTGAAGAAGAGAATCTCTACAGACCTATGTTAACGACTTCTTAGACTAGGGGTTCTCAACCTGTGGGTCGAATGACGATTTGCCAGGGGTCGCCTAAGACCATCGAAAATATGGATTGTTTTTGTCTATTCTTCTTTTACTGTGTGTGTGGGGAGAGGGGGGGGGGTCGCGGCCACGAGGGGGATTTTAAAAGGGGGTCGCCGAGCTTAAAAGTTTGAGAACCGCTGTGACTTAGTGAGAGATACCCTTGTGTTAGGAAAGTATTTGTCTCATACTGCAAAAGAAATCTATTATGATCTAGAATTCTTCTTTTTGTAAGGCAGCTTTTTGCTGCTGAGCTGTCATCTCTTTTACAGACTGTGCCAAGGAAAAATACTGTGCTGTTCTCTTCAGTTGATCTTGTATAAAAAAAATTGTAAAATTAAAGATCGATTGAAATTGACTACTTATTATATGTAAAGTAAGTAAAGTTCCCCTTTAGAACTTGTGATATATAGAGCAGATAGATGTAGAAGTCATCTGTTTCTGTGGCTTAAGGTTAACCAAAGTTTAATGTGGCCAGCACAACGATCAACCGCCTTTACTTTTCCCCAACTAAAGTCAGGTACGCTTTAGAGCTGGGTGGACTCAGAGGCACCCAAAGATCCCGGATTGAAAATCCCAGTCTTCACCAGGATTGGAACCTGAGACCCACTGATCAGAAGCCAAGCGCTTTACCGCTCAACCACCGCGCCCCCTACTTATTCACTTTTTACAGAGCATTCAAAATCTATTTCCTATTGAGTCTACAACACTGTAGCTTCAATATGTATATGTCGTTTTAAGGTCGTAAAAGTATGTCAAGATAAGGAAGGTAATTCATTTTCAGCAGACGATAATGTTGGTCTTATACCTGGACACTACATACAAATAAAAAGTCACGCGATTCTAATTTTCTCTTCCAGCTTTGTTATCTATTTACTGTCTCGCACGCGCAATGCGAAATAAAAGTTATGAGTTATGTTCGCTTGTCGTACTGACTGAGCGTGATATAAATGATAAAATGCTATTTGGAGATCGTTCGTGATAAACCAATGTCATGGTCGTAGCAGCTGGTCTTCCTTCTTAACGTTAGTTCGTTGTTGACATTTGTTTTGAATAAGTTTGAAGTCCTAGATTGAAAGTACATATTGAGATTAGTTTGTGACTCAAACGGAGGATTCTGAACAGGTACAAAGTCCACAGAATTTTGACATATACCTTTTTTTTCAATATGTCTAATAGTCTGTCCACTGGATACACTAATTTTATGGTTGTATGGTAGCATATCTAATAGAAGGCAGGAGAGCCGCTGGTCGCCCACTTTTACGTTATACGGATGTATGCAAAAGCTCTTCAAAATCGACACTAGCAGCTGGGAAGAGGTGGCACTGGACAGATCCACATGGAGAGAGAGCATAAAAAAAGGGTCTCGGATTGCAGATGTCATACACAACAGAAGCAGAAAGAAGGGTGAAAATGCAACGGCGCCTGGTGATAACATAGGCCCAACCTGCGATCGCAGCTGTGTATCAAGGATTGGCCTCTTTAGTCACACAAGAAGTTTGCAAAGAGAAAAGATCGTCTCTCGAGACGTAAACTGCCACAGGTAGCATCCACAGTGACATCAAGTACGGTCTTTCATAGGTTACTCATCACCAACTTGGTCATGAATCGAGTGTACTAAATGTATCATTTTTGTTGTATTGTAGATGCTTTTTCTATTTCAAAATGTAAACAACTTACATTATATATATATATATATATATATATTTCTTTTAATTTGGTTTCCATAAAATCAACCAGCAGAATTAAAGAAAAATATTTTCAATAGCGATATATCCCAAAACTGAAAGAGTTATTTCCCTTTCTGATATAAAAAAAAATAATTAAATAATGTACCGCTAGTTTATTAACTTTTTTTTTTTTTAATGATTCAAGTTTTGTTATGAGCAATAATCCGAGCAATACATAACTATTTAAAGTTTCAACTTCATCCGAGAAACGGAGGTGGAAGAAATGACGTGTTCAAAATTTGTACCTGACAGACTGAGTGAGTTTATATAAGCTTTGTAAAAAGTGTGTTTATTTTATATTTAGACTAGACATATATGACCCGCGGCCCGCGGGTGCTAATTTGCGTATCACTGTCGATATAGTCACTGAATTGTTGACCTCAAGTAATTCTTGTATAGTTTTTAAGGCGCGATAACCTTTCACCAGATCCTAATTAAAGTAATTCCTCAATAGTGTTTAAAGCGCGATAACCTTTCACCAGATCCTAATTAAAGTAATTCCTCAATAGTTTTTAAAGCGCGATAACCTTTCACCAGATCCTAAATAAAGTAATTCTTCAATAGTTTTTAAGGCGCGATAACCTTTCACCAGATCCTAATTAAAGTAATGTTAAAAATATAGTTTAAGAAAATAGTTTATCTTTCTTTTGTGAAGCCAAATTTTCTACCAGTAGTCTAGCGGTATTTGGTATAACATGCCTTAAAGAGGACAATTTTGTCTATTTTCAGTAAATTTTTATGAGCAGATTTTAATTATTCCATGAAAATCAGCAGGCAGCGAGAAACCTGTTATATGTTATAATGGTTTAATTTAATAATTTACACCTAGAATTAGCGAGGGGCCTATAGAATTGCGGGGCCCATTTCGACCGCATAGGTTGCAGTAACCTAAGCCCGGCCCTGGATGCATGTAATGAATGATTTGAACTCTATGTTTTAGCTAACATCAAAGAAACCGTGCGTTGGATTGCTTTTATTCAAGTATACCAGACATCTTCACGTTGACTTATCTATTGTGTATTCAGCTTTTAGGTCACTTATTCATTTCTTTTTTTTTGCCATTACCCAACACGCCCGTCTTGGCCCTTCCCTTCCAGCGCACTGTCGCCCCTAGACCAATCTGATTAAGTCTGTCTCTGGGGATGTATTAATAAGCCGCTTATGTTACTCCACAAGAGCAGTCGTGCTTCTGTAAATTAATATTAATCAACTACTCCCCTCCTCCGACTTACTCTCTTCGTCTCTCTCTCTCTCCCTCCCTCTCTTTCTCCCTCCCTCTCTCTCCTCCTCTCTCTCTCTCTCTATTTGCTTTTTTTCTTAGTCTGTTCCTTGTTCTCTCACATCATTATGCGTCCCGGTCTTTCAGGAATGAATAAAGCGTATTGATATTGAGGCTAATAAAAGATGTATTTAGAAGAATTTCAAAGCGAGAGAGAGAGAGAGAGAGAGACAAAGAGAGAGACAAAGAGAGAGAGACTGAGAGAGACAGAGAGAGAGAGAAAGAGAGAGAGAGAGACAGAGAGAGACAGAGAGAGAGAGACAGAGAGAGAGAGAAAGAGAGAGAGAGACAGAGAGAAAGAGACAAAGAGAGAGAGAGAGAGACAAAGAGAGAGAGACAGAGAGAGAGACACAGAGAGAGAGAGACAAAGAGAGAGAGAATACGAATCAAAGAAGGATGATAATTAAAAATAAAATTCAGAATTAAAAAATTGAAAATCCATAATGAAAGAAAAAAAAAGAAAAGAAGAAAAGGGAAAAAAGGAGAAAAGAAAGAAAGAAATAGAAAGAAAGAGTAAAGGAAACAGACAAGGCAAGATAAAAAAAAAAGAGTGAGGACTACCTTTAGCATTGTGTACAGTAGAAACATAATGGCATTTGAAAACAAATATATAGGGGCCTACAATTATACTCACTAACTAAACAACCAACTAAAAATATAAATAAATAAATCTAAATAAAAGAATAAATAAACAAATATATAAGTCTATATAAGCCCTCCCAAACTACTGAAGTTAATTGAATGTTTTCACGAGGAAACTAAATGTACTGTCAAATTCAATGGAGCCCAATCAGCACCTTTTGAGGTTTGCAGTGGTGTCAAGCAGGGATGTGTGCTCGCACCTACTCTGTTTGGCATATTCTTCTCCTGTCTACTGCATTATGCGTACAGCGACATAAACGAAGGTGTGTTTCTCCATACAAGATCCTCTGGAAAACTATTTAATGTATCAAGGCTGCGGGCAAAAACCAAGGTTAGGAAGCTACTCGTCAGGGAACTCCTGTATGCTGATGATGCAGCTATTGTGGCTGATTCTGATATTCAGCTACAGTCCATGGTTGACAAACTATCTGCTGCTTGCCAGAAGTTCGGCTTAAACATCAGTCAAAGCAAGACTAAGATACTTGTCCAAAACACAAACACTGCACCTCAAGTAAGCATTAATGGCCAACCACTAGAAATTGTTGATCACTTTTGTTACCTTGGCTCCATCATATCCAACAACACTCTACTGGATAAAGACATAAACAACAGGATAGCCAAGGCAATGGCCACCATGTCACGGTTGCAGAAAAGAGTCTGGGACAACATATTGCTGACTAGCAGTACTAAAGCCCTAGTCTACCGGACCTGTGTGTTGAGCACCTTGCTGTACGGAAGTGAAACATGGTCAACCTACTCATGGCAGGAAAAAAAGCTGAATGTCTTCCACCTCCGATGCCTAAGGCGGATCTTTAAAATAAGGTGGCAAGATAAGATAACAAATGAGGAAGTGCTACATAGAGCAGGATGCCAGGACATCCGCTCTGTTATCAGCAGCAGACGCCTTGGCTGGCTTGGCCACGTTCGTAGAATGCCAGTAGGTCGACTTCCACAGGACATCCTGTATGGCGATCTAATTGAAGGCAGGAGAGCCGCTGGTCGCCCACTTTTACGTTATACGGATGTATGCAAACGCGACATGAAGCTCTTCAAAATCGACACTGGCAACTGGGAAGAGGTGGCACTGGACAGATCCACATGGAGAGAGAGCATAAAGGAAGGGTCACAGATTGCAGATGTCATACACAACAGAAGCAGAAAGAAGGGTGAAAATGCAATGGCGCCTGGTGATTTTATATGCCCAACCTGTGATCGCAGCTGTGTATCAAGGATTGGCCTCTTTAGTCACACAAGAAGTTGCAAAGGGAAAAGATCGTCTCACGAGACGTAAAATGCCACAGACAATTATACTCACTAACTAAACAACCAACTAAAAATATAAATAAATAAATCTAAATAAAAGAATAAATAAACAAATATATAAGTCTTTCTCTACAGGCAACTCGCGTCTGGTTCAAGAAAAAACTGATCTCTCCCACCTCCGTTACGTGAATGTAATAAAACGGAACCTCAAAACAATGAACATTTGATACTGACCATTGGGAGGACATAGCCCTAGATCGCACTTGATAAAGTGAGACAATGACCAAGAAAGCTATAGACATTGAAAAAAACATGGGCCTCAGCTCTGAAAGAAAAGCGTGCCATACAAATAATGGCCAGCTCCTCTACCACCAAAGCGAAAGCCGCCTTAACCTGCGATATTTGTGGACGGGAATGTCTCTCCAAAATAGGGCTCCACAGTCACATGAAAAAGTGTTCGAACCATAGTCACTCTACGACTAAAAGACGCCAACCAACCATATATATATATATATGTACCGCTACCATCATTTTGCGCCAAAACTTCCCACGCCTAAAACGCTGCGATAAAACGATCATCGCTCTAAAACGGTTGTTAAAGTTTCAACAGGCTCCCATCTGTGTCAATTGACCTTAAAACATCACTTCCTGGTACTTCCAACACGGTGATGACTTTTTAAGAAAAGTCACACAAAAATTTTAGGAATTGCGACAAGCGGAATTCGAACCGGGACCATCGAGTCGACATGTTTTTACACATACTAGACGACCAGACTTAGGAGGCGCGGTGGCTGAGCGGTTAAGTGCTGGGCTACCGAACCGGGGTCCGGGTTTCGAATCCTGGTGAAGACTGGGATTTTTAACTTCAGGATCTTCGGACGCCTCTGAGTCCACCCAGCTCTAATGGGTACCTGACGTTAGTTTGGGAAAAGTAAAGGCGGTTGGTCGTTGTGCTGGCCAAATGACACCCTCGTAAACCGTAGGCCACAGAAACAGATGACCTTTACAGCATCTGCCCTATAGACCACAAGGTCTGAAAGGGGAACTTTACTTTTTTTTTAAACGACCAGACTGCCATCCATGGTTTGTAATACGCGTTCATGAAATAGTCAGACTTAGTAGAACATTTTTTCGGGTCGGAGGTTCGGGGGAGGGTGAGAATGTATACTATATATCAAAGTTCCCCTTTCAGACTTTACGATCAGGACAGATGATGTCATGGTATTTTTGTGGTCCGCGGTTAACAACTAACGTCAGGTACTCATTAGAGCTGTGTGCCTCAGAGGTGCGCCAAAGATTCTGAAATTTAAAATTTTAGTCTTCACTAGGATTCAAACCCGGGACCCCTCGATTCAAAAGTCAAACGCTTTGCCCCTCATCCACCACACCTTTCCACTCTATATATACACAATCGGATATTATATTGAAAAAAAAAATGTTTTGTGTTTCATAAAAAGTCCTGCGTCAAAACGTCAGGCGGCAAAACGGCTGCGCCAAAAAAGCGTGTACCTATAAAGGAGATGTATTAATCAACATACAGCAATGCAATGTAAAGTTGTGCGTGTAAATGGGTTTCAGGCACACCAGAAGGATAAGATGTTGATAACTATTTCATTGGAAGTAACAACACGATTCCCCCAACCCAATACGGTCGCATTCACCGCAGAGTTACACAATTACTTTAATCTCGTTACCCTGCGGTCCGACTCACAATACTACAGAATTGAATTTCCTTCTCTAAGGGTCTGGGTTTAAATGAGGTTAAGACGGACAGGAAGCTGGGTTGAACGGACTGTTGACATGTCAGACCAGGTCGATGGATGGGTTGTACCCACTGATACGTTTACGACATCCTGGTGGTTGGTGGTTGAGTGGTAAAGAGCCTGGCTTCCGAAACGAGGGAACTCGGGTTCAAACCTCCTTGAAGACTGGGAATTTGAATTCTGGGATGCTCAGGATGCTTCAGAGTCCTCCCAACTCTAATGGATACCTGGCATAAGTTTGGTCAAGAAAAGGATGTTGGTTGTTGTGCTGGCCACATGACACCCTCGTTAACCGTCGGTCATAGAAACAGAATACCTTTATATTATATGGAGCATGGATGGCTGTTACGTGCGCAGCATAGTGTGAATGTGGAATGGTGCGAATGCGTGTTGAAAGGGATGATAGAGAGGCTTTAGTAATGGAGTAATGTAAATAGAGATCTTATTGACATATTACTATTTGTTGTATCAAGATTAAAGCCCTCATGGTAGACTATATATACGAGTCTTTTTGGTGTATGATTAAGAGTCTCATCTGTACTATATATACGAGTCTGGTGTATGATTAAGAGTCTCAGCTGTACTATATATACGAGTCCGTTTGGAGTATGATTAAGAGTCTCATCTGTACTATATATACGAGTCTGTTTGGAGTATGATTAAGAGTCTCATCTGTACTATATATACGTGTCTGTTTGGTGCATGATTAAGAGTCTCATCTGTTCTATATATACGTGTCTGTTTGGAGTATGATTAAGAGTCTTATCTGTACTATATATACGAGTCTGTTTGGTGTATGATTAAGAGTCTCATCTGCTCGTAGCAATGCCAAGGTATGAAAGGGGTGCTAATTTATTTGTTGTGGTCAGGGTGGCGGCAACTGCGGTTATGTTTGACTGGACGAGCGTACCAGTCAAGTAACCAATGTTAAACGCCGGGGCGCCAAGAGCATCAACCACATTCTCTGACTTTTGTTTTTATTTGATTGACTTATTTGATTAACTTATTAGGTTTTTGTTACTTGTATCATTCATTGAAAAACGAAATGGCTGGAACTTGTCTTCTAGTGAACAAGCTTTTTACAAAGCTTATATCAACTCACTCTGTCTGTCTGTCTGTCTGTCTGTTTTGTGAAAAATGTGTTATCTCCCACACAATTTCTCCGATCAAGTTGAGACTTCGCACACTTACTTATTAACATAGACAAGACATAAGTCATTAAAAAAAAAGGAACCAATTAGTTAATTTATAACTGGTCATTAATTATGTTGTTTAATAGCAACAAGAGAAACTAATACTTCAGTAAGTTCCCTGAAAAATTGTTAACGCTATTTCTCCCTCACGCATTCTCCGATCAAATTAATACTTTAAACAATTAGTTATAGCACCTAAAAAAACATGAATTAATAAACTAAAATTCCCCATTAGTCAATTAATTAGCGTTAACTAGGGATATAACTTGTACATTATTGTAAATGTAGCTTTAAGGATGGAATTCTTCCTCTATAGATAAGTTATGTTTTTTTTTTTAAACTTACTAATTCTTCGTGGATAAAAACTGAATGGACACAGATTGCGAACGCGGCTCTAGCGATTTGTTCTAGAAATTGGACAGTTTATGTTTAGCTTTTGGGGGAAAAAATACGAGCTAATTGGCCATGGTTTGACTGTTACAATTTTTTAAAATATAATTATCATAAAATTAAATTTGGCTTACATTTTTTTTTTTTTAAATCACGCTTTCATCGGGAATCCCAGCACTCGATTCAAATGTTTCTTCAGTAACCAGTGGAATAAATAAATGGAAATACATTCTGTGCACCGTCTAATGTAGAAATCATAATTTGAACTGAAATAGAAAAACTTAGTTATGCAAGACCAATGGAGAGATTCTTTACAATAATGAAACATTAGAGTCAAGATTACAGACCGCCATTAACTGCATAAAGAGGATTTTTTAAAATAGAAAAATACAACTGCTAGGACAAATGTATACACATGCTCCTTCTTCCCTAGTGCTATTAGTGCATGGAATGGGTCGCCTGAACCGGCCAGGAAAACTACTGACTTGGCAGAATTTAAGTCATTGGTCATGATTAGATTGACCTTCTTATTTAAAGTAACGTCTGTATTTTATAAGAAGACATTATGCAAACTGTACATTATAATTCTGACATTGAGGTTTGAGACTGAGCTAACAAATACAAAGGAGAAAAGAGTCGTAACATCCAAGTGATATTTTCAAACACATATCTTTACAAAACAATTTAACTTTTAATTGACTCCTAGAAACAACTCCCTCTGTCCCTTCACAAATATTTTGTAAAACAACAAAGTACAAATGTAGAACTAACACTGTCCAACTACCCCAGGGTATCTCAACCTGTGGGGGTCGAATGACGATTTGCAAGGGGTTGCTTAAGACCTTTGCAAATACGAATCTTAGCTTTGGTCTACTATGGCACTCCCTCCTCCTCTTCGTCTTTAAAATAGTCACAAAAGTATGCAACATAAAAGTTGTGAATAAGAAATAGAAGAGTAAATAGATACATGTCACAAAGATGCAATTTTATTTATTTATAATGTAACCATAATTAAAAAAAAATTTTCAAGACTATTATGACAATTGTTTCTCGATGAAACCTAAGCCTTTGGCAGTGAACATCAAATGGTTACATTAAGTGAACTGTTTTAGAACATTATCAAAAGCACAGACGTTTACGCTTATAATTTTTACGGGTCACCACATAGTAAAGAATTGCAAAAGGGGTAGCCGACCTAAAAAATGTTGAGAGCCGCTGATCTACACAGATGTTCAATAGAGAACCACTCCCTCGATGTATCGATTGCTTGTGTGTACAATGTTTTACATGTTTTGGGTGCTCTTTAGGAGTTAAAGATAATCTAGATCTACATCCTAGCAAAAACCTCCCGCAGGACGACGGGGGGGGGGGGGGGTGAGGATTGCAGGGTATGAACCTTGGACCATCGAGATGATCGTATGACTGCGCATACCGCACGACCAGGCAGCCATCCCTAATCACTTCTCTCCCTTAGATGTTCGGACCATGGTATTCTCCCCCTGCTAAGTGCAAGAGGTCACAGCAAATACAATAAAATTAAAAGTGCCCCGATGTCCATTCACATTATCATAATTAGACAATACGCTCCATCTGCAGAGACTGTTACAATAGAAACCCGTCCCCCAGTGTTAAGTCTGTGTATGAAATGATAGATCTCGCTGCTATTGTAAGTGACGGTACCCCTGAAAGTAGCTCAGCACTGTCATTGTGTGTTGAAATGTAGAGACGAAATGAGGCATTCGATGATTGCGAAACTGACGTCATGTCTACCAGGAGTGTCAGACATGGACGCCCACGTCACACACCTGATAATGCGACATTAATTAAATGTGAAAAATTAATGCTTGTCGTGCCGGAGAGTGTGGCCGATGCAAAGTCAACCTGGTTCAGGCCATGCATAAGTCATGAATGAACACTGAAGGTAGGATCGATTCCCCTTTTGAATGTAGAAACAGCCGGTCTGTTCTATTGATGTTGACCTCCCTCCCCCGCTGCCCTGGCTAGTTTACCCCCCCCCCGCATCTTTTATTTAACATACGTGTGAGCAGACCAAAGTAGAAGGGCGAAAAAAATTTTATGAATGAAGAGTCACTCTACTTAGGTAGAAGTCACTGTACTTAGAATATAGCATTAAGACCAATGTGTGAAATTTATCATATCTACGAAACTTTTTCATGTCCAATGGCCTTCACCTATCCCTTAGTCTGTGGTCAGGACCACTGCTCTACATCATTTGCGAATGGCCAGAACCAACGACCTACATGATTGACCTACATGATTGACAAAGTCTGGCCAGGACCACTGCTCTACATCATTGACATCTGGCCAGGACCACTGCACTACATCATTGACATCTGGCCAGGACAACTGCTCTACATCATTGACTTCTGGCCAGGACCACTGCTCTACATCATTGACGTCTGGCCAGGACCACTGCTCTACATCATTGTCGTCTGGCCAGGACCACTGTTCTATATCATTGACGTCTGGCCAGGACCACTGTTCTACATCATTGACGTCTGGCCAGGACCACTGTTCTACATCGTTGACCTCTGGCCAGGACCACTATTCTACATCATTGACGTCTGGCCAGGACCACTGTTCTACATCATTGACCTCTGGCAAGGACCACTGCTTTACATCAGTGACGTCTGGCCAGGACCGCTGCACTACATCATTGACGTCTGGCCAGGACCGCTGCACTACATCATTGACGTCTGGCCAGGACCGCTGCACTACATCATTGACGTCTGGCCAGGACCACTGTTCTACACAAAACGGAACAAATTAATTCCCTCGATCTCCTATAGAAATAACAGAGCATGTAGCGAGGACATAGAAGGATCATTTCATTTTTTATTTATGGAAGCAAAGAGACAAATAGCAGGCTTTTATTTGTTGTTTTTGTTTGACACGTTTACCAATGTTTGAGACCCTCCGAAAGGGACGTGGGATGTCAGCGGTATGGGTATGAACCCAGCACCATGGAGACGACCAAACGGCAGTCCAGCGCCTATACCACACAAACAAACAGCCAGGTCTTTTGGTGTATATGTCTTACAGTATACGGAAATATTAAATAGTTTTTTAGCACTTTTTATAACTGTAAAAGTAAAATTTTGACGTTGCTCCATTAAACACACAAGTATCTAAAATAGACCACTTGGTGGGAGAATGGGTATACTTGCACTGGGTGTAGCAAAATATGTAAGAAACAGCTGGGGCTGCGACCTACAGGAGAAAAACTGCTTTCCTCCTTAATCTTCGGACTTGAAGGCAGGCCCTATTATTGTTATCTAATATAGGCCCTAAAGTAGAAAGTAAGGCGTATGTATGTATGCATGTATGCCCCGAATAAAAATCAAAACCGTTTGACCAATCTTAATAAAACTTGGCATAAAGGTTACTTAGATCATTGCGGAGACAGTATAGTCTCTTTAATACACCCCCCCCCCCCACTAACGCAGGTGTCTAAAATAGATAAAAAGTACCTAATTGTATCTCTATTATATAAAGAAACTTTTTAACAAATCAGGTAAACCCGTTTTCACATATATGTATATTGGATATGAATATCCCATTTATACTATACTTTCACTTTCGTGGCAAAATAAATTAATTAAATAAAATGTGAAGGTAACATTCTTTAAGTTTAACATAGATCTAATCAATCCAGTAGATCTGTAATACCCAAACTAAGGTCTTATCCGGCTAGTTATTATTATTTTGCATTGAAAATTAAATAGTAAAATTGGAACCAGTGAAATCTGCCCATGTGGAGTTTCACCTGAGAATGCTGACCATGTCCTTAAAAAACTGCATTCTTTACCAAGAACAAGACACTAGCCCAAAAACATCTCTATAGAAAGAAAACTATATGGAGAGCTGCCTGATTTGGAAACCATTGCGCAGTTCATCTCATGTATTGGTCTAGTCATCTGAACGCTCCAACACGAAGATGAGAGATAAACTCCACTTGGTGGCATGGCTGGAAGGATCAGTCCTCCCGTAGAGCCTTGGCAAGAAACTCTGCTGTTAGGCGTAGTGCTTTAAGATCCCATACAGGTCAAGTGACTATGCAGACAAACTACCCCGCATCTCTCGGAGCTGCGGACACTCTTACAAGAGATGCGTCACTGTTTCCACCGACTCTCCACAGTGTCGGCAACGGGCTTACTTACTTACTTAGTACTTAGGTCCTCCCGCGCCGTTCGGCGCATTGGGCGGCAAGCTGTCTCCATAATGATCTGTCACTGGCAATGTCTGAAGCCTCTTCCCATCTGGTGTCCACTGTTCTGAGGTCCTCCATGAAGGTGTGTCGCCAGGTAATACGAGGACGTCCCTGTTTGCGCTTTCCTCGTTTTGGCTTCCATGTTATCGCAACTCTTGGTGTGCGTAATTCATTTTGACGTAGAACATGTCCCGCAAACCTCATGCGACGCTCAGTCACAACCTCACTAAGTGTTCGACTCCCAGTTCGGCAAAGGATTTCCTTGTTTGAGATCCGGTCTGTGTAACTGACTCCCAAAATCCGTCTCAGCCATCTCTGTTGAGCCACATTTAGTCTTTTCTCAATTTTGACAGATGACTTCCATGTCTCACATGCATATGTAGCAGTTGGAATGACGATTGTGTTGAGAAGGTGTATTTTTGTCTCGAGTCCAATGGCTTGGCTAGTCCAAATAGGCTGCAGCCTTTGGAAAATGCTCCCTGCCTTTCCTATTCGGCACGCTACATCATGGTAAGCATCTCCATCATTTGTTATGATGCTGCCAAGGTACGTGAACTTGTCCAGCTCTTCAAGCTTTGACTCGCCAAGTCTGACGGGGACACCCTTTGCCTTATATCCCACTCGCATAATTTTAGTCTTATCCAAGTTTATGCGGAGGCCAATTTTGGGTGCCTCTCTGTCTAGGCTCTCCGTCATTTCTTGAATGCATTTATTTGTAGCCCCGAGTAGTGCAACATCATCAGCAAAGTCCAAGTCCGTCAATTGGAGTTGTTCATGCCATGGAATACCAAAGGCAGTCTGGTTCATTGCTCTCCTCATTATGTAGTCGATGGCTAGGAGGAAAAGGAAGGGAGATAAGATGCACCCCTGTCTCACACCTGTCTCGATTGTAAAAAACTCTGTTGTTCCCTCTTCTGTTTTAATGCAGCAACTAGACTGACTGTAAAGGTGTCGTAGGATCTGGACGAATTTTTCTGGTATACCGTATTCTCTAACTATTTTCCATAGTGATTCTCGGTGGACACTATCAAACGCTTTTTTGAAGTCCACGAAACTGATCGTTAGCCGTTGTTGGTACTCAAGACTTTGTTCTATGATATTTCGTAAAACGAAAATCTGCTCTGTACATGATCTGCCTCTTCGGAAACCTGCTTGTTCTTCTCTGAGCCTTTCATCTACAGACTGTTGAAGCCGTCTCAACAAAACAGTGCTGAAAACTTTGCCTGGGACAGAGAGGAGAGTAATGCCCCTCCAGTTGTTACAGTCTGCCAAGTTGCCCTTTTTTGGAAGCTTTACAATCACTCCCTTTTGCCAGTCCTCTGGGACTTTTGAAGTTCGCCAACAGAGATTTAAGAGATCAGTCATTCTGTTAACAATGCACTGTCCCCCATATTTTAGCATTTCTGCTGATATCATGTCTAGTCCTGGTGCTTTGTTATTCTTTAGCACTGCAATGGCCATGGTAACCTCCTCAGCAGTTATTGGGTCTGTCTTGACCTTGAGATCATTGTCTGGAGAGGGGTCCTTGAATATGTAAGTTAGGTCTGGCGACAGTTGGTTAAGGGTCTCTTTAAAGTGCTCTACCCATCTTGCATCCTGTTCTTCTTTCGTTAACAAAGTTTTGCCTTGCTTGTCTTTTATTGGTGCCCCATGTCCACTCTTTGCTCCAGTGAGATCTCGGACAATACGATGGAGGGTTTTTGTGTCATTTCTGCTTGCAGCTGCTTGTGCCTCTTGTCCCTTCTGCTCAATCCAGTCCCGTTTATCTTGCCGACAGCTTCTCTTTACTTTCAGATCTGCTTCCCTATAGGCTTCTTCCGCTAGGCTGCGATCCTGTGTTTCATTTTTCTGATCTCGTCTACGTTTGGCCTCTTTCCTCTCATCTATCAATTTCCATGTTCTGTCTTGTATCCACCGTTCCTTGTAAGAACCTCGCCTCCTTCCGATAACTTCTTCTGCGCACCCAACAGTGGTATATTTGAAGTTGGCCCACTCTTCTTCAAGGGTCAATATATCTGCAAGAGCCTCAAAGCGGTTCGTTAGTTTCAATTGGAACTGTGCTGCAGTATTGCCGTCTTTAAGCTTCTCTACATTAAATGGGCGGGGTCGTGTGGCTCGTTTTGGTTGGCGTTTCAATCGGAGCTTACATTTGCCACTGACAAGGTAGTGGTCTGAGCCGATATCAGCTCCTCTGCGGGTCCGCACGTCTAACAGAGATGACCTCCATCGTTTGGAGATGCAAATGTAATCTATCTCGTTGAAGGTTTCTCCATTTGGTGATCGCCATGTTTTTTTGTGTATTTGTTTGTGCTTAAAATATGTGTTTCCAATTGAAAGGCTGTTGGATGCGCAGAGAGAAATCAAACGCTCGCCATTATCACTGATGTTTTCTGCAGAGCCATATGGTCCCATTACATATTCAAAGCCAGTTCGGTTGGGATTGATTTTGGCGTTAAAATCTCCCATCAGTAGAATTAGGCAACGGGCATCAAAATTTATCCGGAACAGGGCAAAGTAAGCACCAACAGGGCAGTGCCCCGTTCTACACTGCGCCCAACACGAAGAAGAAATAATAAACGAGGATGAAGAAGTATAGACTCCATCTAGCCAGAAACCACCTTTGCATCTTAACATCTGGCTTTTTTTTAGTAACGAAAAATAAAAAGGGTTAGACTGCATTCTCGTAGCTTCCAGCTCACGATTCCGTACGGAAGAATTCCAATTAGAAATTGCAAATGAAATAAAGGGATCGATCAAATTATGGCAAAGCAAAAAGTGAAGAGAATAAAAACAGAACAATTTTCTGAGAGAAAAAAAAAGAAGAAAAAAAACAACAACTAAACTATGCATCGCGTGACGAGATCCAGACATTCCTCGTGGTCATCGGTCCTCTGAAATTGCAGATTAAGTGAATCGGACAGGCCTGAGCTCACCACCATAGGGAACTTGTGTGTAACGTTTAAAGTCTCCAGTCGTAGTGTATCCACGCTTGTATTGGATACACTCCGAAGTTTCACTCATAATCACTCACACATAAATACATCCGCACTCCTAAAGCCATACAAGAGAATACCCGTACTAGAGCGTGCGTGAGTACATCCTCCCCCTCCCCCCTTTCGCCCCCACGGTCTGATGTTACCCATATCTGTGTTCGTGACACTGCAACAACAAAATGGCAATTGATGTTGGCGCCCCCCCCCCCTCCCCTTCCCTCCACGCTCATTATTTTTTTTATCCCTTTCCGTCGCTCGAAAATTATATAACGGAGACAAATTCGTTAAGGACTTTCCTCACAATACTGGACGGAAAAGTTTCTACCAATTTATCATCGGGTTCGTTGTTTTTTTTCTTTTCGTTTCGCATTAATTTCGATCTCGGTGGCCAATAAATCTTATCTTTGCGTGCGGGCACACGTTGGCCATCGAGAGGCCAACAAGAGGCCAACACAATATTATGATGCATGTCGAATAAAGCGAGCGTTTGACCTCTTCCCCTGGAATAGTTTGTCTCGCCGGAGAGAAAAAAAAATCAAGGGGGGATAAGTTGTTGTTAATATCAAGTCTGTGGAACTAACAGGCCGCTGGAAGACAGGAAGTGACGTCGGGATTTAATGGTAGATTCAGGAAGAAAGTAAATTAAATTTAACAAAAATCTTACTGCGTTTGGTGTATGCGGCTTAAAACATTTTACTTTTATTACTAATTAAATTAAAATATTAATATTTTATTACCTTCTTATTGACCTACTTTTTTCTGTATCAATTAGTTTTATAATGAACACAGTACATGACTTCCGGTTAGACACCATAAATCTCACAATAAAATATTAACATTTTATTGAGTCCCCAAGACTAACGCCCATCCTATTGATAAAAGTAAAGCTACACCTTTCAGACCATGCGAGTTATAGGGATGATGATGTAAAGGTCATCAGTTTCTATATCCATCGGCTAACAAGTGTGTCATGTCGCCAGAACAACGACCAACCGATTTTACTTTCTCAAAGTATAGTTGGGTGGACTCAGGGGAATCCCTAAAAATTCAACAGTTCAAAACCCAGTTTTAACAGAGATTCGACCCCGAGAGGCCTAGGTTCAGAAGCCAAACACCCAGCCACCTCGCCCACTGAGAAATCTAGACAAGAGGCATAATACAGTTTTTTTCTCCTTTAAGAAACTTGGTCGAGGCGTCTTTAACGAAAGATATCCTAAAAAAGAAGCCAAGTGTTACAAACATTCACGGTTTGCAGCAGTGCTGACTGGCTGTCTAAATGGGCCTGGTATTATCATGCTAATTGCTTGCCACATGTTGCGCATCAATCAGGTACCTACCCTCATAATTATTGAAGTTTGTTAATGCAACGTAAAGTGAACACACCGTATGCAAACATCAGTCTATGTAGTGTATTTAATTTGTACATGTAGATAAACTTTAGCAGGCGAGGTGGCTCAGTGGTAAAGCACTTGACTTCTGAACCGGGGGTCCTGGGTTTTTTTATTTCGGGATCCTTGGGCGCCTCTGAGTCCACCCAGCTCTAATGGGTACCTGACAAGTAAATGCGGTTGGTCGTTGTTAACCGTAGGCCACAAATCAGCCATCCTTTGCCCTATAGACCACAAGGTCTGAAAGGGGAACTTTGCTTTTTTTTTTTTTAGATAAACTTTGAGTCTTAATGAATTCTTAATTGTTCAAAATATGTACAGTAACAACCAACACTATTAATTTGAATAGAATCTTGAGTTAACAACCAACACTATTAATTTGAATAGAATCTTGAGGTAACAACCAACACTATTAATTTGAATAGAATCTTGAGGTAACAACCAACACTATTAATTTGAATAGAATCTTGAGGTAACAACGAACACTATTAATTTGAATAGAATCTTGAGGTAACAACGAACACTATTAATTTGAATAGAATCTTGAGGTAACAACGAACACTATTAATTTGAATAGAATCTTGAGGTAACAACGAACACTATTAATTTGAATAGAATCTTGAGGTAACAACCAACACTATTAATTTGAATAGAATCATTAGGTAACTGTTTTTAAAACTGTTTAATCAAGATCTGCAATGCGAAAGTCTATCATGTTCACGGAACATGCTGTCATTCAAAGTGATTAATTCGGCGACAGCACCTGCCCATTGTGTATCGGCCCACCGGCATTTGCCCACATGTCCAAAAAGCCTTTCGCCCCTGGTTAGCAGAAATATAGACATAACCAAACATAACCGAACATAAAACAATTTTAACTCAATACTTTGTACCAATTCTTTGTGTGATGGCTGGGTCATGCGTGTGCCCAATGCGACCATGATGTGACCGGAAGTTCAAAGTTCACATGTTATGCATATTAAGTACCTCTAACACATTCCGCTGGTTCCTTGGCCTGGCACTTAGCTTCGATAATGTGTAGTGTATTTGCATTATTCCTTACGGGCGCTAACAAAGAAAGGGAAATAAGCACTAAAGAACCGTTTCTCCTTTTTTTTGTGTGTTCAGTCTCAATTAATGTACCACTGGCTTAATTAGTGTTGATCTGTATTTATAAAGATTTGATTAAATATTGTTTGGCATCTTGACCAAAACATCATCAATGAAAGCAGTTTCAAACCACGGGCCATCATGACTACCTCACACATCCAGTCTGATTCATGACATATCGACGAAGTTTTTGTGTTTTTACAAAACGTCTATGAAGTCTGTCTGTCTTTTATGTGTCCGTCTGGTAAAAAGTTTGAACATATATCCTTTCTCCCATTTTCCGTTCTCTGACCAAGTTAAAACTTTGCACAATTATTCATTGTACCTGACAAGATACGAATCAATAAAAAAATATAGTTAATTAATAATAGCTGATTGATTATTTTTTTTTTTGGATATTGAAATCAGGGGATAACTGCTGATTTAAGAGAGATGTGGATGTATATATGGATTTAATCCCCATATTCATCTGACCTTTTTTTTTCTCACTTTACATTCTCAGAACAAGTTGAAATTTTGCATAAGTATTCGTAGTCGATGAAAATGCCCGAATCAATAAAAAAATTAACATAATAGTTAATCAATTAGTACTATTTAGTTAATTTTGTTTTATGTGTGTGGCAGAAAGAGCGCTAAGCACTGTCATTTTTTAGATAAATAGCAGTAATTAGCGGTTCTTTACCTTAGATAAGCTTTGTTTTCTAAAAAAATGTAATCTTTTTTACTTTGGCTTGTTTCGCCCTATATTCTTGCCTGACCTAATTTCTCTTTTGTTTTGCAGGTGTTCTTGGAGCCATCTGGTCAGTTGCTTGGTGGTTCCTGTCCTACGAGAAGCCCTCCACTCACCCGACCATCACAGAAGAGGAGAGGGTCTATATTGAGACAAGTATAGGGGAAACAACCTCAATGTCCATGAAGGTCGAATCTTGACTTTTAGTATTACACATATATATTTAGTACTATTTATATACCTTTAGTACTGTAAGCATACCTTAGCCTTATGCATATACCTTTAAAAGTATAACTTAACTTTCAGCACCATTAATATACCATTAACACTATTTATATTTACTAAGAGTAAAAATAAAGGTTCCCCTTTCAGACCTTGCGATCTATAGGGCAGACGATGTAAAGATAATCGACGATTAACGAGTGTGTCATGTGGCCAGCACAACGACCAACCGCCTTTACTTTCCCCAATTTATGCCAAGTACCTTTAGAGTTGGGTGCACTCTGGGGCGTCCTAAGCATCCCGAAATTCAAAATCCCAATCTTCACCGAGATTCGAACCCGATACCTTCGGTTAAGAACCAATGCTTTTTACCACTCAACCACCAATCCCTAGGATGTCGTACACGTATCAGTGGGTACAACCCATCCATCGACCTTGCCTGACATGTCAGCAGTCCGTTTATCCCAACTTCCTGTCCGTATTAACCTCATTTAAACCCAGACCCTTGGAGAAGTAAATTCAATTCAACAGTGTTGTGAGTCGGACCGTAGGGTCTGTCCCATTAGCATTATGTATAAGTACTCTACTTAGGTATTAATTAGCATATGGTAGTGAAAGTTGGTTGTTGATAACAGGAAAAGAAATCAAATGAGTTTGTACTTTTACAAGTCAACACTAGGGCTGGCAAAAATGGGAAGAACGCTTCAAGACTGTGAAGATACGAAAGCTGAGCTGGCTCGGTCATATTGTAAGACATGACTCACTATCAAAAGTCATTCTTCAAGGTACAGTGGTGGGAGCACGAAGAAAGGGTCGTCCAAAGAAAAGCTGGCTGGATAAGTTCAAAGAATGGACCGGCGTCAATCTTGACCTCCTGTTTAGAACAGCTGCTGAGCTGAAAAAATGGAAGGATTTGGTCACGCGAAATGTCACAGCACCCTACAACAAATGTCAAGACATATATAAGAGAATTAGCCTATTATGTACATTGCGTAGTCATGTGAAATAATATATTCATCATTAATATTCTACAACATCTGAACGCGTATCTAATAGACCTACTTTACAAAGTCGTAGTTAAGCAAATGTTTTTAGTTCTATACAGTCCTTGGGATACATTCGTAGTAGAGCAGCGGTTCACAACCTATTTAGTCCCGCGATCCCTTAATTTGACTCTCCACTCCGCAGCGACCCCCAAAAGTCATTTCTTTTGTTCATAGTTCTAGGTAAATGTAAATTTGCTAATGTTATAAAATCGTTCTCGTAATGTCTATATCTGATGATTCTGATCTGTGACGTGTGTATTTTCATTGATAGAAGTCGAGCATAGAAAAAAGCTTCATGCAATTGTAAATAGTGTCAAATAAATGTGCTTTACAATTAAATTGCTAACAAAAAGTTTATCTTTATATAAAGACTTGCATTTATTAACTTTTCTATAGCGTATTCACTACATTCATGTGCATACTTGTGTGACAATGGACCTCATTCACCAATTGCAAACAAACAAAATTTAGCCACGAGATAATATTGATAAAACAATGGGAAAAAACTATCACGTGTCAGAATGTGTGTATTACGTAATTTGCATAGAAGAGATAGAGAACCACGTGGCTAAATGTTGTTTGTTTACGATTGGTGAATGAGGCCCATTGGAAAAGTATGACGAAGCATGGAGGATGATATTAAATAAGGTCAATTACATTGCTACACATTTGTACATACGTTAGTGAGTAGTTTTGACTCTTGTGGGAATCTTTGTAAGAGCACAATGAATGTCATCTTCAGCATCGAGTCTACTTCTTTATTTGGACTTGATAACGAACAGGCTGGAAAACCCTGCTTCACAAAGATATAAACATACTGCTAGAAATGAATGAAGAAGGGGCAACGCAATCTCAAAGTGGGTTATGACTGCAAACACGTGATCCAGAATAGTGTAACACCATTCAAAAGCATTTTTCGCTGTATCGCTTTTGATGAGCTCAATAAACTCTTTCGGTCTCCGTTCTCTTTGACTTCTAGAAAGTGTAAACAGGATGTGACGTAGATTTGGAAGTTTGGTGAAGTTTCACTTGCGCGCTAGTGCTTATGTTCTTTGACATAAATTACCATTGTAGTCGGTCTGTCAGATTCAATGCCATTTTTCCTCATAGGAAGCAGATCAAGTTGGCAAGATATGTTTTATTTTCATCTAGTTTTGTTTGCCAAAGTTGAAGTTTCATTTGGACAAACGGATCTTTTCAGACAAATCGACGCATAATGTATTTGATCATCGCATTGAAAAATTAAATTATTCGAGGGACAAAAATATTTACCAGGTCAGCTATTTTCTGTAGTTTTGCTTTCTGATGAATAAAAACAACAACAACTTTCCCTGTCGACACCCTCGTCACATCAGTGTGAAATAAGAAAACACGACGGACACATCCAACTCATTGCAAAGAAGTAACCATCAGTAAAAAAAAAAACATGTTTACCTGCAAACAATCATGTTACACTCACTAACTCAAAGTCGGTCGTTTCATAATTTGTAACCAATCTAAGAAATCTCCCTTTGTTTTGTTATCAGAAATGAAAACGTAGTCGTTATGGTACTTATATTCTAGAAACCTTAGAAACGACCAAAAAACCCAAATTTCCGATGACAAATACCCGCCCCCCCTCCCCCGAAAAAAAAAACAATTTCCGATGACAAATACCAAAAAAAAAAAAAAATTTCCGATGACAGTACCCAAAAAAACAAATTTCCGATGGTCTTAGGCGACCCCTGAGAAATGATAATTTGACCCCCCCCCTCCTTTCCAAAGGAGTCGCTACATACATGTTGAGAACCTCTGTAGTAGAGAATAACATTATCTTTTTGATACGTGTTAACATTGTTTTATAGAGCAATTCTTTCAAGCTTATAGCATGCTCAGAGCGTCATGGTCCTATCGCTTTTAAGAACTAGTTTGGGGGGGGGGGGGAGGATATCTGGGCGTTTTCCGTGTTACCTTTAGGGGCTCAGCTAAAACAACTCTGTTCAAGTCGGGATTCTAGCTCGAGCCCCCTTGTTGTCCAAGCCGTAACCACGCGACACATCCCACTTTTATAGACAATATAGATATAAAAAGTATCGGCGACCCTTATTAATCATTAGAAATTGATAAAGAGTGAACGACATAAAAACAAAGAATTGAACGCTGGCATTCCATCAACGTAAACGGGTTGGGTAGTCTATAAATAAAAGACAATACAATTAAGCAAACACATTTTAAATGTAGCTTTATATTGAACAAAAACCCAGATTCCATTATTTTAGCGGGAAATGCATAGCCCCAGCTTGTGTCGGAACCAGACAAAGCCATTGTCTGCTTGTGGTCTTTTCAATACATGCATGGATGTGACTGAATCAGCATGTGTTGGAGAGTTTCACTTGAAACTAGCCAATGTCAAGGACGCTAGATCGAACTGAACTAGGGCTAACTTAATGAAGACAAAACTAACTGTAAGTTTAACAGCATCTCAATGCGTGGTAAATGACTATGGGTTATAAGGTCAAAGTCTAATGCTTCCCAAATATGGAAACTATTTTGTGCTCTAAACGGTAGAGCTTACAACATGTGACCCATATGGGACGGACGGACAGACATTCGACACAAAACTAATAGCGTCTTTTCCCCTTTCGTGGGCCGCTAAAAAAAACTAATTACACATTTTTAGTATCACATTCGGTTAACAATTTTCTATTTAAATAAATATAAAAAATACTGTTTTGTTATTTGTCTAACAGAATATCGGGACGCCATGGGTGGCTTTTTTCACCTCCATGCCGGTGTGGGCCATTATGGTGGCCAACTTCTGCAGATCGTGGACCTTCTATCTACTTATCATATCCCAGCCTGCTTACTTTGAGGAAGTGTTTGGCTTTAAGATTGACGAGGTGAGTCTCAAATAGCTTAATGTATTGACCCCTAGACGTGTTGAGCTCGAAGAGCGCGTGCTTTAATGTTTTCAGTCTTGAGCATATTAAACGTTATGCATTGTTGAAACCAAATTTCCTAGGCTTTTGTGCTAAATTTTCAAATGCTATTATATCAATGATTACAGAGTTAAGATTTGCTGATGTCATTTAGTTGACTTTAGTATTCTATACGATATGTTCTAGTCACAGACCTTAACATAGCTTCTTCTTCTTCCTCGTTCTCAATTTTATGTTAGAGTGTTCAGATGACTAGACCAATATATGAGATGAACTGCGCAGCGGTTTCCAAATCAGGGAGCTCTCCATATAGTTTTCTTTCAATAGAGGTGTTTTGGGGCCAGTGTCTTGTTCGGGCCTCTTGGTAAAGAAAGCAGTTTTGAAAGACAGGATCAGCAATCTAACATATTATATGTATAGATCTTTAGATCTAGTATAGAAATCTTCAAAAACATTTTCATATCTTCTCGGAATGTTGGTATTTGCTAAAAATACCAAATATAAAATTCTGAAAATGATGGCAATTTTACAAATTCACAGCAAGACTTAATGGTAGCGTACAGTGCTCATAAAGAATGCTCCAAAACCTTTGCGATATATTAAAAAAAAATATTGTTAAAAAAGATACTTAGATGACGTAAGTGTTGTATATAAATTAAAGTTTGTAGTTCATACTTTTACAAGTACTCAATGTGACCGCCACTGACGGAGTCGCCATTTTGAGGGTAAATAAGAAAATGATTTTCCTACAAAGACAAATTGAAATTGAAAAGTTGAAATAGAAACCCAGTAAAATAAAAAAAAAAGTTCCCCTTTCAGACCTTGTGGTCTATAGGGCAGATGATGTAAAGGTCATCTGATTCTGTGGCCTACGGTTAACGAGGGTGTCATGTGGCCAGCACAACGACAAACCGCCTTTACTTTTCCCCAACTAAAGTCAGGTACCCATTAGAGCTGGGTGGACTCAGAGGCGCCCGAAGATCCCGAAATTAAAATCCCAGTCTTCATCAGGAATTGAACCCCGGACCCCGGTTCGGAAGTCATTAGAGCTGGGTGGACTCAGAGGCGCCCGAAGATCCCGAAATTAAAAATCCCAGTCTTCATCAGGATTTCAACCCCGGACCCCTGTTCGGAAGTCCAGCGCTTTACCGCTCAGCCACCGCGCTATCAGAAACCCAGGTAAACAAGGGTTAACTCCTGTATCAAATGACCACTAATTCAGTCCATTATTGGAGAGTTTTGAGTAAATATGACTAGAAGAAATAAACGTTGCGTACAATAGTTTGTCTGTTTTGTTCCAGAGTGGCACCCTGTCCGCACTTCCACATCTTGTGATGGCCATCATTGTCCCCATTGGGGGCCAGATTGCTGACTTCTTGAGACGCCGCGTGCTGACCACTACAGTCGTCAGGAAAATTTTCAACTGTGGAGGTCAGTTGAATTTCATTGCAATTTTGTACAGAACATAAATTATTAAACAAACAGTGAAGACCAAACAATGAAAAACAGCATAATAACCGTAACATTACGTTTAGAGACGTGTTATACATTGTTACCATTGTTTTACATTGTTATATAATGCAAGGCAAAACTGAATATCACTAACCCTTAAAGTGCTGATCTGTTTTACAATGAGCGCATACAAAATGGAATTACAATCTGATGTTTAGAGGCTAAACTACTACACGCGGTTAAAGGGTTAACTAGACATGTACATTATGTAACATTAGTCAAAGAGCTGTTAAATTTACTATTGCTATCGCAGTTGTTAGTACAAATTTACCCTAAGACTGTGAATAATGAGTAATCAACAGGATAATGAAGATATTACATTGTAATAAAAAGGCGTTAACTTATACATGTAATTCCAGACAAACTAGAATTAGTATGGAAATGCAGTATCCGAATTCAGCACAGGAAGTAACTACAGGGATAATACTGTATTTTTGGGGAGGTTGTTTTGTTGAGTCTACTCAGTATTGTTTTAGTAAACACATCCCTAAACAAGAAGAAGATGACAAGGAACTTCACTAAATCTTGAAAGAAATTAAATCTGAGAGATGAAGCACAAGACAATGTTTAATATGTAAATAAAAAAAAAAAAGAATATACAAATATGAGCCGTAAATGTCTATATGTCTATTGAACATGTGATTATCAGAGGATTGTATATGCGTCTTTCTGTACTCGTAGTATTACTCTGGAAGAGTTCGTATTACTAACAGACAAATCAGACATGGGCGTAGCCAGGGGGGGGGGGGGTTTGGGGTTCAACCCCCCCCCGAAATGAAATCCCCCCCACTGGGGGGGGGAGAGGAATTTAGTGAATGATTTTTTGCTTTGATTTTGTTTATTTTAGGTGAGATTTTAATACTAAACCATCAATTGCCCCAGCACAACCAATGGGGTTTTGAGTTTAAAACCCCTTACCAGGGGGTTTTGAGTTTAAAACCCCCTACCAGGGGGGTTCGAGTTAAAAACCCCCTACCAGGGGTTTTGAGTTTAAAACCCCCTACTAGGGGTTTTGAGTTTTAAACCCCCTACTTGGGGTTTTTGCAGTTAACCCCCCTCTTCTAAAAAACAAAACAAAACAAAAATGCAAACGAAAATCCCCTAATTCCAAGAGCACAGTTAAGGGAGATTTTGATTTTAAAACCCCCTCCAAAATTTACGATAAACCCCCTCTTCAATATAAAAAAAAGTTAATTACGCACTCAAAATGTTATGAGCGTAGCTAAATGGGTTTTGACTTAGTTTTTAGTTTAAACCCCACTTCAGCGGGGTTTGAAGGTAAAAAATACCTCTTTAATAATAAAAACAAAGCAAATTATACACTCAAAATGTTTTGTGTGTAGTCAAAGGGGTTTTGAGATTAAACTCCCCTCGTGGAGTTTGAAGCTAAAAAGTACCTCTTCAATATAAATAAAAGCAAATTACTCACACTAAAATCTATGAACGCAGGCAAAGGGGTTTTGAGTTTAAACCCCCCGCCAGGGGAGTTTGAGGCTAAAAAATACATCTTCAGTGTAAGAAAAAAAGCAAATTACGCACTCAAAATGCTATGAGCGTTGCCAAAAGGGGTTTTGAGTTTAAACCCCCATTCAGAGGGGTTTAATGCTAAAAATACCTCTTCAATATAAAAAAAGAAGCAAATTACACACTATAATTATTTGAGCGTAGCCAATCCAATCGGGGGTTTTGAGTTTAAACCCCTCTTCTACAGATGGCGTTTGTTTAAAGTTTAAAACCCCTCCAGATGGTTTTGAGTTTAAGATCCCCCTACAGAGCATTTTGAGGTGGAAATCCCCCAACAGATGATTTTGACGATAAAACTTCTCTTTTGGGTATAAAATCTAAAGCAAACTACAGTCACTTAATTCCAAAAGCGTATTCAAGAGTGGTTACACATTTTTATCAGTGGCAGGGCTCCCTTAATAAACTGCAGTGAATAGTCATCTGCCGAAATTGAATAATACTAAATGTACAGTGGCTCAACAAAGATGGCTAAGACAGATTTTAGAAGTCCGTTATAGAGATCGGGTTTAAATCAAGGAAATCCTATGCCGAACTGGGAGTCGACCCTTTAGTAAGATTGTGAGAGAGCGACGCATGAGGTTTGCGGGACATGTTCTCCGACAAAATGGATTACGCATAAGAAGAGTTGCAATGATATCCTAGTACAACTTGACGCCACTCATTCATTGAGGTCCTCATGGCAGGTGGGAAGAGGCTTCAGACATTACCAGTGACAGATTTTTATGGAAACAGCTTGACGTCAAATGCTCCGAACGGCGCGGTAGGGTCTAAGTCAGTAAGAATAGCACATTAGGTTTTTGAAATAAAACTTTTTAATAGCAGGAAAATGCACTGTAGATACCTCAGAATATGCATTTTGTTGGCTTTCAATATCAGAAATAGTGCTCCCCCAGATCCCCTTGCTAGTATTGGCGGGAAATCTACAATTTTTCCACTAACTCATGGAAGAACCTATTCTAGGGCACAATAAACGTCTTCCGAAAGAATGAAGAGTCAGAATGCAATAAAGATTATGTACACACACACACACATAAATACATATAAAAAGAAAATTTCGCGGGGGGGGGGGGGGGGGAGAAAAAAATTCCCCCCCAAACCCCCCCCCCCCCGAAAAAAAATCCTGGCTACGCCCATGAAATCAGATATATGCACTATTGAAGTACTTGTACGCAAACCATGATAACTCCAATATCGTCATCAATAGCAATTTAATTAAAAAATGAGGACAGTCACATTTGCTACAATTATCAATGTTACTCCACAGAAAGTCTAACATCAACTGTCTGTGTTTCTAAACTACAGTCTCGCTGTGGATTAATGGTCTCTTACTTGCGCGTTCACTAGCAGTAACCTAGGGTGCTCCTCTAGAAAGTATAGTTTTATTTTAAGTGATGAATATTAAAAATCTGTGTTAGCTGAGATGTTTTTTATCCGTTAACTTTGTATAAAAGTTTGCGCTTGGTCTTGAGTCGTTTCTCCATTACTTAATTTATTGTAAGGAAATCGGCGAAGTTGTTTTTTATCTTGCAAAGGGAAAAAAAAAAGAAAGCATAAAAAAGGAAAAAAAAAGGAATGTGGACATAATATCTTCCCAGCATACCCCAGCATGATCGCATCCTGGGGGATCTCCCGCATTTTTAATCGTGTTTCTCGACAAAAGGACAACAATGAAATGTCCACTGGGACAGGCAGGAGTGGACAGTACCATCTCGGGTAAATGTGGCAAAGAGTGAGCGAGTGGTCGGCTGTCGTCCCGAGAATCTCCTTCCTCTCTCTTTCCCTCTTTCGATCACTAGACGCTTTAATTTGGTTCCTATCCCATCAAATCCAATTTCAGGCGTCCGTCTTTCCGTGCGGCTATCCCACCCCAAAAAAAAAAAAAAAAAAAGAATCGGTCCAGTGTTCGGACCTCCAATCCAGGCGGCTTAATTCCATTACACTTTGAATACTAGGGGGCTGATTTTCTAGAAAAACAAAGAAAAGTTTGTATAAAAAAAAAATTCTTTGGAAAAAAAAAAGGGCGGGGGGGGGGGGGGGGGTGGTGGTGGTAGGGCAGATTAAGTGCTGTGGAAGGAAATAATTCCGACTTTAAAGACTCAAGGCGTGTCTTCTCTGTCTTAGTGCAGACACTATCTCACTCTTTGTCCACGCCTCTTGCCCGCTCTCGATTTTTTTTATCTCTGTTCACCACTATCTCTGTTCACCACTATGTTCACATATCTCTCTTCACCACTATCTCTGCTCACCATTATTTCTGTTCATCACTATCTCTGTTCACCATTATCTCTGTTCACCACTATCTCTGTTCATCACTATCTCTCTTCACCACTATCTCTGTTCACCATTATCTCTGTTCACCACTATCTCTGTTCACCATTATCTCTGTTCACCACTATCTCTGTTCACCATTATCTCTGTTCACCACTATCTCTGTTCACCACTATCTCTGTTCACCACTATCTCTGTTCACCACTATCTCTGTTCATCACTATCTCTGTTCACCACTATCTCTGTTCATCACTATCTCTGTTCACCACTATCTCTGTTCACCACTATCTCTGTTCATCACTATCTCTGTTCACAACTATCTCTGTTCATCACTATCTCTGTTCATCACTATCTCTGTTCACCACTATCTCTGTTCACCACTATCTCTGTTCACCACTATCTCTGTTCACCACTATCTCTGTTCACCACTATCTCTGTTCACCATTATCTCTGTTCACCACTATCTCTGTTCACTACTATCTCTGTTAACCACTATCTCTGTTCACCATTATCTCTGTTCACCACTATCTCTGCTCACCATTACCTCTGTTCACCACTATCTCTGTTCACCACTATCTCTGTTCACTACTATCTCTGTTCACCACTATCTCTGTTCACCACTATCTCTGTTCACCATTATCTCTGTTCACCACTATCTCTGTTCACCACTATCTCTGTTCACTACTATCTCTGTTCACCACTATCTCTGTTCACCACTATCTCTGTTCACCACTATCTTTGTTCACCACTATCTCTGTTCACCACTATCTCTGTTCACTATTATCTCTGTTCACCACTATCTCTGTTCACCATTATCTCCTTTCACCATTATCTCCTTTCACCATTATATCTGTTCACCACTATCTCTGTTCACCATTATATCTGTTCACCACTATCTCTGTTCACCACTATCTCTGTTCATCACTATCTCTCTATTCACCACTATCTCTGTTCACCATTATCTCTGTTCACCACTATCTCTGTTCACCATTATATCTGTTCATCACTATCTCTGTTCACCACTATCTCTGTTCATCACTATCTCTCTATTCACTACTATCTCTGTTCACCATTATCTCTGTTCACCACTATCTCTGTTCATCACTATCTCTGTTCACCACTATCTCTGTTCACCACTATCTCTGTTCACCACTATCTCTGTTCACCACTATCTCTGTTCACCACTATCTCTGTTCATCACTATCTCTGTTCACCACTATCTCTGTTCATCACTATCTCTCTATTCACCACTATCTCTGTTCAACATTATCTCTGTTCACCACTATCTCTGTTCATCACTATCTCTTTTCACCACTATCTCTGTTTACCATCATCTCTGTTCACCACTATCTCTGTTCACCACTATCTATGTTCACCATATCTCTCTTCACCACTATCTCTGTTCACCACTATCTCTGTTCACCACTATCTCTGTTCACCACTATCTCTGTTCATCACTATCTCTCTTCACCACTATCTCTGTTTACCATCATCTCTGTTCACCACTATCTCTGTTCAGCACTATCTCTGTTCACCATATCTCTCTTCACCACTATCTCTGTTCACCATTATCTCTGTTCACCACTATCTCACCTTACCATTATCTCTGTTTACCACTATCTGTTCGCCATTATCTCTGTTCACCATTATCTCTGCTCACCATTATCTCTGTTCACCACTATCTCTGTTCACCACTATCTCTGTTCACCACTATCTCTGTTCACCACTATCTCTCTTCACCACTATCTCTCTTCACCACTATCTCTGTTCACCACTATATCTGTTCATCACTATCTCTGTTCATCACTATCTCTGTTCACCACTATCTCTGTTCACCACTATCTCTGTTCACCATTATCTCTGTTCACCACTATCTCTGTTCACCACTATCTCTGTTCATCACTATCTCTGTTCACCATTATCTCTGCTCACCATTATCTCTGTTCACCACTATCTCTGTTCACCACTATCTCTGTTCACCACTATCTCTGTTCACCATTATCTCTGTTCATCACTATCTCTGTTCACCACTATCTCTGTTCATCACTATCTCTCTATTCACCACTATCTCTGTTCACCACTATCTCTGTTCACCACTATCTCTGTTCATCACTATCTCTGTTCACCACTATCTCTGTTCACCACTATCTCTCTTCACCACTATCTCTGCTCACCACTATCATCGTTACATTTCACTCACACAATGGCGGCTGTCTCAAGATGTCTGTGACAGACAAAAAGACTGGGTACACAGAAGACATAGGACAGACTCGAGAGCTTGTGCTCCTGGCTCTCGTGAAAGCCGCGTCGAGCGTATTTAAGGTTTCATCCACGAGACGCATTTCAGTCATCAGCGGATCCATCGTGGAGCCCCTATTATTTTTTTTGTTGAAGAGATTTGTTTGCTTACCTTCTCTAGTTTGATTTCTTTACGCTTGGAAAGTGGAGGACACTCTAAACAGACAGCGTTCATTTTCTAATAATATAGGTGTCTTCTTGCTTATATGGCACCCACTGCCCGCTACGCCTCTGAAGCAATCCTTCTCTCACTTTCATTACTGAAGTCTGTGACCTGTTTATTTTGTACACTGTCTCTCCACTCCCTGCCTCGGAGCGCAGATTCACCAGAGATCTGAGTTCAGCACTGAACCGCTTCAAGAATCTACCTCATTATCTGAACATTTCAACCACACTTTTAAAATAACTCTGTTTGCTTGGGCGGTGTAACATGTTCAGAGCGCCCCCTAGTGACGATGTCTGTACGAACTGAGGAGAAAAAAAAACGGGATAAGAGACGAGATTTAGAAAAAAAAAAAAGTGCCCAAGTTTAATTGAAGAAACGTTTTCAATGACTTGGAAGCCTGTCCTCCTCTTAGTCCTTGTTAATTATTCATTTCGCCTTAAACCAATTTTTATTCAGATTTTATGAAATATAATTTAACATAAATTTGAATTCATGTAGACAGAGCTATAATATTAAGTTTTGGGCATTGTGGGAAATTAATAATGACTGTCTCACTCGTTAATCTTTGTCACGTTGCTGTGTATAAGACACTGATGTAACTACAAAAATACTAAATTAAAAAAAGCACTTTGTCTCGATGACTCCAGGTTCGCACACAGCTCAGCGCCATCCCACGCCGTCCTGTCTGTTACGTAATAATTTTAATTTCTGAAGGAACGAAAAAAAAAATAATTACAAAAATAAAATCCTTTGAGAAGCAAGTTTTTATTACTTAGGAATGCAACACCGATTTTTAGTTTACTTACTTGTGGTAAGCCTTGGATATTTATTGGTGAAAATAAAGCAGGCTCGATGTAGTGCTGGAAACACTGCACTCTATTTTACTGGTGGCCCTACAAAATTAGGTAAACCCCACATCACTGGCTCTTGGAAACCTTGGGTATAAAAGACATGATTCTCTCCAGTTTTAGCATAACCACTAACAGTGCTACCATCCAATGAGCAGTAACCAAAAACATGTTACTGGTAATCAATAAGAAACAATAAAAAATCAATTACAATTTTAAAAAATAATAAGTAATTATTACTATCACTATTAAACAGTGATAAATACCCCCCCCCCCCCAAAAAAAAAAAAAAAAAAAAGAATCAGTGACGCCGCGATTTGTAAGCAGATGGGCAAGACACGGGGGCAGTTGGAGAGACTCTGCCAGAACTAAGACGTTAGGTGAAGGCTAGTCAGTCGTCTGTGCCCCTAACCGGGACCATCCGTTATAGCAGGCCTGAGCACTGACCTGCATCGTCACAGCCTGTGGGCAGTTTAGGTACCACAGGCAGAGATGAGAGGTCTTATCTTTAAATTTGCTGAAATAAAAGCACCTGGTTCAATACAAAATACTCATATTCAGTAGACCTTTGGTTTCCAAGTTGGTCTTCTTTCCTCATTATAGCTCCCCTTTCAAACCTCGTAGGCTTATTGGGCAGATGACGTAAAGGTCATCTGTTTCTGTGGCCTACGGTTAAGGAGGGTGTCATGTGACCAGCACAACGAACAACCGCCATTACTTTTCCCAAACTAATATCAGATACCCATTAGAGCTGCGTCTAGTCTTCTTCAGTATTCGATTCCGGGGCAAACGGTTTAGAAGCCAAGCACTTTACCGCTCAACCACAGAACCTCCATTTCTCCATGATGGAGTGCTTTTTTTTTTCCATTTGAGACTCCTTCGGCTCCGTTATCGACCTTTCTTTTCTGTATCTTAAGTCGCGCCGGCCTCTTGTTCCGTACAGTTAAAAAAACAATGGTTTTTAGAATTAAATTAGAGTATACATTCTAGCTGGTCATTCAATACTAACGGAAGTGAAAAGAATTAAGACTTATGACAATTCAAATGAAAGTGTAAAGTGAGACACTAGAGACATTGAATAGTGACAGTGTAGAGACACAGACTTGAGAAAGTGAGAGGCTAAAATATCTGAACTTATTATGACAGACATCAGGAAATAAATTTCATTAAGATGACATCTCAGTCAGCTAAGTCAATTTTTGTTTAATTTCAAAGGTCTGTCTTATGTTCTTTTTTTTTCTCTCTTTCTCTCTCTCTTTCTCTTTCTTTTCTCTCTCTCTTTCTCTTTTCTCTCTCTCTTTTCTCTCTCTCTCTCTTTCTCTTTCTTTTTCTCTCTCTCTGTCTTTCTCTTTTCTCTCTCTCTTTTTTCTCTCTCTCTCTCTTTTTTCTCTCTCTCTCTTTTCTCTCTCTCTTCTCTCCCTTTTTCTTTCTCTTTTTCTCTCGTTTTTTCTTTCTCTTTTTTTCTCTCTTTTTTTCTTTCTCTTTTTTTTCTCCTCTTTTTTTTCTCTCTCTCTCTCTCTCTTTCTCTTTTCTCTCTCTCTCTTTTTTTCTCTCGTTTTTTCTTTCTCTTTTTTTCTCTCTTTTTTGTTTCTCTTTTTTTTTCTCTCTTTTTGTCTCTCTCTCTCTCTCTCTTTTATTTTCTCTCATTTTCTTTCTTTCATCATCTTTATTTCAATGTCTCTGTCTTTTTCCTGATCTCTTTCTTCCTTTCTCTTTAGCTAGCTTTTTTTTTCTTCCTGTCTTTTTTTTCTCTTTCTTTTCACTCACTTTCTCTTATATTGCTTTCTCTGTTCCCTCTTATCTCTCTTTCTCCCTGTATCTAGTCTTCGCCGCTGTGTGCTTTTAATTCATTAGAGCTACCAGAAGGCTCTCCTTGTCTCTTCCAGTCGGATTTCGGGAATTTCCAGAGCTATTCTTCGGGGGCTAAGAAAACAGCACTTCATCCACGGAGTCCAGAGCGTAAGTCGACGCAAATCGCCAGTTTTATGATGGGGGCTTGTTTCAATAGACTTTGTGGGTGTGTGTGTGTGAGTTGATGGTAAGCAAACGGAATGTGTGTTTAAGAATGTGTGTGTGTGCGTGTTTTCAACGCGTTCGTATTCTTTTATACACCTAAATTGACTGAGGCAGTAGTGAGCCCAACAGCACACTTATACCTACACTAAATACGAACACGCACCGAGTTAAAGTTCAACACACAAGCACATTTAGATTTACACACAAAAACATGAGTAACTCACACAAACACATCCACTATAAAGCACGCACACACAGAGACAAAAAAACACACACACACACACACACGTTCATTAGGACATACACACACAAAACATTGAACACGTATTATTTTTCTTCCGTGCATCTTGTTCTCATTTTAAGGTATAAACAAATATGGAAGAGCTACAGACCTTAGTTAACTCATCAAGTGCTTGGTTACTCTAAGGGAGTAGTTTCGATGGTAAAGTTCCCCCTTTCAGACCTTGTGGTCTATAGGGCAGATGATGTAAAGGTCAACTGTTTCTGTGGCCCACGGTTAACGAGGGTGTCATGTGGCCAGCACAACGACCAACCGCTTTTACATTTCCCCAACTTATGTCAGCTGGGTGGACTCCGAGGCGCCCGAAGATCCCGAAATTAAAAATCCCAGTCTTCACCAGGATTCCAGCCCCGGTCCCCAGTTCGAAAACCAAGCGCTTTACCGCTCAGCCACCGCAACTCCATAGCGCTTACGGTGGTGACCTATTTTCTTTTAAAATAAAATCAAAATGTTTAAATTATATAATAAAACTTTTAAACGTTACGTTAGTCTTAGTAACTCTAACCACCCTGCAGGTCTTTGTTCATTTAGAAAAACTCAATTGCTTCGATCAATATAGTTCACAGTGAAAGAGTTAACAGATGCCTACGCCGGATATTAGGAATGAGGTGGCCAGAAAAGATAACTACTGTTGTAACTCCGCTCCCGCGTCACACTGATAGTGCGCATCAAAGCACCATTCAAGACAAGTAAGAGAAGACATGTTGAGACAGGAAGAAGCACAGTTGTGGATCGGCTGAAATTATGCAGGAAGAAGGACTGTTGTAGATCCGGCTGAAGTTATGGGGGGTCTGAACAGTCTGGGGCTAAGCGCTGTCCTGTGTGATACTAGTGAACGGTTTGGGAGACCTGGAGCAACACTGGGAAGTGTGTCGGTGGTCTGTTCTAGTATTAAGTAGGACTCTTGGAATTTAAGACATCACCCCCTGTGACTTGATAGCCGAAGTCCAAATCTAACTATTTGCTGATAGCTTTAATAAATATATCGTCTATTATTACCTATTATTACCTCCTGCCTTTCGTTGAGTTGCCTGCCTTGGATTTACAACACTACTGTCAATTTGTGGGAGAGAACTAAAAAAAAAAGCCCATAGCCAAAGATATATCAAAGCGAAAGTCGAGCTTCACAGGACACACCCTGTGAAAACCAGCTACCAATGTTGCCAGGCAGGCACTTGATTGGAATCCGCAAGGAAAGTGGGCAGACCCAAGCAAACCTGGAAGAGGTCAGTCATCAGTGAAGCTGAGGATACTGGAATGACATTGGAGCAGATGAAGAAAGCTGCTCAGAACCGTGTTCAGTGGAGAGGTGTGATTGCGGTCCTCTGCTCCCACAGGATAAAAAAAAGTTCTAACAATTATAATGACAACTGACTTCGCAGACAAATTTTAAGCCCTAGACATCCCTAATAGGATCTTCATTCCCTGTCAGAGGGCAGGACTGCTTCAGACCTTCCATATCATCAGAACATTTCTCAGTGGACACTGTAAGTGGAATACAATGAATTTTGTATCCATTTAACGAAGCTCGACTCTAGCCAAGGCCATTCGTTATAGCAGGCCTGAACACTTACATGCAACGTCACAACCTGTGGGCAGTTTAGACCTATTGTTCGTTGCCAAGTTGTAGACACAAAAAATAAAATAAAAGCTAACTCATACTGAGTATACAGATGTCTCTTATATTTTTAAAAAAGTTGTTTAAAAATGTGAATCTGTTGCAGCATATTTTTTTAACTGAATGAAAAAGATAAACCACCAGAATCTCTATATGTAGTGGCAGGGTTGCTGAGTGGTAAATCGCCAGGGTTCCGAACCGAGAGTTCTCGGGTTCGAATATCGACGAAGCCAAAAATTCTTAAATTCAGGATTCTCAGGACGCCCCTCGTTATAAGGTCCTCAGGGGTCGCCAAGACCTTCCTTTAGTGAACAGAACCAGTAAAGAGAAGAAGAGGCAGATAGAGAAAGCGATGGCAAGAGAACATCAAAGAATGGACGGGCCTGACAATGAAAAAGATTCTATCCAATGCAAAAGACAGAGATGAAGTCTGGGGTCATATACAGTTTAGTTCCCTTATTCGAGATAGCAAACAAAATAATTGATTACCGATAGGTTATTAACTAATTGTTTAAATTTGTTAAATTGATTCTTGTGTTGTCATGTAAAAGAAATAATTGTGCGAAATTTCAGCTTGATCCGAGATTGGATGTCGGAGAAATAACGTGTAAAAAGTTTTTTTACCAGACAGACACACAGACAGACAGACAGAGTTGATCTCAGCTTTGTAAAAAAAACGAAAAAACTTGTAATGAGAGATCTTGAAGCGTTTTATTTTTCCTTTGTAATTAAAACACTTTAAAAATTCTCTATTGCTGCATACATTTTTTTATTGGATTCGTAATGGATCAAATCTTCATTTAATTAATATCTGGCAGATTACTGCGCCCCTCCTGATCAGCTCCCACTTCTCTAGTCCCAATTCTTGGTAAGATGTCAAAGAACAAGTCGACCTTGTCTTACAAGAAATCACATTGCTGTGTGGTGATAGTTTTTAAAAAAGTTATTTAATGGTGAAGTTATAAAAGTTAAAGAACGACAACTCAATTCTATGATCCTGGTATTTACAAGAGTCGTCGGTCTTCCTTGATGGTGTGGAAACTCCCGTATACCGAATGGAGGAAATGAATAAAAGCTTATTGAAAGTTCTATTGTTAATTTTCGTTTCAGGCGGAAAAGTATTAGAGTTTTTCATTCATTGAGGAAAAACTATAAATAGCTAGATTTTGGCGTCTCTGGTGTGCAAACTAAAGATTGCGTTGATACTTGGTAGGCTACGGTATCTAAAAGTATATGATTATTTCTGTGCACTATTTGGCTCTGCAGAGTCTAGTTCTTTTATTTGGTCTATATAGCGTCTGACTTATCGTGCTTGACGTTGGATAGTTTATGTTGAAAATCTCCAATAAATAAATAGTTTTGATTTTTTTTGTTTTGTTTTTATTGTGTACAGGTAGTTAGGAAGTGTTGAGCATTTCTGTAAATGTATTTTTATAAGGTATGCTAAAGTATGCTAAGGTATGCTAAAGTATGCTAAAGTATTCTAAAGTATGCTATATTTAGCACTACAGAATCAGATTTCCAATCTTTTACAATTATATAGAAAATACGAAAAACATGCTTATATGTAACCCTGCCGGACCAAGTTAAACAAAGGATGTTTGAGCCACGAGGCCTTCATCAGCTACAAAACAAACAAAAAATAACAAACAATTAACACAAAATAGTCTTAAGTGAACTTAAGGGGGGGGTGGCGAGCGAGTGTTTGCAGTCTGACAGTTACAATACTTACATGGCCAGGTTCACCCGAAATGTTGTGGAGTTTAGTGTGCACTAATATGTCTTGTAGGTTTTGGTCTCGCCTGAATACCACAAGAGGTGGGGATGAAAAGAAGTCGCGAGTATGTTCATCGGTTAGGAGAATGTTCAGTTATTTTTTTGTTGCATACTCGCGACGTCTCGTGGCCCAAAAGTCCTTTGTTTCACTTGGTCCGGCAGGGTTACATCTAGGCATGTTTTTCGTATTTTCTATACCAGCGGTTCTCAACCTTTTAAGCTCGGCGACCCCATTTTACAATCCCCCACTCTACGGCGACCCCCCCCACACACACACACATAAATACAGCAATAGAGGAGTAGACAATAACAATCCATATTTTCGATGGTCTTAGGCGACCCCTTGCCTTTCAAATGGTCAATCGACCCCCAAAGGGGGTCGCGACCCACAGGTTGAGTTCTATACAGTCGTTTACCCCTACAGCAGTATATCTTTGTTGTTGTGTTTGTTTGTTTTTTTTGAGTCTTTTACATTTGTAACTAAAAATTATATCACTTATTACTATGGAAAATATATAACAGGTCTGCTATATGGCGATGGCGCAACTAAAATGTATATTTTTCAACAAATGTGCAACTTAGAAGCGGAAAATAGATAGAATGAATATTAGGTTCCACTATACTCTTTATATATTCAGTTCGTATCGGTGACCATTCATTTGAACGTCTTTGACAAAGTTTGTTGTAATTCTCTCAAAATCTCTCACAATCTTTTCTTTTCTATTTATGTTACACTGTACGTCCCCACATTTCGTTATGTGGTTATATTTTTTTTTAATTCTACATATTGCTTTTTGTTTAAATAATGAAACCAGCATGTTATAAAATGTTTAATGGATTCTAGTTGGTGTGCTAGGATCAGTAGACCTAGAGGTGCGGTATAGGTACAGACACAAAATAGAGCAGTGAGATTCATAACAAACGAATATTCACATTTGACTAGAGTAACACCTTTAGTAAAATCACTAAATTTAGAAAGCCTTCAGGATAGAAGACTTAAAAGTAAAGTAGCAATTATACATAAAACACTGAACCATAATCTTCAAATACAAAAAAAATCCAATAAAATACTTTGAAAGACACAAAGATAAAGGCACATTTCTCGTCCCATATGCTAGGACAAATTTGTACAAATACTCCTTCTTCCCTAGTGCTATTAGAGCATGGAATGGGTTGCCTGAGCTAGCCAGGAAAACCAGTGACTTAGCAGACTTTGGGCCATTGGTTAATATGCATGACTAAATGCATGACGCGTAGGATGTAATCATCTTCTTTTTTGAAGTAACGTCTGTATCGTATCAGATAAGATCTGGAGATAATTATCCGACTTTTTACCACTGTTTAACACTATATGTCATCAGCTTGTATCATTACCGCAAATGATTTTTAGTACCATTTTTGTATACTTGTGTGTTTGAAGAGAATATTAAATGATATCTCGTAACTTGACCTCTAGAGAGAGAAATACCATTCATAATTATCTCAAAGAATATCTCATTCGTAATTCCATACGGAACATTAATGCAGTTATCTCCACTGTTTTAATACATCTAAAGCGGAAGCAAGAGTTTTACTTTAAGAAAAAAACATATAATTTCAATTTTATCTCATCAAATAAAAGTTAATTTAAAACAAATACAACTATCACACAGACGAACAAACAGAAAAACACACACAGACATAGTAAAACACGTAGAGGGCATATAATCGCACAAAAACACAACTTTACACACACAGACATTTGACACCACCTACATACGACTACACACTTCACTCAGACACAACCAAACTCACAGCAAAATCACTCAAACACACAATCAGACGAACTGAAACAATCACACACACATCATACGCACAAACTCAGCGACACAGAACTAGACATATAGGACGAACACTCACATAAACTACATACACAAAGAGCAAAGCATACATACGCAATCAGACACACACACACACAGCGTCACATACACCAGACACATACGACCACACCCACAACAAAAACGCGCAATACAGACAAAAATCATGCATACACACGAACACACACATTCACACATTCACGTAAACACAAACCACGCAACCACTCACACGACAAAATACAGAAACACACATTCATACGATCTACACACAACCAGACACCCCACTACCATTCACCGTGCACACAGACACACCATCTGAAACGCACACAACCGCACACAACTAGACATACAATAAAAAAAAACACAAACAACACACACAAGACAACACACACACACACACGCCAAACTTGACATATAGTCAGAAAATACAAACAACACACACACAGCAATAAAACAATGTGGTCTCTAAAAGAAACTGTTAAATATTCTCAAAGGATACATAGGAGATCAAAGGATTGATTGAAATGGTTAGAGTTAGAGTTATGAAATAAAACTAATACTCTGTCTCTTATCACTTGGTCAAGGAGAGAGAGAGAGAGAGAGAGAGAGAGAGAGACGCTAATAAATACGAGAGATTATGAAATAAAACTAATATTCTGTCTCTTATCACTTGGTCAAGAGAGAGAGAGACAGAGGGAGACGCTAATAAATAGGATAGGTCTGTCGTATGATAATTTCATGTCAGTTTTCCAGTATTATATTTATCTCAAATAAGCTTTTCAAACCAAATCAATACGTATGTCTTTGAAACTCAAGTCCCGCATTTTAAAAATAAATATCAAGTCGATACAGTCTCAACATTTTCCTCAAATTCGTTTTCTCTAGAAAGAAAAAAAAAAGAATAAAATTTGACGTGCCATGTCGGATCTCTTCATTTCCAAACCCTCGGAAATATACCGACACATCTAAAGCACTCTAATCTAATATTGAAAATCCCTCCTCCAGGAAAAAAAAAAGATAAGTGCTTTTTTTGTTTTTTTTTCGTCAATATTTTTGTTACCGTCTCTTCATATGTTCTCTTGTATTATACGAGGCGTGGACATATTTTGCATTTGTTAAGAGATTAAAAGGATTTAGATAAAACTTTCTGCGCCTGGCGTTTCAAGCTCTGGACAGATGATGAGGTGGACGTGAGGGATGTTGTGGAATCACTGACCACGCACAAGAGATTGGATTCTTTGGCCATTTGGCTTTAGTTTTATTTTTTTCATGAGGTGTAAGACCTAGAGCTTAAGACTTACATTGCATGCACAACTCATACACACACATACAGAGAGAGAGAGAGAGAGAGAGAAAGTGAGAGAAAAAAGAGAGAGAGAGAGAGAGAAAAAAAAAGAGAGAGAGAAAGAGAGAGAGAGAGAAAGTGAGAGAAAAAAGAGAGAGAGAGAGAGAGAAAAAAAAAGAGAGAGAGAGAGAAAGAGTGAGAGAAAAAAAAGAGAGAGAAAGAGAGAGAGAGAGTGAGAGAGAAAAAAGAGAGAGAGAAAGAGAGAGAAAGAGAGAGAGAGTGAGAGAAAAAAAGAGAGAGAGAGAAAGAGAGAGAGAAAGAGAGAGAGAAATAGAGAGAGAGAGAAAATGAGAGAAAAAAGAGAGAGAGAGAGAGAAAGAGAGAGAGAGTGAGAGAAAAAAGAGAGAGAGAGAGAAAGAGAGAGAGAGAGAGTGTGAGAGAAAAAAAAGGGAGAGAGAAAGAGAGAGAGAGAGTGAGAGAAAAAAAAGAGAGAGAAAGAGAGAAAGGAAGAGAGAGAGAGAGAGAAAGGGAGAGAGAGAAAAAGAGAGAGAGAAAGTTTTCTAGTGTGAGCAGATCACCTTTATGAAACTATCCATACATACACACACTAGTCCTGTGATTTAAATATTGAAATTTAAAAACAACATTAAAAATACCTTATTAAAAAACACAGACTATACCTCCTTTATAAAACTTGTAGAGGATTTTCTCAAAATTCTCTCAACTACTGAATGTTAGATTAAAAAACAACTGGACATGCCATACCCTCCCCACTCTGCCCTTCCACCCTGGTTAAGCGAATGTATAGGCCTACTAAAAGTTAGTCATTAGATCTAGACTTTGTAAATCTCCCTCTCTCTCTCTCTCTCTCTCTCTCTCTCTCTCTCTCTCTCAAGTTCCCAAAATCAGTGGTGTATCTAGGTACCCGTACACTTATTCAAGAATATGAAGATAACCCCCTCTCCCACCCCGGTAAGTTGACTGTGACCTAACCCTCATCGAGCCACACTGTATCTCATGTGACATATTGTGTCCGTGAACACAAATACGACAGACAATACACAAGACAGACATTACATAAGACAGACGATACATAAGACAGACAATACATAATACAGACAATGCATAAGATAGACAATGCATAAGCCAGACAATACATAAGCAGACAATACATAAGACAGACAATGCATAAGATAGACAATGCATAAGACAGACAATGCATACGACAGACAATACATAAGACGGACAATGCATAAGACAGACAATACATAAGACAGACAATACATAAGACAGACAATACATAACACAGACAATACATAAGACAGACAATACAAAAGACAGGCAATACATAAGACAGACAATACAAAAGACAGACAATACATAAGACAGACAATACATAAGACAGACAATGCATAAGACAGACAATACATAAGACAGACAATACATAAGACGGACAATGCATAAGACAGACAATACATAAGACAG
The DNA here is from genome assembly GCF_947242115.1 of Biomphalaria glabrata. Lineage (NCBI taxonomy): Eukaryota > Metazoa > Mollusca > Gastropoda > Planorbidae > Biomphalaria > Biomphalaria glabrata. The sequence continues at coordinate 4,982,287 of NC_074720.1, forward strand.
ACAATACATAAGACAGACAATACATAACAGACAATACATAAGACAGACAATACAAAAGACAGACAATACATAAGACAGACAATACAAAAGACAGACAATACATAAGACAGACAATACATAAGACAGACAATGCATAAGACAGACAATACATAAGACAGACAATACATAAGACAGACAATACATAAGACGGACAATGCATAAGACAGACAATACATAAGACAGACAATACATAAGACAGACAATACATAACACAGACAATACATAAGACAGACAATACAAAAGACAGACAATACATAAGACAGACAATACATAAGACAGACAATGCATAAGACAGACAATACATAAGACAGACAATACATAAGACAGACAATACATAAGACAGACAATACATAAGACAGACAATACATAAGACAGACAATACATAAGACAGACAATACATAAGACAGACAATACATAAGACAGACAATACATAAGACAGACAATGCATAAGACAGACAATGCATAAGACAGACAATGCATACGACAGACAATGCATAAGACAGACAATACATAAGACAGACAATACATAAGACAGACAATACATAAACAGACAACAAATAAATTACTCGAATTCCTTAAGAGGGAAAACAAGACGAGGTCCTCAAACTTTGGGTCATTTGAAAAGTCAATGTCATTGGTCAACCAAGTCACGTGCTGAATATTCAAACACCGGTAATCTAAATTTGTATACTATGTTGCAAACATTGTTAGCTGTGATCCTTCTACAAAGCCATTGTCCTGTAACAACTGTGTAACAACTTCATAGAGAAAAGTTTTTGAAGCGCCTTTATTAAGAACTAAATGTTTGTGGAGCTCAGTCTTCAAGGACATATATTTAACTTACTTTAAATAATTGGAGGAGTCAATTTATATTGGGTGTGTTAGTATTGTTTTACGGTCACTCACGAAGGCCGCGCGGTACACATTTGAGACCAAAAGAAAATCCGCTGCCGAGGACAGACGCAGACGGCGAAAAGAAAATCTAAATCGACCACCTGCGGACAATGGTTATGCTTGCCCTGGGTGTGGCAAAGTATGTACCGGAAATGCTGCATTCCTCACTGACCTACGGACTCGAAGACAAGCCTTATTATTGTTGTACGAGGCTTTAAATTCATTTTTTTTTAACTAGTGGATACATTAGGTAATATTATAGAAAAAAAAATATTATAGAGCACTTTCGCGCTATTTACAATTATTTTTATTATTATTAAATGTTAACGTTAGAATTTAATTAGTGTCCGTAATTGACTATTTGAGAGTTGCTTTCCTTTTGTAATGGCTCGATTAGTAACTAATTATTTGTATCGAAAGTAACGGAACTTTAACTTAGTGACTAAGACAAGACTAGGAGTCATCTAGGGGAGGGCATGAATAAGGCGACGATACATTTGAACCACGGGATGAGTAAAAAAAAATATGGCTTTGCATATTTTGTTGTGGTCATGATCATGCATCGGAAAGATTCTTCAAGAGTTAGGTCGCGTTGAAACGATCAAGTGAAGACAGAAAATTAAATACACTTTTTGATGCCCGAAAACAGTTAGGTCCATAGTGGGACAACGATCAGTGATAAGTGTTTATGTATTGTGCCTGGCCGAATGTCTGTCCTGACAAGTGAGGGAAGACAGTGTAACCTCTGGGACATGAATCGACGAAGTATAGCTAGACACACCTATGGTGTCAGCACGGACCATGTCAGCGGTCACCTTCGGGACACCACAGTGGACAGTACCACCTATTGACACTTGAGTGAAGTAACTTAAGGATGAACGGGTGCAGATGAACTAGATTTTGGGACGCTGGAGAAGTGGAAGCCAGAATCAAGACTCAAGTTGTATTTTCTTTTTTTTTTTTTTGTTTCCCCATATATTTCGGCCCTTGCACAATGCAAGACCAAAGACGATAGGTAAAAAATTAACTGGCTATTTTTTTTTTAGCGGAAGGGGGAGGAGTTGTTATTGTACGATTAGGAATTAATTATTTGTTTCGGAAATAGGTGAAAAGTTTTTACTTAGTGACAATGACGTGACTAGTAAAAACAAGGATCGGGTTTTAGAGACAGAGAGAAAAATTAGAGGTCGACGTAAACAGACTACTTTCATACCAACGTAGAAATAAGTAGCAGTTTCATGAACGTCTAGAGTTAGCTGACATTCGATGGTTCCCTTCATTGCTATTTAACTTGTTCGATATTTAGTATCAGCGTCGACTGGCTTCTGTTGATAGTCCGGCCTTTCGCAGGTGTTATTGGGTTACGTTGAGTGTTACCGCCATTTGGTTGATTGGCATTAGACACACTAACACTACAGTATTGAGATTTACAAATCTCTACAACTATACAAATAAAAAAAATATATACAATGTTTTAATAAAATCATGTAATAAATTTAAAGCTTTAAAAATCTTACAGACAGCAGACTCGGAACATTTTTTTTTTCCTTTACAAGAGCCCATTTGGACCTCGATTGGACTTCGGTACGGACACAATGAACCCCTTTGCGCAATGGTTGCCACGCCACTGCTTTAGTATCATATGACATGTTCGAACTACTTTTATTTCTCGTTGCAATACAAAATGTTTATGAGATTTATATGTTCTTCCTATGTCTCTTTCTTTTTCCTCTATTTATTTCTCTTCCTCTCTTTCCTCTTCTCTTATTCTTCTCATCTCTTCTACCTTCTCCTCTCATCCGACTCTTCTCCTCTCCTTCTCCCATCCCTTTCTCTCCTTCTGTCTTCCTCTTCCTGTCTTCCTCTCCTCCCGTCGTCCCGACTTCCTGTCTTCCTCTCCTCCCGTCATCCTCTCCTCCTGTCTTCTTCTCCTCCCATCGTCCTCTCCTCCTGTCTTCTTCTCCTCCCATCGTCCTCTCCTCGTGTCTTCCTCTACTCCCGTCGTCCTCTCCTCCTGTCTTCCTCTCCTCCCATCGTCCTCTCCTCGTGTCTTCCTCTCCTCCCATCGTCCTATCCTCCCATCGTCCTCTCCTCCTGTCTTCCTCTCCTCCCATCGTCCTCTCCTCCTGTCTTCATCTCCTCCCATCGTCCTCTCCTCGTGTCTTCCTCTCCTTCTGTCTTCCTCTCATCCCGTCGTCCTCTCCTCCTGTCTTCCTCTCCTCCCATCGTCCTCTCCTCCTGTCTTCCTCTCCTCCCATCGTCCTCTCCTCGTGTCTTCCTCTCCTTCTGTCTTCCTCTCATCCCGTCGTCCTCTCCTCCTGTCTTTCTGTCTTCCTCTCCCCCTGTCTTTCTGTCTTCATCTCTTCATGTCTTCCTCTTCTTCTCTTTACCTCTCTTTAATCCTCATTCTCTCTCTCTAACTCTTTTCATTTAATTTCTCGTTTTTTCCCCTCTATCTATTCCTCTCTTTCTTCTTTTCTCCACTTCCTGTCACCTCTTTCTCTGCCTCCCTCTCTGCCTCTCTCTTGCTTCCTTTCTTTTTCTCCCTCCTAGTAACACATCCCAACGCTCTTAGCCTCCGTGTCCTACATTCTTTCTCTACGCCTTCCTCTTCCCTAAGGGTCAATTTTTTTTTCTTTCTTAGAGTCAGTCTATTGATTGTCCATCTGCATAGAGCAGTCCAATATCACTTTCGGACAATGAATGACAGATATAACCGCCTCCACAAAATACGATTCCGCATGTCCCAGGGGCGTTTACTGCGCCCTCTTTGGTCATATTGGTCTGAGTCAACTTATTGGTTACAGAAATTTACAAAGTACTATAAACATTACGTAATTAAAAGTAACTTGTCCTTTAGCTTTTACAGAAAGCAACAGTAAATTAACATTCACATTGCTTATTTAACTAGAGTATCATTAACAAAGAAAAGGCCTTTCTCGATTACAGGCGCAAAAGACGGAAAGAAAACTTAAATAGACCCCCTGCGGGTGGCTGCCTGATCCAGCAGTATGCGCGCTTGACTGTCGTTTGGACTTGTAGACTGTCTCGGGTTCCTACCATGCCCGCTGCCATCCTCCCGAGGTTCACACTAGGGGCTTGACATCTTTGGGGGCCGAGGGCTTGACCCCTTTGGGGGCCCCTGCTTAATATTTGATATTTAATGCAAAAAAAAAACACTCATTTGGGGGCCACCCTCAAGTGGGGGCCCGAGGGGATTCTCAAATTCTCCCATCTCCTCTACCCACCTTAGATACGCCACTAGCTTGTCGTCGGGTCCTAAGATTAATGAGGAATGCAGTATTTCAAATTTTCAGAATACAAAAGGCATTATTGTAGATGTTAGAAAAGATAAAGACCATATAGTAGAAATTTAGTTCAACATAAAAACCGTAGTCCAAGCGCTAGATAATTAATACATAGGTACAACCATCAACAACAAAGGAGAATTGAGTGAACACTGTCAAAATATTACATGGAAACTCACCAAAGACTCTTCTATCTTACAAAGCTAAAAAAATTTAAAATCGACAAAACAATAACTAAACTTTTTTTTTATAAACCAATAATTAGCAGTCAAATTGATTTTGCTGGTATAGTAATAATTCATTTCCAAGACATTCCCTAAACAAACTGTTATCTCTTGGATGTTAGAACTATATGTATTTGTTTTAATTTATTAACAAAATGCAATTATAGCAATTATACATAAAACACTGAACCATAATCTTCAAATACAAAAAAATTTAATAAAATACTCTGAAAGACACAAAGATAAAGGCACATTCCTCGTCCCATATGCTGGGACAAATGTGTAAGAAGTCTATTTCCATATTCTAATTCAAATATCTAGCTATTATTGCGTGTATTGAAATAAATTGTTTTAAATTTCAACCCGTGGATTATTCGTTTGCACTTTAGGTCCTTACAGAGTTGGGTTTATGTGAAAACTAAAAAAATCCTGCGAATTTGAGATCTTCATAATTCAGAAATTGTGCCAGAACTTTCTCGAGCCAAGAGATCCAGTCCAGTGTGGCTTGACTTATGCTGGTTTTAGAATCAGTCAACTGGATGTGACTTGCTTGTAGATGTTAGAATCAGTCAAGAAAACAATGTTAGAAATGAACTTAAGCGTCCGCCAATGTGACGTGTGTTCAGTTCAGTTGTGGTGAATAGAGCAACTGAGGGGCACTTCATTAGCTGGTGACGCCCCTGACTTTCTGTTTACATCTATACTGTCCTGTTTCCTCTTTTCTAGTTTCCTCATCTCGTCTGGTCAAATAAGACCACTTGTACTGGCCCTGGACATCAGGTTAGACACGCTCGGGTGTCAAACTGCCCCCCCCCTTTTTCCCCTTAGCCCCCCCCCCTTTCCCCTTAGCCCCCCCCCCTTTTCCCCCTGTATTAGCAGCATGGAGTGACCAGGGAAAATATTGGATCGCCATGTTCAACAAGCGGCCCTAATTTTGGGTAGACTCGCTCAGCAGGGGTGAAGGGAAAGGGGCGGACTGTGTTGGGAAGCCTGAAGAGAGGTTGTCAAATATCCAGATGTGCTGGACAATGGTCATCATTTTGATCATTATGTCAATTCGGAATTGAAAGTATGGAACTACTGTTGTCTTGGCGTTCTATTTTTGGGGAATCCACATTTTCTGACTTTCTTATCCATGCTGACCTTTCTATATTTAGATACTAGATTTCTTTTATATATGTTTATAAGCTACTTGCCGTTACATATTTTTATTTTACGAAACATTTTCTAAAAATAAAAACAAGATTTATTTGTTAATCTTCTCCGAAACCATACTCTTTAGTTGTACTCCCAACCATCCTCTCTTGAAATATTGTGGTCACTTGTAACGGACTGGGAGATTTAGTCTTAAACTGCCAATTATGTAGACCTATAGTATCTATAGACATATAGATCTGTATATCGATAGTAAGGAAAACCAGTTCTTTTACCAAGAGGGCTGGGGGGGGGGGATCAGGCTCCGAATTTTGTGTGGCTTGTAAATCAAATAAAAAACAACATTAAAGTAAAAAAACTTTTGGGACCAATATCAGAATATGCGTCTTCTGTTTGGGACCCCTCAACTCAAGAAAAAATGAAGAAAGTAGAAGAGACTCAAAATAGAGCCGTTAGAATCATTACTAATGAATATACATTGACTAGAGTAAAACTATGAGTAAAATCACTAAATTTAGAGACATTTCAGTGTAGAACACTTCAAAGTAATGGAGCAATATAACACCAAGGCGGTTTTGTTGTCTTCAATTATTTTCGCGCCTATTCTTATAGCTGGATGCTATGATGTTCTAAAATTTGTGCCAGGTCTCCCTCGAGACAGAATCTATGTGGAAAATTATTTTAAAATTGTCGGGAAAAAAAATGACACTTTTTTAGCAAAGTTTCATTGTTGAAGCTTCGTGTGAGAAACTAATTTGGCTATTTTTTTTATTTGGCTAGAGGATTGTTTGCTTTCTATACATGAGCGCTGAGATGGCATGCGGTATTCACTTGTGGTAATCATTTGACGTCATATCATTACAAGCATTGTTTTGATGGCTCCATAGTCGAGTGGTTTGCGTCTCGGGCTGACATCTGATTGTCCTGAGTTCGCAACCTGCCGGCCGCCATCACCTGCAATCTTGCAGGAATTTCGGGCTAGGTCGTGATGACCTTTATCTCTGAAGGAACATCAGATACTTGTAAAATAGAAAATAAACTTAACGATTAGCAGAAAATATACAAATTATAATGGATGTAAGTGCATAGGTCTATATATAAATTAGCCGGATATAACCCGCGGCCTGCGGGCTTTAGTTTTGGTATTATTGATATACTGGATTGAAGTTAGATTTATGTTAAACATGGAGAATGTTCTCTTCACATTTTCATTTTATTTTGCGACGAAAATGAAAGTAGAGTGTGAAAATGGGTTTACCCGTTCAGCAGACATATTTCAATCAAATATAAAATACTGTGAACACGGGTTTACCCGATTTGTTAAAAGTTTAGTTTTTTAATAGAGATACAATTAAGTACTTTTTGTCTATTTTTAAGGTCCTCTGGTAGTGTGATGTAGGGACATTAAACATACACTACGGTCTCCGCCATGATCTAAGGAACATTTATGCCAAGTTTTATCAAGATTGATCAAACTATTTTGACTTCTATGCGGGACATACATACATACATACATACATACATACATACATACATACATACATACATAAATACAGACAGACAGACAGACAGACAGGCATACATAAGCCTTACTTTATGCTGTATACATTAGATATGTTTTAATTATTGTAATAAGCTCCTAACACACCATTATCGCATTCTTCCTAGAGTTAACCCGTAAGCGTGACGCGTAGGACGTAATCATCTTCTTTTTTGAAGTAACGTCTGTATTATATAAGATTATATAAGCGAAGATAAAATACAATTTGTTATGTTACATTTGTGTTCAGGACCTTTTGTTTGCTGTATTCGACTACCTTTAGCCAGATTAAACGTTTTTGGGAATTAAAAATGTTTGATAACTTATATTATTTCAGGTTTTGGAATGGAAGCTGTCTTCTTGCTTGGAGTCAGTTTCACCAGAGACACGGCGCCTGCCGTGGTGTGTCTGACACTTGCTGTGGGGTTCAGTGGTTTCGCCATTTCGGGTAAGTTGGCGTGTCTCTAGGTTTACTTGCACTATAAGGAAATGCTTCTGTCACGTGATAAAGCTTTTCGTTCAATAGAAGTTTACAATGGACCTCATTCACCAATCGTAAACAAACAACATCTAGCCACGTGATTCTCTATCTCTTCTATACAAAATATTTAATCCATAAAGGCTCTCATGTGATACGTGTTTTTCATTGTTTTATCAATATTATGACGTGGCTAAATGTTGTTTTGTTTACGATTGGTGAATGAGGTCCATTAGTTTAATTTCTATAGGATAGTAATACTAGAGCCTTGAACTTTGTGGTTAAGGCTATACCTGGAGTGAGTACCTTGCACCACCAAAATACAGTTCTGGCCAAACGTTACATGACATTGTGGTTCCTGTTGTGATTAATATAGGCTACGAATAAACAAAAAAGTTACACAAAACACGAAACAATTTTTAATACTTTAAAAGTAAAAGTAAAGTAAAGTTCCCCTTTCAGACCTAGTGGTCTATGGGGCAGAGGATGTAAAGGTCATCTGTTACTGTGGCCTACGGTTAACAAGGGTGTCATGTGGCCAGCACAACGACCAACCGCCTTTACTTTTCCCTTACTAATGTCAGGTACCCATTAGAGCTGGGTGGACTCAGAGGCGCCCGAAGATCCCGAAATTAAAAATCCCAGTCTTCAACAGGATTCGAACCCCGGTCCCCGGTTCGGAAGCCAAGCGCTTTACCGCTCAGCCACCGCGCCTTCAATACTTTAAAAACAAAAAACAAAAAAAAAAAAAGTTTATATTAAGAATAGGAAATGTTCCTCTATCTTTGTGTCTTTCAGGGTATTTCATTAGGTACAACTTTTCAATTTGTAAATTATGGTTCAGTGTTTTATGTATTATAGCTACTTTACTTTTTATTCTTCTGTCCCGAAGTGTCTCCGAGTTGAGTGATTTAACTCTTTCTCTCCGTAATTAATTACCACATTCTGGTGGAATCAACGTTGGTATCGTCAGTTAGGAGAGAAAGAGTTAACTAATGGTGTTGTAATAGACACACTAAAACGAGAGTCTCCATGAACACATTGATTTTAGTAGTCTTCATTTTTTGGCGCCTTTTCTCCAGCATCCTGTGGTGAATCTGACCTGCTTTTACACACAGTCCTGGCTTACCCACTTTCTTTGCTGTTCACTCAACCATGTACAATGAAGGCCAACTGGTCATTTCACACACAGGCACTCACACATAGCACTACTAGCCACTCAAAACACACACACTTAATATCACAGGTGTGGGCCTGATCGTCGTGTGACGCGAAAGTAAGAAAGATCAAAACTTTCATTTTTTTTTTTTAGGGCTGTCGTTATCTGTCAATTTATCGATGGTATAGAGTCTAGCATTAGATCTAGACATCCACATCTAGATGAAGGCTGTTTGTTCTTATACACGGCTTGGTCGTGTGGTACGCGCTCTGGACTATTGTTCCATTATGACGCTGGTCCAGCATTCAATCTTTTCCCGCCACTCCCTGGTGGAGATCTAGGCAAGGATGTAATTATTTTCAAATCTGAAGTAGCATTCTAAACATATAAAACAAACAAACAAATCAAATGATCAAACTTCTTCGAAATTAAGCCTTGCCGTTTAATATATAGGTCCGTGACACAAGCATAGAATAATAGTGACAATTTCGACCCAATTGTTGATTTCACAATGTTACGGTAACGCTTAAATACTTCAGAACACATATTTTATTTTAAAAATTTAATTGGTTCTAGAAGCTAGTTTTTAATCCGAAAAGTCAGTGATTTGTCTTTAACCGGAATTCATTTAAAGTGAAACCGGGCATAATGCACCGCTCAGAGGCGATGTTTTCCAGGACCAAATTACATCCACACCTCGTAACGCGGTTCCGGAACGGTTCAACTCGTCAGAGGCAGCGCTCGAGGGAAGAGGATGCTCAAGACGTGTTGATCCCTAACCCCTGTCGCCCCATGCATACGCCACCACCCTCCAACACGCGCGCCCCCTCACACATTCACTTAGACCACAGATACACAAAGTACTCAGTCAGCTTTTGTGGGAGGCACATGGGATCAGGGCGCAGTGTCCCCAAGCTAGTATCAATATAAAGAATCTCGTATTTCACTCTCTCTCTCTCTCTCTTCTTTTATAAATCCTCTTCCTATTTATCTACAAGCTCTCTCGCTCTTCAATGCCTTCGAGGGGCCTCACATTTCAATGTGCTGACACGCCATAATGTCAAAGCATTTTTATATGAAATTCATATTGTTAAAAAATAAAGTATTTTTTTAAAAAAATCCACCAGAGATTTCCAAAACTCTTTCCGGAGAAAAAATAAAAAAATTTCCACGCTGATAACAAGTTTCTAATGCGATTTTTTTTTAAAGATTTAGGCTTTTGATAAACATTTGCAATTTCTTTTATGAATGAGAAATCCTTAGCCTATTCGATATTGATTTTTAAGCTTTTATTGCATTAAAAAAAGAGATTATTATTTATTTTATTTTCTTGGTATTCAAATATTTGCTGCCTTGCAGCTCTACCCAATCGTGGGAAGGACTTCGGGAGTCAACCCTGAGAGAAAATCAGGAGCCCGCGTCGCTTAGGCAGTTTCCAGCACAGAGTGGCAGAACCTGACTCCAGACTGTATCGGCACTTGCCGTTCCTGTAGAAACATCCGCTGCTCTGTAGACGACATTATTCCGACCACATCTAATGATCGGGCATTCATCTTATTTCTATGAGATGATTCAGAGCAGCTTCGCGACATACGTACAAAACACATTTGTATCCATAACTTTGACAGATTTATGTATATTTTTAATACCGTAGATTTAATGATAAATTATATTTTATGAACAATGAAATTTAACTTTTTTTTTAGTTTCTTTGCGGAATGCACTTGAATAAAAAAAGTGGCCGCTTCGTCTATTGCCAGCGGTTCTCAATCTTTTATGCTCGGCGACCCCTTTTTACAATCCCCAACTCTGCCGCGACCCCCACACCCCCCCCCCACACACACAGAGAAATAGAGGAATAGACAATAACAATCCATATTTTCGATGGTCTTAGGCGACCCCTGCCAAATCGTCAATCGACCCCCTAAGGGGGTCGCGACCCACAGGTTGAGAACCCCTGGACTCTATTCAGTAGACCACCAAAATTTATAAGAATCAGTGTTTACAATTTAGTTTCTGATCATTCTCCTGCTACCGAAAACTTCGTATGGTTTCATTGACATAGCTTTTAGTTCCCTGTGTGTTTAAAACAATAGCCTACAATTTCACCACAACACGTGGGCAGTCAAAGAAAATTTGTATTGAGGACTCCAAGCTGAATATCACCTTCGGAAGAATAGTGCTGGACAGCCTCATGCGAGATGGTCATTCAAAGTTGAATATCATGTACTGAAGATGCCGGACAAGTCTGAATAAATGTCTAAAGGTCAACTCTGGACAACATAAGGGCGCGTTCACAAAATGAGCTGGTGATCATGTGACCCTCTGGTTGGATTAAAAAAAACAACTTTTGTTTGTCACTAGTGAAGTAGACATCGTGAGACCTACTGCGTGAGTGGATGTATTCGTCCCATAGTTCTGGTGCATTCTGGGTTATGGGTTATGGGTTATGTGTTAATGCAATCCATATTAGAACTTACAATCCCAAAACAAGAAACACACACACACAAAAACAAAGCTTATATTTAGCGCAGTCATAAAGATTAGTTTGGACCAGTCATATTAAATTTGTTATAGATCTAGACTAACAATGATAAATCTGCGCGATTATAAATATTTTTACCACTGGTTTTTGTTTAGCGCAATTTCATGCTTTTAGCTTTCTCACTACGCTTTGATCCTATCACTTGTCTGGATCAGTAGTGAAAAGAGTAGGGGAGAGAGAAGGGGGAATTTGTCCCCAATGAAGATTAAGCATTTGGAAACAAATTGTAATATTAATATTTGATTATTAATAATTATTTGTTTTATTGATTCTTTTTTATGGATGCTACCTAAATAGTGTTAAGCGACTCTCTCCGTAAAAATTGTTGTTTACAAAGGTTATGCCAGCATCAACATACAGAAAATATTTGTCCTCTAAGCACAACATTTAGTTTAGGAAAGAAGTCCTCTACTATTCTACTATTAAGATAGTCTGGAGGTGGGTGCATTGCTGAGAGAAGTGAACAGATAGTTTATCTTATCTTATATAATACAGATGTTACTTCAAAAAAGAAGATGATTACGTCCTACGCGTCATGCATATTAACCAATGACTTAAATTCTGCAAAGTCACTGGTTCTCCTGGGTAGCTCAGGCACCCATTCGATGCACTAATAGCACTAAGGAAGAAGGAGTATTTGTACACATTTGTCCTAGCATATGGGATGAGGAGTGCGCCTTTATCTTTGTGTCTATCTGAGTATTTTATTAAATTTTGTTTTTGTATTTAAAAATGGTTCAGTGTTTTATGTATAATTGCTACTTTACTTTTGAGTCTTCTGTCCTGAAGGCTTTCTAAATTTAGTGATTTTACTAAAGGTGTTACTCTAGTCAAATGTAAATATTCGTTTGTTATAAATCTCACTGCTCTATTTTGTGTCTGTTCCAGTTTTTTAATGTTTTCTTGAGTTGAGGGGGTCCCAACAGAGGATGCATATTCTATTATTGGCCTAACCAAGGTTAAATAACATTTTAATTTATGTTCTTATTTTATTTATAGAAATATTACAAATATTATATAGAAAAAATAATCATTATTTTGAAGAAAAACCTACAGCTTTCCTTTTTAGGTCCAAAACATTTCAGAATTTCCACATATATATATAATTCTTTCACGACGAGCAGTCAAGGAAACTTCTACAAGAACAAAGTCTTGACTAAATATGCTATTTCTATTAGACAAACCAAGATATGGCGATTTTTTTAATGTGTGACATTTAACCTCCATGCCCTGTGTCAACCTACCCCGGTGTGGGGCAAGATGTCACAACCTTAACCCAACCACGTTTCTGTTGTATAACTCTGATAAATATAGAGATAAAGTTCATTTCATTTGCTCAAGTTGTTGTCTGAATGTTTAAGTTACAACATGCTAAGTTTGGTGAGAATCAATAAATTCTAAATATGTTTAAAACATCAAAATTTGAACATTCTGACTACTAGCCCCACCTTCCCCTACTACATACATTGGGTGTTGGTATATCTTATGTGACTTTAAGATGTATACAACAACTTACATCCGGATCCTTTGCAACATCGCTAATCTCAAAGAACATGCACTTACAATTTCAAATTATAATGCAACAATGTTTACATGTGTCTAACATTTGAGATCATAATGTTAAATTTTGCAACTGATTGCAAAATATGTTGTAACGTTACTAAGGAAGACGAGTCTATACGAATAGAGTTACTCCCCATGTCCAATTAACTTCCTTGGGGCGCAACCGTGCTTGCCCTTTGCTCTAGCTGAAAGAGAAGCCAATTGTGTTCATTTCCCTGTATAACAAAAGACAACATAATACCAACTTTACTCGCAACTTATCCGTACATACGACCTCCTTGTGTCCTGGCTGGGTTACATCAACCAAAAGTACTTTTAAGCAGAAAATGACAATGAAAGCACCCCTCTCTCCAAACCATTTTTTTTTCTAATAATAAACAAGCTCCAGTATCAGTGGCGTAACTAAGGTGGGGGAGGAGGGGGAGAATTTGAAAATCCCCCCGGGTCCCCACATAAAGGGGGGCCCAAATGAGTGGAGGGTTTTTACACTAAAAATTAAATATTACGCCAAATGCAGGAGCCCCAAAGAGGTCAAGCCCCCCCGGGCCCCCAAACGATGGATAATTCCTAGCTACGCCCCTGTCCAGTATCTAATTTATATAAGAGAATGTAAGGTGTATGTATGCAGACATTGCTTTAATAGAAATCAAAAACGTTTGACCAATCATGATTTGGCATGAAGGAACCTTAGTATATAGCTTGATATTAGGATATATAACGTTACCCTAGAACAAGAGAATGTCATCCTCTATGGACAACTCGCGACTGGCACAAGAAAAACTGGTTGCCCCCACCTCTGTTACGTGACCTCAAATCAGTGAACATCAATACTGACAATTGGGAAGACATAGCTCTAGACCGCACCAGATGGAGAGAGACAGTGTCCAAGAAAGCTATGGACAGTAAAAGTACATGGGTCTCAGCTCAGGAAGAAAAAAATACAATCCGAAAAACGGCCAACTCCTCTACCACCGAAGCAAAAGCCACCTTAACCTGCGCTATCTGTGGACGGGAGTGTCTCTCCAAAATAGGGCTCCACAGCCACATGAGGAAGTGTGCCCTGAGATGAACCATAGCCGTTCTACGACTGAAGGAGGTCAATGAACGTTGCCCTAGAACAAGAGAATATACTAGATTGAGGATAATGAGACATCTTGACATAAATGTTTTAACTATTAAAACAGCAGCACAGATGCGTTCTATAATATAAATAAACAACAACAGAACGAGGGAAAAAGAAACGCGCAAAGCCGGGTAAAATAGCTAGTACCGAATAAAATAGATCTAAATGAATCTTTTGAATCAGCATCAATAATATTAGAGGCTAGGGCACATTGCATGGATCTAAATCATAGGGTACCTAAAGCAGTCAAATACACAAACAAAATTTAATAAAATACTCAGAAAGACACAAAGATAAAGGCACATTCCTCATCCCATATGCTAGGACAAATTTGTACAAATGCTCCTTCTTCCCTAGTGCTATTAGATCATGGAATGGGTTGCCTGAGCTAGCCAGGAAAACCAGTGACTTGGCAGAATTTAAGTCATTGGTTAACATGCATGACTGATTGCATGACGCGTAGGACGTTATCATCTTCTTTTTTGAAGTAACGTCTGTATTATATAAGATAAGATAAGAGACTTTGCTGAAGATAGACGCAGATGACAAAAAGGGAAGAACTTAAATAGACACCTAGATGAGGGCTTTTAATGCATTAGATATGGCAATATATGTAGGTCACAACTGGGTTTGCGAGGTCATGTAAAATACAGAAATCATGTCTCATCTTCGGAATGTAAGACGAAGCCTTAAATCATATCCAAACTTAGTCCAAGAAATAATACTTCAAGAACGCCTAAGCATTGAAGCGATCTAATTGGCTTTTTATTAAACTTTAAGTTGAGAGAAAACAAAATTGAAAACATTTTCAAATCACAAATTATTCTTGATACAATTATTGTCGGGCTATTGCTACAAGGCTATTTAAAGAAATGCTTATGTTTTATAATCTCGCTATCGGTAAAATTGGTTAAAGACTGAAGTATAGGTAAAAAAAAAAAAAAAAAACAAATGACGTCATCAAAATTTGAGCTATTTTCGGTTACTAAGCATGCACTTCCTCGTCTCTACTCGATACAGATACTATACCAAGCAACAGATTGTAACTAAGCCTTATGTTTCAGATCTACGTTGCTGTTACATCTTGTTGTGTTGTTTTTTTCTTTTGCTTGTCCAAAGACTTTTTTTGTTTTTCTCGTAAAGTCTACAACTCTGTCCTCGTAGCAGCGCCCCCCAGAAGCCATAAAACAATTCCGCGCCCAAGTCTCAATCCATTAACTTTATCTGTTTGTTCTCCCCTTGGAGACCTTGTGCCAAATGCAATGGTCGAGTCTTGTCAATTGAGATTCCTTCCTCCCCCCCCTCCTCACCTTACAGGGTGCCTCTCTCTCCCTCTCTGTCCGCTCTAAGTCTGGTGCCTTGATCAAACGACATTTTCTTTTTTTTTTTTTTTACCCCATCTTCTTGCTAGATGTCGCCCTTGCTTCTTAAGATAATCAAATCCATTATTTCCTTTCTCCCAGAGAGACCCCCAGTATCATCAGACGACACATACCTCCCTCTCCCCTCTCTCTTTCCCTTGCTCCCTCTCTAACATTCACAGATAGTTTCTTGTTCTCTCCCTTTACTTGCCTCTCTTGGAAAGAGAGAATCTGTCAGTTTTTATCTCTGTAATGCCCTCGTCCTCATCTCGAGGCTCATTTTGGGGGCACAATTTTTTTCTTCATTAAAAATTTTTATGACTTTAAAAATAGAGGATTTTTCAATCTTTTCACTTCTCTTTTATATTTTCCATTCTCCATTTTCCTTCCTTTCTTCATCGAAACATGTTTTTGTACCAATAGACACACAATAATTTGTTCTAAAAGGAATGGCTTTTTTTTTTTCGATAATACTCCTACCATGATCGTCGGGGGGGGGGGGGGGCACTGTAACAGTATTGATGACATACATACAGGTGTGTGTAAACTTTCTGAACAAAATGACCTGTCATGGGGACCATTAATGACAGTCTGACTGGCCGCAATAATTAGTTGCAGATAGCGGCAACAATAAAAGTACTGATAACGATAGAAGCACAGCATCAACAGCTATAATAACAACAGCAGCAATATCAACAGCAGCATAAGCAACGGCAACAACAGCAGCAATATCAACAGTAACAACAACAGCAGCAGAGATATCTATAGCAACAAATTCAACAGCAGCAATATTCACTGCAAAAATATCAACTGTAAAAAATAACAACAGCAGCAATATCAACAGCAGCATAAGCAACAGCAGCAACACCAGCAATATCAACAACCGCAGAAATATCAACACTAATAACAACACCAGCAGAGATATCAATAGCAACAAGTTCAACAGCAGGAATATCCACTGAAGTAAAATTAACTGTAAAAATAACAACAGCTGCAAGATCCACAGCCTCAGTAATAAAAACAGCAGCAATATCAACATAACAATAAAAAGAATAACCAAAGAACATTTTTTTCCTCGGCCTATCAATGCTAGTTGTTGAGACAGAGCAAGTTACGTCACAAGTTGTCGGTCTGGAATTGTCACGTGCACAGGATTTTATTCGCTTTTTTTCCTTACATTATTCTAGATTTTTTGTTTGCTTTTCATTCGCTGTGCTATCAATATGGGTTTAAACCCAGATTACACAGAAAGCACAATCTTAGTGCTGTTTTTTTTTTAGTTCTTCCAAATACTTTGTTTTAGAGCTTGTTTTTTTTTTGTCTGTTATCTTATCATTGTGCCACAAGCCTACATTATGTTTGTTGACTTATCATCGTGTCGTTGGCCTCCTTCAGTCGTAGAACGACTATGGTTCATCTCAGAGCACACTTCCTCATGTGGCTGTGGAGCCCTATTTTGGAGAGACACTCCCGTCCACAGATAGCGCAGATTAAGGTGGCTTTTGCTTCGGTGGTAGAGGAGTTGGCCGTTTTTCCGATTGTACGTTTCTCTTCCTGAGCTGAGACCCATGTACTTTCACTGTCCATAGCTTTCTTGGTCACTGTCTCTCTCCACCTGTTGTGGTCTAGAGCTATGTCTTCCCAGTTGTCAGTATTGATGTTCACTGATTTGAGGTCCTGTTTTATTACATCTATGTAACGGAGGTGGGAGCGACCAGTTTTTCTTGTGCCAGTCGCGAGTTGTCCATAGAGGATGACTTTCGGGATGCGCTTGTCCTCCATCCGGCGAACATGTCCAAGCCAGCGCAAACGGCGTTGTCTGAGGGCGTTGTCTGAGGGCTGTAAGGATGCTGAGAAAACCAGATGGCGCAAGGATCTTCGTGTATCATCGTGTATTTAGGTGTATCCGGTATAAATTATAAAGAACGTGTTGATACGAAAAAATCATATGATTTTTTTTTTTAGCCTGTATAATAAAATTTTCTGTACTCTTCCGTTCGTAGTTTTAATTGAGTTGGCAATAGTGTGGGTTCAATTTCAGTGTCCTTGACATTGTTTAGTTTATCTTGAAATTCTCCAGTAAAAGCTCTTTCTTCTCTACTGCTTCTAGAGCATTAAACGGGTGGCTTGAATCAGACAAGAAAATCAATAGCTTAGTAGATTTCGACTCTCTCCCATACTAACTGAGACGCACGACTAATGATTGTGTATAGAATGGACATATCTCTTTTTTTAAAGAAACGTAGACTTTGACTCTCTCCTATACTAACTGTACGCACGACTAATGACTGTGTATAGAATGGAGATATCTTCTTTTTTTAAGAAACGTTTATTGGTTTATACAATAATATATGTAATAAAATATTTTTCATATTTTTTAATTTCGACCGAAAGTGTCATTTTCCTTCTCCGATTTCCAATTGAAAAAAAAATCTATTATCCAGCTGTGTGTATTAACCAGTTTTGTGAATACGCGATGTCTCCCCGCTCCCGTTGTATCACTTTCATCTCGCACACAAAATGCCCTAGGAAGATAGCAAACTCAAACAGGGGTGGATAACTGGTATTATTCCTGTGTCATATCGATAGTGACAATATTCCGGGCAGCTGTTCTCGGCAGAGTTACCGCTCTTGGCTTCACTTCCACAGTTCTTCCTTGAATATTACGGCATCGATCTGTTAGTGTGACTTTTATTTTTTTTTAATGTGTAAAATTAGAAATTCTTAAGTTGTTTTTTTTTATTCTCTGACATTATATTTTATGAAGTATTTAATTGCTGGTTATTAATGTATGAATATATTCTTTACTGGGGCGAATCGTATCGCTTTCTAAAGCTATTGTGTCATTCTGAAAGATAGATACACACATGATAATATTTCCAGATAAAATTTAAATAATTCATATATTGTACATCATTCTTCCTGTTATATATCTCAGCTAATGAAAATATCTTCGACTCCGAAGATTAAGGATGAGTGCAGTGTTTCACATGACTTCGCAAATCCAGTTGCGACCTACATATTTTACCGCACATCATGCAGACAAAGCCGTAGTCCTCTGGTGGTCTATTTCAGTTTTCTTTCCGTCTTCTGCGCCTGTCTTCAATAATGGCTTTTCTTTGAGTCTCAAATGTTTGTCCCGCAGCTTTTTTTTTTTTTTTTAGAGCTTTCCAACTGTCTCTTTTAGAGGCCATCTGCTGCCATCTGATACCAACTACTTTCCTCTATGGCTCATCGTTGTGAGACCTCTATAACTGTCTCTTTTAGATGCCATCTGCTGCCATCTGATACCAACTACTTTCCTCTATGCCAGTGAGGGCAAAATGGCGCCTGAGATTACCGATATTACCGGGGGGGGGGACCTTTGTTACGTCGTCCTCATTTAAGCTCTCCAAAGAAGATCGCCTTTGGCGTGCGGTCTTCTCCCATGCGGGATAAGTGTCCGACCCAGCGCAGTTGTCTAATGGTAATTAGTGCTTCTATACTGTCCACACTGACCTCTAGCAGAACATAGTTGTTTGTAATGTAGTCATGAGGCGGAGGCACTTAAGCTAACCTCTGTGTTTATATCTATCGAGCACAATTTGTCGATGAGTCTACTTGTTAAGATCTGGTTCGGTTTGCTTTACTTGTTACGGATGTGTTCGTTCAGAGTTGAAGATGATGACACCCCTAGCATTAATCTCTGGATGATGAGAATTATTCTAGTGATAATGGCTATTCTCATTTACAAGTGCTTTTATATTGACCTAGCGAAGCTCATGTGCTCACAGATTCCAGTGATGACTTATTTGACTTTGACTTGTTTTTTTTTTATTCCCAGTTGAGCTTAGGGCCGTAACAGTTCTAAACCATCGGACACAGCTTTCTGCAACTCCCATGTTTTGGGTCCATGTTTATCTTGCCTAATTGCATCTTGGTCAACTGATCTCGTCCTCCGACCTCCTTCAAGTTTGCTTTGAGCTCCAAGCCTTTCTATTCCCTTGCGTGTTCCAGTCTAGAGCCTGTTTTATATCCATTTTAAAATTTCCATTAGCTGAGAGGAATGGTGTCTAAGTGGTAAAGCGCTTGGCCTTCGAACCGGGAAGTCCTGGGTTCGAATCTAGGTAAAGTCTGAGATTTCTAATTTCGGGTACCTGACACTAGTTGGAGAAAAGTAAAATCAGTTGGTCGTGTGCTGACACCATGACACCCCCGTTAACAGTGGGCCACCTTTACATCTTCTGCCCTATAGGTCACAAGGTATGAAAGAGGAAACTTTATTTTTTTACCTGAATTTGGATCAGAGCCCTTGTGTTTAGAATCTATGGCTCCGCCACTTGAGCATCTTATTTGGACACCGTTAAACAACTTTAAGGGTCTTTCTCTAATGTTTCCGGGGGGTTGTGCCTGTCATTATTTAGGGAAGTAAAGATAATTTTGAAGCCGTAGAATCGATTAAATCGCAATGTCTAAATGTAAATTTACCCCCACCCCCCCCCCCAAACGCCTTTTCTGACTTCTTGAAGAGTCAGCCTTTTACTTCGATAACCGAATGAGAACAGACCAAAAGAGGGTGACAGTATCCACTCAAAGTAATCATTCTTGTGGTTATTCTTGTGGTTCCTATAACCAAAGCAAGCATTTTTCTAGTTCCTTCAATAAACGTAAACTCTCGTTCTTGGCTTAACTAAATAATTTTTAGTCTTTTATTCTTGCCTAAAAAAAAACATGTGTCTAGTTCCATCAAAGTAATCATGTGTCTAGTTCCCTCAAAGTAAACATGTGTCTAGTTCCATCAAAGTAATCATATGTCTAGTTCCTTCAACATAAACATGTGTCTAGTTCCTTCAACGTAAACATGTGTCTAGTTCCTTCAACGTAAACATGTGTCTAGTTCCATCAACGTAAACATGTGTCTAGTTCCTTCAACGTAAACATGTGTCTAGTTCCATCAAAATAATCATGTGTCTAGTTCCATCAAAGTAATCATGTGTCTAGTTCCATCAAAGTAATCATGTGTCTAGTTCCCTCAAAGTAAACATGTGTCTAGTTCCCTCAAAGTAAACATGTGTCTAGTTCCCTCAAAGTAAACATGTGTCTAGTTCCATCAAAGTAAACATGTGTCTAGTTCCATCAAAGTAATCATGTGTCTGGTTCCTTCAAAGTAAACATGTGTCTAGTTCCTTTAAAGTAAACATGTGTCTAGTTCCCTCAAAGTAAACATGTGTCTAGTTCCTTCAAAGTAAACATGTGTCTCGTTCCTTCAAAGTAAACATGTATATAGTTCCTTCAAATTAAACATGTATATAGTTCCCCCAAAGTAATAATGTGTCTCGTTCCGTCAAAATAATTCTTTTTACTGAGATAGTAAAAAAAAAGGTTCATTTTTTTTCATCATTAAGTCTGCTCCTCGATTTTTAAATTCTTTTATCTCCGCTGTAAGGAACACCCGGTTCCGGGTTAAGCCTCTTACTGTGACGTCCTGCGTTGCACTCTACAGCGTCATGATAATGAGCATTAGGGCTGCATTCACCCGTAGATCGCCTTAAAGCCTGCGTGAGTCTTCAATCATTTCGAGACTGCTCCGTTGCTACGCCGCCATGTGTAAACAATACAAGAGTGCGTGAGTAAGCCTTAAGCGTAACACTTAAGAAAATTAAACTAGACTGTATCGTCTGCTCGATGAAATAAAACAGAAAGTCGATTACGGGACAGAAGGTCTCAGATTCGATTCCTGTTAGAATATTCATTTCTCTCGACCTTATTTGTTAGGGCTAGGGGTGGGCCTTTACTAAGTCCAATCGGGTCAAGCTATGTTCACCGTCACGGTTGGGTGATTAAGAGAAGGTCTGTGTCCAGGCTGTCACTTAACATAGTCCCCATTGACATGCAACTAAACAGTAAGAATCTAACTACATCTACGTATTTAAATTAGACATTTGGGAGTAAATTTCTATAATACTATGTACTAATAACTATTTTATCAGAATATTGCGATGAAAAAATGAGTTCACAAAATAGGTTTTGATTGCTAACATAAGTAAAGTTTACTTCCCCTTTCAGACTTTGTGATCTATAGGGCAGGTGATGGTAAGGTCATCTGTTTCTGTGGCCAAACGCTTAACGAGCAGGGTGTCATGTGGCCAGCACAACGACCAACCGCCTTTACTTTCCCAAACTAAAGTCAAGTACTCATTAGAGTTGGGGAGACTCAAAATCCCAGTCTTCACCGAGATTCGAACCCAGGACGCAGGTTCGGAAGCCAAGTGCTTAACCGCTGAGCCACTGCACCTCCCCCCCCCCCCAGTGTTAACATAGTCAGCCTTTTTTTTTTTAAGTCAGTAACGTAGCAGTTTGAGACATAAGCGAAATAGCTAGACTTAATTTTTTTTGGTATTTTTCGTAATTCCTACATTTTCACACATTTCCTTGATAGCTAAAATCTAAATCCATGTGGAAGACGGCCAAGCGAAACAGGATACAATTTTAGTTTAAGTCGAATTATAGGCCTATATAGGCCATCTGTTTCTGTTGCCCACGGTTAGCGAGGGTGTCATGTGGCCAGCACAACGACCAACCGTCTTTACTTTTCCCCCAACTAATGTCGGGTACCCCTTAGATCTGGTTGGACTCAGAGGCGCCCAAAAAATCTCGAAATAAAAAAATCGCAGTCTTCACTAGGATTCAAATCCGGGACCCCCGGTTCGGGAGCTGAACGCTTTACCACTCAGCCACCGCGCTTTTTCAAACTAAAATTTCGTGCGTAGTAGTGTGGATGGTTCGCTCAGTTGATAGAGTGTCGCGAATGTTCTATTTCCATTCTGCCTTTTTTTTTTCTCATTATATTTTCAATACTTTTATTTTATGCATATTTAGTCTACCAATATTAATTGAATTTAAAGTAGGGACTGAATTTATTTTATGTTACATAACTTATTCTCTACCAAAACTACGATAATTTTATTGATTGCCATTAAAAAGAAAAAAAAAGAAATTTTCAGAAATTTTTATGTATTAAAAAAAAAAAAAACAAAGCCACGGATCAGAATAAACGACAAGCTTGCATGTAAAATCTCAATTTTTCCATCACGATGTGTTTCTCTGCATCATAAAGTACGGCTCTCTCTGATCGTCTGCTCCTGTCATCCCAGCAGATGAATCATTCCGACCTCGCTCGAGCCAGTGGAGCGAGAAATTCAAAATTTGCAATCTGTCAGGGAAATGTATGATACTTTGCTTCAAGCCACGTCTGCTAGGATTTGTGAAAATAAAATATATATATATTAGCTCCTTTTTATAGGAATTTAGTTTTTATATGATTAAAGACATAAATATACGCCATCATCTTTGAACGAGTGTATAGACTAGTGATTGTTCTTACAGACTTTCAGATCGAAAGGTGGGAAGCGAGGCTAGGTACACTTGAACTTGGTTTGGGTTCGCATACCCATGAAAGGGGCTCGAGGTTCGACACCCGACTTGAGCAGAGCTGTGTTTACTGAGCGCCTAAAGATACCCCCCCTACCCCCCCACTGGTCCACAAAAGAGATTGGACCAAAGCGCTCTGAGCATGTTGTAAGCATGAAAGTAGCGCTTTATAAAATCTAGTCGGGAGTTTTATTTTCGATGAAGATTGGGATCTTAAACATCTGTATTTTTAGGACGCCCCTGTCTGTAGCTGGTACGGTGTGACTAACTGTATTTACAAAGCTTAAATTGTCTCACTCACTTCGTCAGTCTGTATGTCTGGTGCAAATTTTGTACACGTTATTTCTCCCACACCCATTATCGGTTAAAGTAGAAACCTTACACAATTATTTATTGTACCTACCAGAACATGAATCTTCAAAAAGAATTAACGAAGTCAATAAATTACTTGTAATTAATTAGGCCTATTTTGTTTAATACTAAAAAGAGACATTAATCCTTCAGTATTAAGATTTATGGGTGTCAGAATGTGGGAGAAATAACATGGACACACTTTTTACAAGACAGACAGGCTGAGTTGATATAAGCTTTGTAAAAAGTAGCATTTTTCTCCCGCCATATTCTCCCCTCCCGAGAAAGAGACCTGGTCTAGCGAAGGTATAGATCTGCTATACTGTAACGTTCTCCGCTATCCATGCTCTCAGCAAACTTCACCACACAACACAACGAACTTATAGAACCTCACAACTCAGGGCTCCAAAGTAACAGTAACAGTTTAATTTCAACAACAACATTAACTCTGACTGTCCAAAAACCTAGCCTCTTCTCCGGACCGACCTCACACACCGTGCTGGTTTTGACTTCGCCTCGTACTGGTCACATTGCGAGGTAATGTGGAGTGTCTGGACTCTAGCACACTCGCTCTTATATAACCCAACAGGCCTTCTAGAATCGGATGTTACGTCGCTTGACCACTCCAGTTGATCACAATCGCCGTGACTTGCGTGCGTAATATTTACAACACGGGTCTTTGCCAAACTGGCGTGTACTGTCACTCGTCACAGTTGACTGCATGTCTTGCGCTGGCCTGGGACGATTTGCGTCGGCTAAAAACACACACAGCACTACCCTCATTTGTACCGCCACCCAAGCTAATATTTTTAAATATTTCAATAATAGGATTTTAAATCTAGATGTAGGAGAAGATGCTCTAAATATTCATGAACATTAATTTTAAAAACTCTAGAAAGAAGAATGAATAATACCTACATCCGGAAGTACCCGAAAGTCAGTTCAAAAAAAAATTTTCTGGTTCTCCAGCCAATTTTTAAAAATTTTTTTTACTGTGAAAAATTATAATGAGCTTCTCCAGTGTAGCCAACGAGATATTAATTATTTTCCCAACGATATACAGCAACTGCCGAATTTCCAGGAAAATCGTTAGAGCCGTTTTTGAGATCTCTATCCAGGTTCCACTCACCTACCCAGAACGTTTAAGTTCCCTAAAGTTATGAGTTGAATAGAAGTATGGTAAAAAAAATTATTTTTTTTCAAGATGGGAAAATATCGCTGCTGAAACATTTCCGGACTCGCCCATTACTTATATTCTGTCGTGACCTTAGAGAATCGCTGGACAGGAAACGCGACAGTTCATTCGTAACTGGAATGGCCCCATCAGAATCCCATTTCTCAGCAGACGACGAGAAGTGTCTAGTGCCCACAGGAGGACAGTAAAACTTAATGTACATTTTCAGAGGCAACACATTCTTCGTCATTACCATAAGAGCCCCTGCCCCCCCCTCTTCCCTGGCTGTAGAGTACAGAAGAAGGGGGGGGACAGTACAAGCGGGAAACTAATGTGGGTGTAAGATCACATGACCAGATCTAGGATACAGGCTTGGGAAACGTCCCGGGGGGACCGTTTGGGGACAACTTGATGGCGACTGTACATTACTTATTGCAAGGACCTATGATGAGCAACGTAGTGGGATTTTTGATAAACGTAAAAGGTTGGGGCAGATACGTACAGACACAGGGCAGAGACACAGGGCAGAAACACAGGGCAGAGACTCAGATGGACACAGGATAGAGACATAGGGCAGAGACAGATAGCAGAGACACAGATAGACACAGGGCAGAGACACAGATAGACACATGGCAGAGACACAGATAGACACATGGCAGAGACACAGATAGACACAGAGCATAGACAGAGGGTAGAGACACTGATAGACAAAGGGCAGAGACACAGAACAGAGACACAGATAGACACAGGGCAGAGACACAGATAGACACAGGGCAGAGACACAGATAGACACAGGGCAGAGACACATATAGACACAGGGCAGAGACACAGATAGACACAGGGCAGAGACACAGATAGACACAGGGCAGAGACACAGATAGACACAGGGCAGAGACAGAGGGTAGAGACACAGATAGACACAGTGCAGAGACACAGATAGACACAGAGATAGTAAGAGTACATAGATATGAAGAGATACATAGAGGCAGATGCCGAAAATTAATAGATAGAAATATACAAAGATAGAGAAACATTGACATAGATACAGAGATAAAAAGGGAAACAGATAGACACAGGTGCAGAGATAGAAAGAGAAACATAAGCACAGATACAGAGAAATAGATACAAAGGCACAGATACACAGAAAAAGATACATAGGCACAGATACAGAGAAAAAGAAACATAGGCACAAATACAGAGAAAGAGATACATAGGCACATATAAAAAAAAGAGATACATAGGCACAAATGCAGATAAAGAGGTACATAGGCACAGATACAGAGAAAGAGACACATAGGCACAAATACACAGAAAGAGATACATAGGCACAGATACAGAGAAAGAGATACATAGGCACAGATACAGAGAAAGAGATACATAGGCACATATAAAAAAAGAGATACATAGGCACAAATGCAGATAAAGAGACACATAGGCACAAATACAGAGAAAGAGACACATAGGCACAAATACACAGAAAGAGATACATAGGCACAGATACAGAGAAAGAGATACATAGGCACAGATACAGAGAAAGAGATAGATAGGCACAAATGCAGATAAAGAGGTACATAGGCTCAGATACAGAGAAAGAGATACATAGGCACAGATACAGAGAAAGAGGTACATAGGCACAGATACAGAGAAAGAGATACATAGGCACAGATAATGAGAAAGAGATACATAGGCACAAATGCAGATAAAGAGGTACATAGGCTCAGATACAGAGAAAGAAAAAGAAACATAGGCACAAATACAGAGAAAGAAAAAGAAACATAGGCACAAATACAGAGAAAGAGATACATAGGCACAAACGCAGAGAAAGAGGTACATAGGCACATATAAAAAAAAGAGATACATAGGCACAAATGCAGATAAAGAGGTACATAGGCACAGATACAGAGAAAGAGAAACATAGGCACAAATACAGAGAAATAGATACATTGGCACAAATACAGAGAAAGAGAAACATAGGCACAAATACAGAGAAATAGATACATTGGCACAAATACAGAGAAAGAGAAACATAGGCACAAATACAGAGAAATAGATACATTGGCACAAATACAGAGAAATAGATACATTGGCACAAATACAGAGAAAGAGATACATAGGCACAAATACAGAGAAATAGATACATAGGCACAAATACAGAGAAATAGATACATTGGCACAAATACAGAGAAATAGATACATTGGCACAAATACAGAGAAATAGATACATTGGCACAAATACAGAAGAAGAGAAACATAGGCACAAATACAGAGAAAGAGATACATTGGCACAAATACAGAGAAAGAGATACATAGGCACAAATACAGAGAAAGAGATACATTGGCACAAAT